>NW_026612027.1:0-300000 GCF_023638135.1 Falco biarmicus | reverse complement strand
CCCCATCTCAGCCCAGAAAGCAGGAAGAACAACTTTTGTGGTGTCCTTTTGATGCCTACCGGAGCAATGTAAAAACTACCAACAGAACTCGTCCCTGGCACCTTCGCTAGTGGAGTTGTGCATGGGGTGTATTTATTAAAATTTTGTCACCAGCCGAGTCCAAAATTCAGGTGTTCCCCATCTCAGCCCAGAAAGCAGGTAGAACAACTTTTGTGGTGCCTTTCAGGTGCCTACCAAGGTAGTGTAAAAACTACTAAGAGAACTCCTGTCTGGCACCTTCCCCGGTGGAGTTGTGCAGGGGGTGTGTTTGGAACATTTTGTCACCAGCCGAGTCCAAAATTCAGCTGTTCCCCATCTCAGCACAGAAAGCAGGTAGAACAACTTTTCTGGTATCTTTCAGATGCCTACCAAGGTAGTATAAAACTATTAAGAGAACTCCTGTCTGGCACCTTCCTCGGTGGAGTTGTGCAGGGGGTGTGTTTGGAACATTTTGTCACCGGCCGACTCCAAAATTCAGCGGTTCCCCATCTCAGCCCAGAAAGCAGGAAGAACAACTTTTGTGGTGCCTTTCAGCTGCCTACCAAGGTAGTGTAAAAACTATCAAGAGAACTCTTGTCTGGCGCCTTCCCCGGTGGAGTTGTGCATGGGGTGTGTTTGGAACATTTCGTCACCAGCCAAGTCCAAAATTCAGCGGTTCCCCATCTCAGCCCAGAAAGCAGGTAAAACAACTTTTGTGGTGTCTTTCAGGTGCCTACCAAGGTAGTGTAAAAACTACTAAGAGAACTCCTGTCTGGCACCTTCCCCGGTGGAGTTGTGCAGGGGGTGTGTTTGGGACATTTTTTCACCGGCCGAGTCCAAAATTCAGCGGTTCCCCATCTCAGCCCAGAAAGCAGGTAGAACTACTTTTGTGGTGTCTTTCAGCTGCCTACCAAGGTAGTGTAAAAACTACCAGGAGAACTCCTGTCTGGCACCTTCCCCGGTGGAGTTGTGCATGGGGTGTGTTTGGAACATTTTGTCACCGGCCGACTCCAAAATTCAGCGGTTCCCCATCTCAGCCCAGAAAGCAGGTAGAACAACTTTTGTGGTGTCTTTCAGATGCCTACCGGAGCAATGTAAAAACTACCAGGAGAACTCCTGTCTGGCACCTTCCCCGGTGGAGTTGTGCATGGGGTGTCTTTGGAACATTTTGTCACCAGCCGAGTCCAAAATTCAGCGGTTCCCCATCTCAGCCCAGAAAGCAGGTAGAACAACTTTTGTGGTGCCTTTCAGCTGCCTACCAAGGTAGTGTAAAAACTACTAAGAGAACTCCTGTCTGGCACCTTCCCCGGTGGAGTTGTGCATGGGGTGTGTTTGGAACATTTTGTCACCGGCCGAGTCCAAAATTCAGCGGTTCCCCATCTCAGCCCAGAAAGCAGGTAGAACAACTTTTGTGGTGTCCTTTTGATGCCTACCGGAGCAATGTAAAAACTACCAACGGAACTCGTCCCTGGCACCTTCGCTAGTGGAGTTGTGCATGGGGTGTATTTATTAAAATTTTGTCACCGGCCGAGTCCAAAATTCAGCTGTTCCCCATCTCAGCCCAGAAAGCAGGTAGAACAACTTTTGTGGTGCCTTTCAGCTGCCTACCAAGGTAGTGTAAAAACTATCAAGAGAACTCTTGTCTGGCACCTTCCCCGGTGGAGTTGTGCATGGGGTGTGTTTGGAACATTTTGTCATCAGCCGACTCCAAAATTCAGCGGTTCCCCATCTCAGCCCAGAAAGCAGGTAGAACAACTTTTGTGGTTCCTTTGAAATGCCTACCAAGGTAGTGTAAAAACTACAAAGAGAACTTCTGTCTGGCACCTTCCCCGGTGGAGTTGTACAGGGGGTGTGTTTGGAACATTTTGTCACCGGCCGACTCCAAAATTCAGCGGTTCCCCATCTCAGCCCAGAAAGCAGGTAGAACAACTTTTGTGGTGTCTTTCAGATGCCTACCGGAGCAATGTAAAAACTACCAGGAGAACTCCTGTCTGGCACCTTCCCCGGTGGAGTTGTGCAGGGGGTGTGTTTGGAACATTTTGTCACCAGCCGAGTCCAAAATTCAGCGGTTCCCCATCTCAGCCCAGAAAGCAGGTAGAAAAACTTTTGTAGTGTCTTTTTGATGCCTACCGGAGCAATGTAAAAACTACCAACAGAATTCGTTCCTGGCACCTTCCCCGGTGGAGTTGTGCATGGGGTGTATTTATTAAAATTTTGTCACCGGCCGAGTCCAAAATTCAGCGGTTCCCCATCTCAGCCCAGAAAGCAGGTAGAACAACTTTTGTGGTGTCTTTCAGATGCCTACTGGAGCAATGTAAAAACTACCAGGAGAACTCCTGTCTGGCACCTTCCCCGGTGGAGTTGTGCATGGGGTGTGTTTGGAACATTTTGTCACCGGCCGACTCCAAAATTCAGCGGTTCCCCATCTCAGCCCAGAAAGCAGGTAGAACAACTTTTGTGGTGCCTTTCAGGTGCCTACCAAGGTAGTGTAAAAACTACAAAGAGAACTACTGTCTGGCACCTTCCCCGGTGGAGTTGTGCATGGGGTGTGTTTGGAACATTTTGTCACCGGCCGAGTCCAAAATTCAGCGGTTCCCCATCTCAGCCCAGAAAGCAGGAAGAACAACTTTTGTGGTGTCCTTTTGATGCCTACCGGAGCAATGTAAAAACTACCAACAGAACTCGTCCCTGGCACCTTCGCTAGTGGAATTGTGCATGGGGTGTATTTATTAAAATTTTGTCACCAGCCGAGTCCAAAATTCAGCTGTTCCCCATCTCAGCCCAGAAAGCAGGTAGAACAACTTTTGTGGTGTCTTTCAGATGCCTACCAAGGTAGTGTAAAATCTACTAAGAGAACTCCTGTCTGGCACCTTCCCCGGTGGAGTTATGCATGGGGTGTGTTTGGAACATTTTGTCACCAGCCGAGTCCAAAATTCAGCTGTTCCCCATCTCAGCCCAGAAAGCAGGGTAGAACAACTTTTCTGGTATCTTTCAGATGCCTACCAAGGTAGTATAAAACTATTAAGAGAACTCCTGTCTGGCACCTTCCCCGGTGGAGTTGTGCAGGGGGTGTGTTTGGAACATTCTGTCACCGGCTGACTCCAAAATTCAGCGGTTCCCCATCTCAGCCCAGAAAGCAGGTAGAACAACTTTTGTGGTGCCTTTCAGCTGCCTACCAAGGTAGTGTAAAAACTATCAAGAGAACTCTTGTCTGGCACCTTCCCCGGTGGAGTTGTGCATGGGGTGTGTTTGGAACATTTTGTCACCAGCCGACTCCAAAATTCAGCTGTTCCCCATCTCAGCCCAGAAAGCAGGTAAAACAACTTTTGTGGTGTCTTTCAGGTGCCTACCAAGGTAGTGTAAAAACTACAAAGAGAACTCCTGCCTGGCACCTTCCCCGGTGGAGTTGTGCAGGGGGTGTGTTTGGAACATTTTGTCACCAGCCGACTCCAAAATTCAGCGGTTCCCCATCTCAGCCCAGAAAGCAGGTAGAACTACTTTTGTGGTGTCTTTCAGATGCCTACCAAGGTAGTGTAAAAACTATTAAGAGAACTCCTGTCTGGCACCTTCCCCGGTGGAGTTGTGCATGGGGTGTGTTTGGAACATTTTGTCACCGGCCGACTCCAAAATTCAGCGGTTCCCCATCTCAGCCCAGAAAGCAGGAAGAACAACTTTTGTGGTGTCCTTTTGATGCCTACCGGAGCAATGTAAAAACTACCAACAGAACTCGTCCCTGGCACCTTCGCTAGTGGAGTTGTGCATGGGGTGTATTTATTAAAATTTTGTCACCAGCCGAGTCCAAAATTCAGCTGTTCCCCATCTCAGCCCAGAAAGCAGGTAGAACAACTTTTTTGGTGCCTTTCAAATGCCTGCCAAGGTAGTGTAAAAACTACTAAGAGAACTCCTGTCTGGCACCTTCCCCGGTGGAGTTGTGCAGGGGGTGTGTTTGGAACATTCTGTCACCAGCCGAGTCCAAAAATCAGCGGTTCCCCATCTCAGCCCAGAAAGCAGGTAGAAAAACTTTTGTAGTGTCTTTTTGATGCCTACCGGAGCAATGTAAAAACTACCAACAGAATTCGTTCCTGGCACCTTCCCCGGTGGAGTTGTGCATGGGGTGTATTTATTAAAATTTTGTCACCGGCCGAGTCCAAAATTCAGCGGTTCCCCATCTCAGCCCAGAAAGCAGGAAGAACAACTTTTGAGGTGTCCTTTTGATGCCTACAGGAGCAATGTAAAAACTACCAACAGAACTCGTCCCTGGCACCTTCGCTAGTGGAGTTGTGCGTGGGGTGTATTTATTAAAATTTTGTCACCAGCCGAGTCCAAAATTCAGCTGTTCCCCATCTCAGCCCAGAAAGCAGGTAGAACAAATTTTGTGGTGCCTTTCAGCTGCCTACCAAGGTAGTGTAAAAACTACTAAGAGAACTCCTGTCTGGCACCTTCCCCGGTGGAGTTGTGCAGGGGGTGTGTTTGGAACATTTTGTCACCGGCCGACTCCAAAATTCAGCGGTTCCCCATCTCAGCCCAGAAAGCAGGTAGAACAACTTTTGTGGTGTCTTTCAGATGCCTACCGGAGCAATGTAAAAACTACCAGGAGAACTCCTGTCTGGCACCTTCCCCGGTGGAGTTGTGCATGGGGTGTGTTTGGAACATTTTGTCACCAGCCGAGTCCAAAATTCAGCGGTTCCCCATCTCAGCCCAGAAAGCAGGTAGAACAACTTTTGTGGTGTCCTTTTGATGCCTACCGGAGCAATGTAAAAACTACCAACAGAATTCGTTCCTGGCACCTTCCCCGGTGGAGTTGTGCAGGGGGTGTGTTTGGAACATTTTGTCACCAGCCGACTCCAAAATTCAGCGGTTCCCCATCTCAGCCCAGAAAGCAGGTAGAACAACTTTTGTGGTGTCTTTCAGATGCCTACCGGAGCAATGTAAAAACTACCAGGAGAACTCCTGTCTGGCACCTTCCCCGGTGGAGTTGTGCATGGGGTGTGTTTGGAACATTTTGTCACCAGCCGAGTCCAAAATTCAGCGGTTCCCCATCTCAGCCCAGAAAGCAGGTAGAACAACTTTTGTGGTGCCTTTCAGGTGCCTACCAAGGTAGTGTAAAAACTACCAAGAGAACTCTTGTCTGGCACCTTCCCCGGTGGAGTTGTGCATGGGGTGTGTTTGGAACATTTTGTCACCAGCCAACTCCAAAATTCAGCGGTTCCCCATCTCAGCCCAGAAAGCAGGTAGAACAACTTTTGTGGTGCCTTTCAGCTGCCTACCAAGGTAGTGTAAAAACTACCAAGAGAACTACTGTCTGGCACCTTCCCCAGTGGAGTTGTGCAGGGGGTGTGTTTGGAACATTTTGTCACCAGCCGACTCCAAAATTCAGCTGTTCCCCATCTCAGCCCAGAAAGCAGGTAGAACTACTTTTGTGGTGTCTTTCAGATGCCTACCAAGGTAGTGTAAAAACTATTAAGAGAACTTCTGTCTGGCACCTTCCCCGGTGGAGTTGTGCATGGGGTGTGTTTGGAACATTTTGTCACCGGCCGACTCCAAAATTCAGCGGTTCCCCATCTCAGCCCAGAAAGCAGGTAGAACAACTTTTGTGGTGTCTTTCAGATGCCTACCGGAGCAATGTAAAAACTACCAGGAGAACTCCTGTCTGGCACCTTCCCCGGTGGAGTTGTGCATGGGGTGTGTTTGCAACATTTTGTCACCAGCCGAGTCCAAAATTCAGCGGTTCCCCATCTCAGCCCAGAAAGCAGGAAGAACAACTTTTGTGGTGCCTTTCAGCTGCCTACCAAGGTAGTGTAAAAACTACTAAGAGAACTCCTGTCTGGCACCTTCCCCGGTGGAGTTGTGCATGGGGTGTGTTTGGAACATTTTGTCACCAGCCGAGTCCAAAATTCAGCGGTTCCCCATCTCAGCCCAGAAAGCAGGTAGAAAAACTTTTGTAGTGTCTTTTTGATGCCTACCGGAGCAATGTAAAAACTACCAAAAGAATTCGTTCCTGGCACCTTCCCCGGTGGAGTTGTGCATGGGGTGTATTTATTAAAATTTTGTCACCGGCCGAGTCCAAAATTCAGCGGTTCCCCATCTCAGCCCAGAAAGCAGGAAGAACAACTTTTGTGGTGTCGTTTTGATGCCTACAGGAGCAATGTAAAAACTACCAACAGAACTCGTCCCTGGCACCTTCGCTAGTGGAGTTGTGCATGGGGTGTGTTTGGAACATTTCGTCACCAGCCAAGTCCAAAATTCAGCGGTTCCCCATCTCAGCCCAGAAAGCAGGTAAAACAACTTTTGTGGTGTCTTTCAGGTGCCTACCAAGGTAGTGTAAAAACTACAAAGAGAACTCCTGCCTGGCACCTTCCCCGGTGGAGTTGTGCAGGGGGTGTGTTTGGAACATTTTGTCACCAACCGAGTCCAAAATTCAGCGGTTCCCCATCTCAGCCCAGAAAGCAGGTAGAACTACTTTTGTGGTGTCTTTCAGCTGCCTACCAAGGTAGTGTAAAAACTACCAGGAGAACTCCTGTCTGGCACCTTCCCCGGTGGAGTTGTGCATGGGGTGTGTTTGGAACATTTTGTCACCGGCCGAGTCCAAAATTCAGCGGTTCCCCATCTCAGCCCAGAAAGCAGGTAGAACAACTTTTGTGGTGTCTTTCAGCTGCCTACCAAGTTAGTGTAAAACCTACTAAGAGAACTCCTGTCTGGCACCTTCCCCGGTGGAGTTGTGCAGGGGGTGTGTTTGGAACATTTTGTCACCAGCCGAGTCCAAAATTCAGCGGTTCCCCATCTCAGCCCAGAAAGCAGGTAGAACAACTTTTGTGGTGTCCTTTTGATGCCTACCGGAGCAATGTAAAAACTACCAACAGAATTCGTTCCTGGCACCTTCCCCGGTGGAGTTGTGCATGGGGTGTATTTATTAAAATTTTGTCACCGGCCGAGTCCAAAATTCAGCGGTTCCCCATCTCAGCCCAGAAAGCAGGTAGAACAACTTTTGTGGTGTCCTTTTGATGCCTACAGGAGCAATGTAAAAACTACCAACAGAACTCGTCCCTGGCACCTTCGCTAGTGGAGTTGTGCATGGGGTGTGTTTGGAACATTTCGTCACCAGCCAAGTCCAAAATTCAGCGGTTCCCCATCTCAGCCCAGAAAGCAGGTAGAACAACTTTTGTGGTGTCTTTCAGGTGCCTACCAAGGTAGTGTAAAAACTACTAAGAGAACTCCTGTCTGGCACCTTCCCCGGTGGAGTTGTGCAGGGGGTGTGTTTGGAACATTTTGTCACCAGCCGACTCCAAAATTCAGCGGTTCCCCATCTCAGCCCAGAAAGCAGGTAGAACTACTTTTGTGGTGTCTTTCAGGTGCCTACCAAGGTAGTTTAAAAACTACGAGGAGAACTCCTGTCTGGAACCTTCCCTGGTGGAGTTGTGCATGGGGTGTGTTTGGAACATTTTGTCACCGGCCGACTCCAAAATTCAGCGGTTCCCCATCTCAGCCCAGAAAGCAGGTAGAACAACTTTTGTGGTGTCTTTCAGATGCCTACCGGAGCAATGTAAAAACTACCAGGAGAACTCCTGTCTGGCACCTTCCCCGGTGGAGTTGTGCATGGGGTGTGTTTGCAACATTTTGTCACCAGCCGAGTCCAAAATTCAGCGGTTCCCCATCTCAGCCCAGAAAGCAGGTAGAACAACTTTTGTGGTGCCTTTCAGCTGCCTACCAAGGTAGTGTAAAAACTACTAAGAGAACTCCTGTCTGGCACCTTCCCCGGTGGAGTTGTGCATGGGGTGTCTTTGGAACATTTTGTCACCGGCCGACTCCAAAATTCAGCGGTTCCCCATCTCAGCCCAGAAAGCAGGTAGAACAACTTTTGTGGTGTCCTTTTGATGCCTACCGGAGCAATGTAAAAACTACCAGGAGAACTCCTGTCTGGCACCTTCGCTAGTGGAGTTGTGCGTGGGGTGTATTTATTAAAATTTTGTCACCAGCCGAGTCCAAAATTCAGCTGTTCCCCATCTCAGCCCAGAAAGCAGGTAGAACAACTTTTGTGGTGCCTTTCAGCTGCCTACCAAGGTAGTGTAAAAACTACTAAGAGAACTCCTGTCTGGCACCTTCCCCGGTGGAGTTGTGCAGGGGGTGTATTTATTAAAATTTTGTCACCGGCCGACTCCAAAATTCAGCTGTTCCCCATCTCAGCCCAGAAAGCAGGTAGAACAACTTTTGTGGTGTCTTTCAGATGCCTACCGGAGCAATGTAAAAACTACTAAGAGAACTCCTGTCTGGCACCTTCCCCGGTGGAGTTGTGCAGGGGGTGTGTTTGGAACATTTTGTCACCGGCCGACTCCAAAATTCAGCGGTTCCCCATCTCAGCCCAGAGAGCAGGTAGAACAACTTTTGTGGTGTCTTTCAGATGCCTACCGGAGCAATGTAAAAACTACCAGGAGAACTCCTGTCTGGCACCTTCCCCGGTGGAGTTGTGCATGGGGTGTGTTTGGAACATTTTGTCACCAGCCGAGTCCAAAATTCAGGTGTTCCCCATCTCAGCCCAGAAAGCAGGTAGAACAACTTTTGTGGTGCCTTTCAGGTGCCTGCCAAGGTAGTGTAAAAACTATTAAGAGAACTCCTGTCTGGCACCTTCCCCGGTGGAGTCGTGCATGGGGTTTGTTTGGAACATTTTGTCACCGGCCGACTCCAAAATTCAGCGGTTCCCCATCTCAGCCCAGAGAGCAGGTAGAACAACTTTTGTGGTGTCTTTCAGATGCCTACCGGAGCAATGTAAAAACTACCAGGAGAACTCCTGTCTGGCACCTTCCCCGGTGGAGTTGTGCATGGGGTGTGTTTGGAACATTTTGTCACCGGCCGACTCCAAAATTCAGCGGTTCCCCATCTCAGCCCAGAAAGCAGGTAGAACAACTTTTGTGGTGTCCTTTTGATGCCTACAGGAGCAATGTAAAAACTACCAACAGAACTCGTCCCTGGCACCTTCGCTAGTGGAGTTGTGCATGGGGTGTATTTATTAAAATTTTGTCACCAGCCGAGTCCAAAATTCAGCTGTTCCCCATCTCAGCCCAAAAAGCAAGTAGAACAACTTTTGTGGTGCCTTTCAAATGCCTACCAAGGTAGTGTAAAAACTACTAAGAGAACTCCTGTCTGGCACCTTCCCCGGTGGAGTTGTGCAGGGGGTGTGTTTGGAACATTTTGTCACCAGCCGACTCCAAAATTCAGCGGTTCCCCATCTCAGCCCAGAAAGCAGGTAGAACAACTTTTGTGGTGCCTTTCAGGTGCCTACCAAGGTAGTGTAAAAACTACCAGGAGAACTCCTGTCTGGCACCTTCCCCGGTGGAGTTGTGCATGGGGTGTGTTTGGAACATTTTGTCACCGGCCGACTCCAAAATTCAGCTGTTCCCCATCTCAGCCCAGAAAGCAGGTAGAACAACTTTTGTGGTGTCTTTCAGATGCCTACCGGAGCAATGTAAAAACTACCAGGAGAACTCCTGTCTGGCACCTTCCCCGGTGGAGTTGTGCATGGGGTGTGTTTGGAACATTTTGTCACCGGCCGAGTCCAAAATTCAGCGGTTCCCCATCTCAGCCCAGAAAGCAGGTAGAACAACTTTTGTGGTGTCCTTTTGATGCCTACCGGAGCAATGTAAAAACTACCAACAGAATTCGTTCCTGGCACCTTCCCCGGTGGAGTTGTGCATGGGGTGTGTTTGGAACATTTTGTCACCGGCCGACTCCAAAATTCAGCGGTTCCCCATCTCAGCCCAGAAAGCAGGTAGAACAACTTTTGTGGTGCCTTTCAGGTGCCTACCAAGGTAGTGTAAAAACTACTAAGAGAACTCCTGTCTGGCACCTTCCCCGGTGGAGTTGTGCATGGGGTGTGTTTGGAACATTTTGTCACCGGCCGAGTCCAAAATTCAGCGGTTCCCCATCTCAGCCCAGAAAGCAGGTAGAACAACTTTTGTGGTGTCTTTCAGATGCCTACCGGAGCAATGTAAAAACTACCAGAAGAACTCCTGTCTGGCACCTTCCCCGGTGGAGTTGTGCATGGGGTGTGTTTGGAACATTTTGTCACCGGCCGACTCCAAAATTCAGCGGTTCCCCATCTCAGCCCAGAAAGCAGGTAGAACAACTTTTGTGGTGCCTTTCAGCTGCCTACCAAGGTAGTGTAAAAACTACCAAGAGAACTCCTGCCTGGCACCTTCCCCGGTGGAGTTGTGCATGGGGTGTATTTATTAAAATTTTGTCACCAGCCGACTCCAAAATTCAGCTGTTCCCCATCTCAGCCCAGAAAGCAGGTAGAACAACTTTTCTGGTGCCTTTCAGCTGCCTACCAAGGTAGTGTAAAAACTACCAGGAGAACTCCTGCCTGGCACCTTCCCCGGTGGAGTTGTGCATGGGGTGTCTTTGGAACATTTTGTCACCGGCCGAGTCCAAAATTCAGCTGTTCCCCATCTCAGCCCAGAAAGCAGGTAGAACAACTTTTGTGGTGTCTTTCAGATGCCTACCGGAGCAATGTAAAAACTACAAAGGGAACTCTGGCACCTTCCCCGGTGGAGTTGTGCATGGGGTGTGTTTGGAACATTTTGTCACCGGCCGAGTCCAAAATTCAGCGGTTCCCCATCTCAGCCCAGAAAGCAGGTAGAACAACTTTTGTGGTGTCTTTCAGATGCCTACCGGAGCAATGTAAAAACTACCAGGAGAACTCCTGTCTGGCACCTTCCCCGGTGGAGTTGTGCAGGGGGTGTGTTTGGAACATTTTGTCACCAGCCGACTCCAATATTCAGCTGTTCCCCATCTCAGCCCAGAAAGCAGGTAGAACAACTTTTGTGATGTCTTTCAAATGCCTACCAAGGTAGTGTAAAAACTATTAAGAGAACTCCTGTCTGGCACCTTCCCTGGTGGAGTTGTGCATGGGGTGTGTTTGGAACATTTTTTCACCGGCCGACTCCAAAATTCAGCGGTTCCCCATCTCAGCCCAGGAAGCAGGTAGAACAACTTTTGTGGTGTCTTTCAGATGCCTACCGGAGCAATGTAAAAACTACCAACAGAATTCGTCCCTGGCACCTTCGCTAGTGGAGTTGTGCATGGGGTGTATTTATTAAAATTTTGTCACCAGCCGAGTCCAAAATTCAGCGGTTCCCCATCTCAGCCCAGAAAGCAGGTAGAACAACTTTTCTGGTGCCTTTCAGGTGCCTACCAAGGTAGTGTAAAAACTATCAAGAGAATTCCTGCCTGGCACCTTCCCCGGTGGAGTTGTGCATAGGGTGTGTTTGGAACATTTTTTCACCGGCTGACTCCAAAATTCAGCGGTTCCCCATCTCAGCCCAGAAAGCAGGTAGAACAACTTTTGTGGTGTCCTTTTGATGCCTACCGGAGCAATGTAAAAACTACCAACAGAACTCGTCCCTGGCACCTTCGCTAGTGGAGTTGTGCATGGGGTGTATTTATTAAAATTTTGTCACCAGCCGAGTCCAAAATTCAGCTGTTCCCCATCTCAGCCCAGAAAGCAGGTAGAACAACTTTTGTGGTGCCTTTCAGCTGCCTACCAAGGTAGTGTAAAAACTATTAAGAGAACTCCTGTCTGGCACCTTCCCCGGTGGAGTTCTGCATGGGGTGTGTTTGGAACATTTTGTCACCGGCCGACTCCAAAATTCAGCGGTTCCCCATCTCAGCCCAGAAAGCAGATAGAACAACTTTTGAGGTGCCTTTCAGCTGCCTACCAAGGTAGTGTAAAAACTACCAGGAGAACTCCTTTCTGGCACCTTCCCCGGTGGAGTTGTGCATGGGGTGTGTTTGGAACATTTTGTCACCGGCCGACTCCAAAATTCAGCGGTTCCCCATCTCAGCCCAGAAAGCAGGTAGAACAACTTTTGTGGTGCCTTTCAGCTGCCTACCAAGGTAGTGTAAAAACTATTAAGAGAACTCCTGTCTGGCACCTTCCCCGGTGGAGTTGTGCATGGGGTGTGTTTGGAACATTTTGTCACCAGCCGACTCCAAAATTCAGCGGTTCCCAATCTCAGCCCAGAAAGCAGGTAGAACTTTTGTGGTGCCTTTCAAATGCCTACCAAGGTAGTGTAAAAACTATTAAGAGAACTCTTGTCTGGCACCTTCCCCGGTGGAGTTATGCATGGGGTGTGTTTGGAACATTTTGTCACCGGCCGACTCCAAAATTCAGCAGTTCCCCATCTCAGCCCAGAAAGCAGGTAAAACAACTTTTGTGGTGTCTTTCAGCTGCCTACCAAGGTAGTGTAAAAACTACCAGGAGAACTCCTGTCTGGCACCTTCCCCGGTGGAGTTGTGCATGGGGTGTGTTTGGAACATTTTGTCACCGGCCGACTCCAAAATTCAGCGGTTCCCCATCTCAGCCCAGAAAGCAGGTAGAACAACTTTTGTGGTGTCTTTCAAATGCCTACCAAGGTAGTGTAAAAAGTATTAAGAGAACTCCTGCCTGGCACCTTCCCCGGTGGGGTTGTGCATGGGGTGTGTTTGGAACATTTTGTCACCGGCCGACTCCAAAATTCAGCGGTTCCCCATCTCAGCCCAGAAAGCAGGTAGAACAACTTTTGTGGTGTCCTTTTGATGCCTACCGGAGCAATGTAAAAACTACCAACAGAACTCGTCCCTGGCACCTTCGCTAGTGGAGTTGTGCTTTGGGTGTATTTATTAAAATTTTGTCACCAGCAGAGTCCAAAATTCAGCGGTTCCCCATCTCAGCCCAGAAAGCAGGTAGAACAACTTTTGTGGTGCCTTTCAGCTGCCTACCAAGGTAGTGTAAAAACTATCAGGAGAACTCTTGTCTGGCACCTTCCCTAGTGGAGTTGTGCATGGGGTGTGTTTGGAACATTTTGTCACCGGCCGAGTCCAAAATTCAGCGGTTCCCCATCTCAGCCCAGAAAGCAGGTAGAACTACTTTTGTGGTGTCTTTCAGCTGCCTACCAAGGTAGTGTAAAAACTACCAGGAGAACTCCTGTCTGGCACCTTCCCCGGTGGAGTTGTGCATGGGGTGTTTTTGGAACATTTTGTCACCAGCCGAGTCCAAAATTCAGCGGTTCCCCATCTCAGCCCAGAAAGCAGGTAGAACAACTTTTGTAGTGTCTTTTTGATGCCTACCGGAGCAATGTAAAAACTACCAACAGAATTCGTTCCTGGCACCTTCGCTAGTGGAGTTGTGCATGGGGTGTATTTATTAAAATTTTGTCACCAGCCGAGTCAAAAATTCAGCTGTTCCCCATTTAAGCCCAGAAAGCAGGTAGAACAACTTTTGTGGTGCCTTTCAAATGCCTACCAAGGTAGTGTAAAAACTATCAAGAGAACTCTTGTCTGGCACCTTCCCCGGTGGAGTTGTGCATGGGGTGTGTTTGGAACATTTTGTCACCAGCCGACTCCAAAATTCAGCGGTTCCCCATCTCAGCCCAGAAAGCAGGTAGAACAACTTTTGTGGTGCCTTTCAGCTGCCTACCAAGGTAGTGTAAAAACTATTAAGAGAACTCCTGTCTGGCACCTTCCCCGGTGGAGTTGTGCATGGGGTGTGTTTGGAACATTTTGTCACCGTCCGACTCCAAAATTCAGCGGTTCCCCATCTCAGCCCAGAAAGCAGGTAGAACAACTTTTGTGGTGTCTTTCAGATGCCTACCGGAGCAATGTAAAAACTAGCAGGAGAACTCCTGTCTGGCACCTTCCCCGGTGGAGTTGTGCATGGGGTGCGTTTGGAACATTTTGTCACCGGCCGACTCCAAAATTCAGCGGTTCCCCATCTCAGCCCAGAAAGCAGGAAGAACAACTTTTGTGGTGTCCTTTTGATGCCTACCGGAGCAATGTAAAAACTATTAAGAGAACTCGTCCCTGGCACCTTCGCTAGTGGAGTTGTGCATGGGGTGTGTTTGGAACATTTTGTCACCGGCCGACTCCAAAATTCAGCGGTTCCCCATCTCAGCCCAGAAAGCAGGTAGAACAACTTTTGTGGTGCCTTTCAGCTGCCTACCAAGGTAGTGTAAAAACTATCAAGAGAACTCTTGTCTGGCACCTCCCCCGGTGGAGTTGTGCATGGGGTGTGTTTGGAACATTTTGTCACCGGCCGACTCCAAAATTCAGCGGTTCCCCATCTCAGCCCAGAAAGCAGGAAGAACAACTTTTGTGGTGTCTTTTAGATGCCTACCGGAGCAATGTAAAAACTACCAGGAGAACTCCTGTCTGGCACCTTCCCCGGTGGATTTGTGCAGGGGGTGTGTTTGGAACATTTTGTCACCGTCCGACTCCAAAATTCAGCGGTTCCCCATCTCAGCCCAGAAAGCAGGTAGAACAACTTTTGTGGTGTCTTTCAGATGCCTACCGGAGCAATGTAAAAACTACCAGGAGAACTCCTGTCTGGCACCTTCCCCGGTGGAGTTGTGCAGGGGGTGTGTTTGGAACATTTTGTCACCTGCCGACTCCAAAATTCAGCGGTTCCCCATCTCAGCCCAGAAAGCAGGTAGAACAACTTTTGTGGTGTCTTTTTGATGCCTACCGGAGCAATGTAAAAACTACCAACAGAATTCGTTCCTGGCACCTTCGCTAGTGGAGTTGTGCATGGGGTGTATTTATTAAAATTTTGTCACCAGCCGACTCCAAAATTCAGCTGTTCCCCATCTCAGCCCAGAAAGCAGGTAGAAAAACTTTTGTGGTGCCTTTCAGCTGCCTACCAAGGTAGTGTAAAAACTATCAAGAGAACTCTTGTCTGGCACCTCCCCCGGTGGAGTTGTGCATGGGGTGTGTTTGGAACATTTTGTCACCGGCCGACTCCAAAATTCAGCGGTTCCCCATCTCAGCCCAGAAAGCAGGAAGAACAACTTTTGTGGTGTCTTTTAGATGCCTACCGGAGCAATGTAAAAACTACCAGGAGAACTCCTGTCTGGCACCTTCCCCGGTGGAGTTGTGCATGGGGTGTGTTTGGAACATTTTGTCACCAGCCGACTCCAAAATTCAGCGGTTCCCCATCTCAGCCCAGAAAGCAGGTAGAACAACTTTTGTGGTGTCTTTCAGATGACTACCGGAGCAATGTAAAAACTACCAGGAGAACTCCTGTCTGGCACCTTCCCCGGTGGAGTTGTGCATGGGGTGTGTTTGGAACATTTTGTCACCGGCCGACTCCAAAATTCAGCGGTTCCCCATCTCAGCCCAGAAAGCAGGTAGAACAACTTTTGTGGTGCCTTTCAGCTGCCTACCAAGGTAGTGTAAAAACTATTAAGAGAACTCCTGTCTGGCACCTTCCCCGGTGGAGTTGTGCAGGGGGTGTGTTTGGAACATTTTGTCACCGGCCGACTCCAAAATTCAGCGGTTCCCCATCTCAGCCCAGAAAGCAGGTAGAACAACTTTTGTGGTGCCTTTCAGCTGCCTACCAAGGTAGTGTAAAAACTATTAAGAGAACTCCTGTCTGGCACCTTCCCCGGTGGAGTTGTGCATGGGGTGTGTTTGGAACATTTCGTCACCGGCCGACTCCAAAATTCAGCGGTTCCCCATCTCAGCCCAGAAAGCAGGAAGAACAACTTTTGTGGTGCCTTTCAGCTGCCTACCGGAGCAATGTAAAAACTACCAGGAGAACTCCTGTCTAGCACCTTCCCCGGTGGAGTTGTGCATGGGGTGTGTTTGGAACATTTCGTCACCGGCCGACTACAAAATTCAGCGGTTCCCCATCTCAGCCCAGAAAGCAGGTAGAACAACTTTTGTGGTGTCTTTCAGATGCCTACCGGAGCAATGTAAAAACTACCAGGAGAACTCCTGTCTGGCACCTTCCCCGGTGGAGTTGTGCATGGGGTGTGTTTGGAACATTTCGTCACCAGCCGACTCCAAAATTCAGCGGTTCCCCATCTCAGCCCAGAAAGCAGGTAGAACAACTTTTGTGGTGCCTTTCAGCTGCCTACCAAGGTAGTGTAAAAACTATTAAGAGAACTCCTGTCTGGCACCTTCCCCGGTGGAGTTGTGCATGGGGTGTGTTTGGAACATTTTGTCACCGGCCGACTCCAAAATTCAGCGGTTCCCCATCTCAGCCCAGAAAGCAGGTAGAACAACTTTTGTGGTGCCTTTCAGCTGCCTACCAAGGTAGTGTAAAAACTATTAAGAGAACTCCTGTCTGGCACCTTCCCCGGTGGAGTTGTGCAGGGGGTGTGTTTGGAACATTTTGTCACCGTCCGACTCCAAAATTCAGCGGTTCCCCATCTCAGCCCAGAAAGCAGGTAGAACAACTTTTGTGGTGCCTTTCAGCTGCCTACCAAGGTAGTGTAAAAACTATTAAGAGAACTCCTGTCTGGCACCTTCCCCGGTGGAGTTGTGCATGGGGTGTGTTTGGAACATTTTGTCACCGGCCGACTCCAAAATTCAGCGGTTCCCCATCTCAGCCCAGAAAGCAGGAAGAACAACTTTTGTGGTGCCTTTCAGCTGCCTACCGGAGCAATGTAAAAACTACCAGGAGAACTCCTGTCTAGCACCTTCCCCGGTGGAGTTGTGCATGGGGTGTGTTTGGAACATTTCGTCACCGGCCGACTACAAAATTCAGCGGTTCCCCATCTCAGCCCAGAAAGCAGGTAGAACAACTTTTGTGGTGTCTTTCAGATGCCTACCGGAGCAATGTAAAAACTACCAGGAGAACTCCTGTCTGGCACCTTCCCCGGTGGAGTTGTGCATGGGGTGTGTTTGGAACATTTTGTCACCGGCCGACTCCAAAATTCAGCTGTTCCCCATCTCAGCCCAGAAAGCAGGAAGAACAACTTTTGTGGTGTCTTTCAGATGCCTACCGGAGCAATGTAAAAACTACCAGGAGAACTCCTGTCTGGCACCTTCCCCGGTGGAGTTGTGCAGGGGGTGTGTTTGGAACATTTTGTCACCTGCCGACTCCAAAATTCAGCGGTTCCCCATCTCAGCCCAGAAAGCAGGTAGAACAACTTTTGTGGTGTCTTTTTGATGCCTACCGGAGCAATGTAAAAACTACCAACAGAATTCGTTCCTGGCACCTTCGCTAGTGGAGTTGTGCATGGGGTGTATTTATTAAAATTTTGTCACCAGCCGAGTCCAAAATTCAGCTGTTCCCCATCTCAGCCCAGAAAGCAGGTAGAACAACTTTTGTGGTGCCTTTCAGCTGCCTACCAAGGTAGTGTAAAAACTATTAAGAGAACTCCTGTCTGGCACCTTCCCCGGTGGAGTTGTGCAGGGGGTGTGTTTGGAACATTTTGTCACCGTCCGACTCCAAAATTCAGCGGTTCCCCATCTCAGCCCAGAAAGCAGGTAGAACAACTTTTGTGGTGCCTTTCAGCTGCCTACCAAGGTAGTGTAAAAACTATTAAGAGAACTCCTGTCTGGCACCTTCCCCGGTGGAGTTGTGCATGGGGTGTGTTTGGAACATTTTGTCACCGGCCGACTCCAAAATTCAGCGGTTCCCCATCTCAGCCCAGAAAGCAGGAAGAACAACTTTTGTGGTGCCTTTCAGCTGCCTACCGGAGCAATGTAAAAACTACCAGGAGAACTCCTGTCTAGCACCTTCCCCGGTGGAGTTGTGCATGGGGTGTGTTTGGAACATTTCGTCACCGGCCGACTACAAAATTCAGCGGTTCCCCATCTCAGCCCAGAAAGCAGGTAGAACAACTTTTGTGGTGTCTTTCAGATGCCTACCGGAGCAATGTAAAAACTACCAGGAGAACTCCTGTCTGGCACCTTCCCCGGTGGAGTTGTGCATGGGGTGTGTTTGGAACATTTCGTCACCAGCCGACTCCAAAATTCAGCGGTTCCCCATCTCAGCCCAGAAAGCAGGTAGAACAACTTTTGTGGTGCCTTTCAGCTGCCTACCAAGGTAGTGTAAAAACTATTAAGAGAACTCCTGTCTGGCACCTTCCCCGGTGGAGTTGTGCATGGGGTGTGTTTGGAACATTTTGTCACCGGCCGACTCCAAAATTCAGCGGTTCCCCATCTCAGCCCAGAAAGCAGGTAGAACAACTTTTGTGGTGCCTTTCAGCTGCCTACCAAGGTAGTGTAAAAACTATTAAGAGAACTCCTGTCTGGCACCTTCCCCGGTGGAGTTGTGCAGGGGGTGTGTTTGGAACATTTTGTCACCGTCCGACTCCAAAATTCAGCGGTTCCCCATCTCAGCCCAGAAAGCAGGTAGAACAACTTTTGTGGTGCCTTTCAGCTGCCTACCAAGGTAGTGTAAAAACTATTAAGAGAACTCCTGTCTGGCACCTTCCCCGGTGGAGTTGTGCATGGGGTGTGTTTGGAACATTTTGTCACCGGCCGACTCCAAAATTCAGCGGTTCCCCATCTCAGCCCAGAAAGCAGGAAGAACAACTTTTGTGGTGCCTTTCAGCTGCCTACCGGAGCAATGTAAAAACTACCAGGAGAACTCCTGTCTAGCACCTTCCCCGGTGGAGTTGTGCATGGGGTGTGTTTGGAACATTTCGTCACCGGCCGACTACAAAATTCAGCTGTTCCCCATCTCAGCCCAGAAAGCAGGTAGAACAACTTTTGTGGTGTCTTTCAGATGCCTACCGGAGCAATGTAAAAACTGCCAACAGAACTCCTGTCTGGCACCTTCCCCGGTGGAGTTGTGCATGGGGTGTGTTTGGAACATTTTGTCACCGGCCGACTCCAAAATTCAGCTGTTCCCCATCTCAGCCCAGAAAGCAGGAAGAACAACTTTTGTGGTGTCTTTCAGATGCCTACCGGAGCAATGTAAAAACTACCAGGAGAACTCCTGTCTGGCACCTTCCCCGGTGGAGTTGTGCAGGGGGTGTGTTTGGAACATTTTGTCACCTGCCGACTCCAAAATTCAGCGGTTCCCCATCTCAGCCCAGAAAGCAGGTAGAACAACTTTTGTGGTGTCTTTTTGATGCCTACCGGAGCAATGTAAAAACTACCAACAGAATTCATTCCTGGCACCTTCGCTAGTGGAGTTGTGCATGGGGTGTATTTATTAAAATTTTGTCACCAGCCGAGTCCAAAATTCAGCTGTTCCCCATCTCAGCCCAGAAAGCAGGTAGAAAAACTTTTGTGGTGCCTTTCAGCTGCCTACCAAGGTAGTGTAAAAACTATCAAGAGAACTCTTGTCTGGCACCTCCCCCGGTGGAGTTGTGCATGGGGTGTGTTTGGAACATTTTGTCACCGGCCGACTCCAAAATTCAGCGGTTCCCCATCTCAGCCCAGAAAGCAGGAAGAACAACTTTTGTGGTGTCTTTTAGATGCCTACCGGAGCAATGTAAAAACTACCAGGAGAACTCCTGTCTGGCACCTTCCCCGGTGGATTTGTGCAGGGGGTGTGTTTGGAACATTTTGTCACCGTCCGACTCCAAAATTCAGCGGTTCCCCATCTCAGCCCAGAAAGCAGGTAGAACAACTTTTGTGGTGTCTTTCAGATGCCTACCGGAGCAATGTAAAAACTACCAGGAGAACTCCTGTCTGGCACCTTCCCCGGTGGAGTTGTGCAGGGGGTGTGTTTGGAACATTTTGTCACCTGCCGACTCCAAAATTCAGCGGTTCCCCATCTCAGCCCAGAAAGCAGGTAGAACAACTTTTGTGGTGTCTTTTTGATGCCTACCGGAGCAATGTAAAAACTACCAGGAGAACTCCTGTCTGGCACCTTCGCTAGTGGAGTTGTGCGTGGGGTGTATTTATTAAAATTTTGTCACCAGCCGAGTCCAAAATTCAGCTGTTCCCCATCTCAGCCCAGAAAGCAGGTAGAAAAACTTTTGTGGTGCCTTTCAGCTGCCTACCAAGGTAGTGTAAAAACTATCAAGAGAACTCTTGTCTGGCACCTCCCCCGGTGGAGTTGTGCATGGGGTGTGTTTGGAACATTTTGTCACCGGCCGACTCCAAAATTCAGCGGTTCCCCATCTCAGCCCAGAAAGCAGGAAGAACAACTTTTGTGGTGTCTTTTAGATGCCTACCGGAGCAATGTAAAAACTACCAGGAGAACTCCTGTCTGGCACCTTCCCCGGTGGAGTTGTGCATGGGGTGTGTTTGGAACATTTTGTCACCAGCCGACTCCAAAATTCAGCGGTTCCCCATCTCAGCCCAGAAAGCAGGTAGAACAACTTTTGTGGTGTCTTTCAGATGACTACCGGAGCAATGTAAAAACTACCAGGAGAACTCCTGTCTGGCACCTTCCCCGGTGGAGTTGTGCATGGGGTGTGTTTGGAACATTTCGTCACCAGCCGACTCCAAAATTCAGCGGTTCCCCATCTCAGCCCAGAAAGCAGGTAGAACAACTTTTGTGGTGTCTTTCAGGTGCCTACCGGAGCAATGTAAAAACTATTAAGAGAACTCCTGTCTGGCACCTTCCCCGGTGGAGTTGTGCATGGGGTGTGTTTGGAACATTTTGTCACCAGCCGACTCCAAAATTCAGCGGTTCCCCATCTCAGCCCAGAAAGCAGGAAGAACAACTTTTGTGGTGCCTTTCAGCTGCCTACCAGAGCAATGTAAAAACTACCAGGAGAACTCCTGTCTGGCACCTTCCCCGGTGGAGTTGTGCATGGGGTGTGTTTGGAACATTTCGTCACCAGCCGACTACAAAATTCAGCGGTTCCCCATCTCAGCCCAGAAAGCAGGAAGAACAACTTTTGTGGTGTCTTTCAGATGCCTACCGGAGCAATGTAAAAACTACCAGGAGAACTCCTGTCTGGCACCTTCCCCGGTGGAGTTGTGCATGGGGTGTGTTTGGAACATTTTGTCACCGGCCGACTCCAAAATTCAGCTGTTCCCCATCTCAGCCCAGAAAGCAGGAAGAACAACTTTTGTGGTGTCTTTCAGATGCCTACCGGAGCAATGTAAAAACTACCAGGAGAACTCCTGTCTAGCACCTTCCCCGGTGGAGTTGTGCATGGGGTGTGTTTGGAACATTTTGTCACCAGCCGACTCCAAAATTCAGCGGTTCCCCATCTCAGCCCAGAAAGCAGGAAGAACAACTTTTGTGATGTCTTTCAGATGCCTACCGGAGCAATGTAAAAACTACCAGGAGAACTCCTGTCTGGCACCTTCCCCGGTGGAGTTGTGCATGGGGTGTGTTTGGAACATTTTGTCACCGGCCGACTCCAAAATTCAGCGGTTCCCCATCTCAGCCCAGAAAGCAGGTAGAACAACTTTTGTGGTGTCTTTCAGATGCCTACCGGAGCAATGTAAAAACTACCAGGAGAACTCCTGTCTGGCACCTTCCCCGGTGGAGTTGTGCATGGGGTGTGTTTGGAACATTTTGTCACCGGCCGACTCCAAAATTCAGCGGTTCCCCATCTCAGCCCAGAAAGCAGGTAGAACAACTTTTGTGGTGCCTTTCAGCTGCCTACCAAGGTAGTGTAAAAACTATTAAGAGAACTCCTGTCTGGCACCTTCCCCGGTGGAGTTGTGCATGGGGTGTGTTTGGAACATTTTGTCACCGGCCGACTCCAAAATTCAGCGGTTCCCCATCTCAGCCCAGAAAGCAGGTAGAACAACTTTTGTGGTGCCTTTCAGCTGCCTACCAAGGTAGTGTAAAAACTATTAAGAGAACTCCTGTCTGGCACCTTCCCCGGTGGAGTTGTGCAGGGGGTGTGTTTGGAACATTTTGTCACCGTCCGACTCCAAAATTCAGCGGTTCCCCATCTCAGCCCAGAAAGCAGGTAGAACAACTTTTGTGGTGTCTTTCAGATGCCTACCGGAGCAATGTAAAAACTACCAGGAGAACTCCTGTCTGGCACCTTCCCAGGTGGAGTTGTGCAGGGGGTGTGTTTGGAACATTTTGTCACCTGCCGACTCCAAAATTCAGCGGTTCCCCATCTCAGCCCAGAAAGCAGGTAGAACAACTTTTGTGGTGTCTTTTTGATGCCTACCGGAGCAATGTAAAAACTACCAACAGAATTCGTTCCTGGCACCTTCGCTAGTGGAGTTGTGCATGGGGTGTATTTATTAAAATTTTGTCACCAGCCGAGTCCAAAATTCAGCTGTTCCCCATTTCAGCCCAGAAAGCAGGTAGAACAACTTTTGTGGTGCCTTTCAGCTGCCTACCAAGGTAGTGTAAAAACTATCAAGAGAACTCTTGTCTGGCACCTCCCCCGGTGGAGTTGTGCATGGGGTGTGTTTGGAACATTTTGTCACCGGCCGACTCCAAAATTCAGCGGTTCCCCATCTCAGCCCAGAAAGCAGGAAGAACAACTTTTGTGGTGTCTTTTAGATGCCTACCGGAGCAATGTAAAAACTACCAGGAGAACTCCTGTCTGGGACCTTCCCCGGTGGAGTTGTGCATGGGGTGTGTTTGGAACATTTTGTCACCGGCCGACTCCAAAATTCAGCGGTTCCCCATCTCAGCCCAGAAAGCAGGTAGAACAACTTTTGTGGTGTCTTTCAGATGCCTACCAAGGTAGTGTAAAAACTATTAAGAGAACTCCTGTCTGGCACCTTCCCCGGTGGAGTTGTGCATGGGGTGTGTTTGGAACATTTTTTCACCGGCCGACTCCAAAATTCAGCGGTTCCCCATCTCAGCCCAGAAAGCAGGAAGAACAACTTTTGTGGTGCCTTTCAGCTGCCTACCGGAGCAATGTAAAAACTACCAGGAGAACTCCTGTCTGGCACCTTCCCCGGTGGAGTTTTGCATGGGGTGTGTTTGGAACATTTCGTCACCAGCCGACTCCAAAATTCAGCGGTTCCCCATCTCAGCCCAGAAAGCAGGTAGAACAACTTTTGTGGTGTCTTTCAGATGCCTACCGGAGCAATGTAAAAACTACCAAGAGAACTCTTGTCTGGCACCTTCCCCGGTGGAGTTGTGCATGGGGTGTGTTTGGAACATTTTGTCACCGGCCGACTCCAAAATTCAGCTGTTCCCCATCTCAGCCCAGAAAGCAGGAAGAACAACTTTTGTGGTGTCTTTCAGATGCCTACCGGAGCAATGTAAAAACTACCAGGAGAACTCCTGTCTGGCACCTTCCCCGGTGGAGTTGTGCATGGGGTGTGTTTGGAACATTTTGTCACCGGCCGACTCCAAAATTCAGCGGTTCCCCATCTCAGCCCAGAAAGCAGGTAGAACAACTTTTGTGGTGTCTTTCAGGTGCCTACCGGAGCAATGTAAAAACTATTAAGAGAACTCCTGTCTGGCACCTTCCCCGGTGGAGTTGTGCATGGGGTGTGTTTGGAACATTTTGTCACCGGCCGACTCCAAAATTCAGCGGTTCCCCATCTCAGCCCAGAAAGCAGGTAGAACAACTTTTGTGGTGTCTTTCAGATGCCTACCGGAGCAATGTAAAAACTACCAGGAGAACTCCTGTCTGGCACCTTCCCCGGTGGAGTTGTGCAGGGGGTGTGTTTGGAACATTTTGTCACCTGCCGACTCCAAAATTCAGCGATTCCCCATCTCAGCCCAGAAAGCAGGTAGAACAACTTTTCTAGTGTCTTTTTGATGCCTACCGGAGCAATGTAAAAACTACCAACAGAATTCGTTCCTGGCACCTTCGCTAGTGGAGTTGTGCATGGGGTGTATTTATTAAAATTTTGTCACCAGCCGAGTCCAAAATTCAGCTGTTCCCCATTTCAGCCCAGAAAGCAGGTAGAACAACTTTTGTGGTGCCTTTCAGCTGCCTACCAAGGTAGTGTAAAAACTACCAGGAGAACTCCTGTCTGGCACCTTCCCCGGTGGAGTTGTGCATGGGGTGTGTTTGGAACATTTTGTCACCGGCCGACTCCAAAATTCAGCGGTTCCCCATCTCAGCCCAGAAAGCAGGTAGAACAACTTTTGTGGTGTCTTTCAGGTGCCTACCAAGGTAGTGTAAAAACTATTAAGAGAACTCCTGTCTGGCACCTTCCCCGGTGGAGTTGTGCATGGGGTGTGTTTGGAACATTTTGTCACCGGCCGACTCCAAAATTCAGCGGTTCCCCATCTCAGCCCAGAAAGCAGGAAGAACAACTTTTGTGGTGTCCTTTTGATGCCTACCGGAGCAATGTAAAAACTGCCAACAGAACTCCTGTCTGGCGCCTTCGCTAGTGGAGTTGTGCATGGGGTGTGTTTGGAACATTTTGTCACCGGCCGACTCCAAAATTCAGCTGTTCCCCATCTCAGCCCAGAAAGCAGGAAGAACAACTTTTGTGGTGTCTTTTAGATGCCTACCGGAGCAATGTAAAAACTACCAGGAGAACTCCTGTCTGGGACCTTCCCCGGTGGAGTTGTGCAGGGGTGTGTTTGGAACATTTTGTCACCAGCCGACTCCAAAATTCAGCGGTTCCCCATCTCAGCCCAGAAAGCAGGTAGAACAACTTTTCTGGTGTCTTTCAGGTGCCTACCGGAGCAATGTAAAAACTACCAGGAGAACTCCTGTCTGGCACCTTCCCCGGTGGAGTTGTGCATGGGGTGTGTTTGGAACATTTTGTCACCAGCCGACTCCAAAATTCAGCGGTTCCCCATCTCAGCCCAGAAAGCAGGTAGAACAACTTTTGTGGTGCCTTTCAGCTGCCTACCAAGGTAGTGTAAAAACTATTAAGAGAACTCCTGTCTGGCACCTTCCCCGGTGGAGTTGTGCATGGGGTGTGTTTGGAACATTTTGTCACCGGCCGACTCCAAAATTCAGCAGTTCCCCATCTCAGCCCAGAAAGCAGGAAGAACAACTTTTGTGGTGTCTTTCAGCTGCCTACCAGAGCAATGTAAAAACTACCAGGAGAACTCCTGTCTGGCACCTTCCCCGGTGGAGTTGTGCATGGGGTGTGTTTGGAACATTTCGTCACCAGCCGACTACAAAATTCAGCGGTTCCCCATCTCAGCCCAGAAAGCAGGTAGAACAACTTTTGTGGTGTCTTTCAGATGCCTACCGGAGCAATGTAAAAACTACCAGGAGAACTCTTGTCTGGCACCTTCCCCGGTGGAGTTGTGCATGGGGTGTGTTTGGAACATTTTGTCACCGGCCGACTCCAAAATTCATCTGTTCCCCATCTCAGCCCAGAAAGCAGGAAGAACAACTTTTGTGGTGTCTTTCAGATGCCTACCGGAGCAATGTAAAAACTACCAGGAGAACTCCTGTCTGGCACCTTCCCCGGTGGAGTTGTGCATGGGGTGTGTTTGGAACATTTTGTCACCGGCCGAGTCCAAAAATTCAGCGGTTCCCCATCTCAGCCCAGAAAGCAGGTAGAACAACTTTTGTGGTGTCTTTCAGGTGCCTACCGGAGCAATGTAAAAACTATTAAGAGAACTCCCGTCTGGCACCTTCCCCGGTGGAGTTGTGCATGGGGTGTGTTTGGAACATTTTGTCACCGGCCGACTCCAAAATTCAGCGGTTCCCCATCTCAGCCCAGAAAGCAGGTAGAACAACTTTTGTGGTGCCTTTCAGCTGCCTACCAAGGTAGTGTAAAAACTATTCAGAGAACTCCTGTCTGGCACCTTCCCCGGTGGATTTGTGCAGGGGGTGTGTTTGGAACATTTTGTCACCGTCCGACTCCAAAATTCAGCGGTTCCCCATCTCAGCCCAGAAAGCAGGTAGAACAACTTTTGTGGTGTCTTTCAGATGCCTACCGGAGCAATGTAAAAACTACCAGGAGAACTCCTGTCTGGCACCTTCCCCGGTGGAGTTGTGCAGGGGGTGTGTTTGGAACATTTTGTCACCTGCCGACTCCAAAATTCAGCGGTTCCCCATCTCAGCCCAGAAAGCAGGTAGAACAACTTTTGTGGTGTCTTTTTGATGCCTACCGGAGCAATGTAAAAACTACCAACAGAATTCGTTCCTGGCACCTTCGCTAGTGGAGTTGTGCATGGGGTGTATTTATTAAAATTTTGTCACCAGCCGAGTCCAAAATTCAGCTGTTCCCCATCTCAGCCCAGAAAGCAGGTAGAAAAACTTTTGTGGTGCCTTTCAGCTGCCTACCAAGGTAGTGTAAAAACTACCAAGAGAACTCTTGTCTGGCACCTCCCCCGGTGGAGTTGTGCATGGGGTGTGTTTGGAACATTTTGTCACCGGCCGACTCCAAAATTCAGCGGTTCCCCATCTCAGCCCAGAAAGCAGGAAGAACAACTTTTGTGGTGTCTTTTAGATGCCTACCGGAGCAATGTAAAAACTACCAGGAGAACTCCTGTCTGGCACCTTCCCCGGTGGATTTGTGCAGGGGGTGTGTTTGGAACATTTTGTCACCGTCCGACTCCAAAATTCAGCGGTTCCCCATCTCAGCCCAGAAAGCAGGTAGAACAACTTTTGTGGTGTCTTTCAGATGCCTACCGGAGCAATGTAAAAACTACCAGGAGAACTCCTGTCTGGCACCTTCCCCGGTGGAGTTGTGCAGGGGGTGTGTTTGGAACATGTTGTCACCTGCCGACTCCAAAATTCAGCGGTTCCCCATCTCAGCCCAGAAAGCAGGTAGAACAACTTTTGTGGTGTCTTTCAGATGCCTACCGGAGCAATGTAAAAACTACCAGGAGAACTCCTGTCTGGCACCTTCCCCGGTGGAGTTGTGCATGGGGTGTGTTTGGAACATTTTGTCACCGGCCGACTCCAAAATTCAGCGGTTCCCCATCTCAGCCCAGAAAGCAGGTAGAACAACTTTTGTGGTGTCTTTCAGATGCCTA
The DNA here is from genome assembly GCF_023638135.1 of Falco biarmicus. Classification (NCBI taxonomy): domain Eukaryota; kingdom Metazoa; phylum Chordata; class Aves; order Falconiformes; family Falconidae; genus Falco; species Falco biarmicus. The sequence continues at coordinate 273,479 of NW_026612027.1, read as the reverse complement.
CCGGAGCAATGTAAAAACTACCAGGAGAACTCCTGTCTGGCACCTTCCCCGGTGGAGTTGTGCATGGGGTGTGTTTGGAACATTTTGTCACCGGCCGACTCCAAAATTCAGCGGTTCCCCATCTCAGCCCAGAAAGCAGGTAGAACAACTTTTGTGGTGCCTTTCAGCTGCCTACCAAGGTAGTGTAAAAACTATTAAGAGAACTCCTGTCTGGCACCTTCCCCGGTGGAGTTGTGCATGGGGTGTGTTTGGAACATTTTGTCACCGGCCGACTCCAAAATTCAGCGGTTCCCCATCTCAGCCCAGAAAGCAGGTAGAACAACTTTTGTGGTGCCTTTCAGCTGCCTACCAAGGTAGTGTAAAAACTATTAAGAGAACTCCTGTCTGGCACCTTCCCCGGTGGAGTTGTGCAGGGGGTGTGTTTGGAACATTTTGTCACCGTCCGACTCCAAAATTCAGCGGTTCCCCATCTCAGCCCAGAAAGCAGGTAGAACAACTTTTGTGGTGTCTTTCAGATGCCTACCGGAGCAATGTAAAAACTACCAGGAGAACTCCTGTCTGGCACCTTCCCAGGTGGAGTTGTGCAGGGGGTGTGTTTGGAACATTTTGTCACCTGCCGACTCCAAAATTCAGCGGTTCCCCATCTCAGCCCAGAAAGCAGGTAGAACAACTTTTGTGGTGTCTTTTTGATGCCTACCGGAGCAATGTAAAAACTACCAACAGAATTCGTTCCTGGCACCTTCGCTAGTGGAGTTGTGCATGGGGTGTATTTATTAAAATTTTGTCACCAGCCGAGTCCAAAATTCAGCTGTTCCCCATTTCAGCCCAGAAAGCAGGTAGAACAACTTTTGTGGTGCCTTTCAGCTGCCTACCAAGGTAGTGTAAAAACTATCAAGAGAACTCTTGTCTGGCACCTCCCCCGGTGGAGTTGTGCATGGGGTGTGTTTGGAACATTTTGTCACCGGCCGACTCCAAAATTCAGCGGTTCCCCATCTCAGCCCAGAAAGCAGGAAGAACAACTTTTGTGGTGTCTTTTAGATGCCTACCGGAGCAATGTAAAAACTACCAGGAGAACTCCTGTCTGGGACCTTCCCCGGTGGAGTTGTGCATGGGGTGTGTTTGGAACATTTTGTCACCGGCCGACTCCAAAATTCAGCGGTTCCCCATCTCAGCCCAGAAAGCAGGTAGAACAACTTTTGTGGTGTCTTTCAGATGCCTACCAAGGTAGTGTAAAAACTATTAAGAGAACTCCTGTCTGGCACCTTCCCCGGTGGAGTTGTGCATGGGGTGTGTTTGGAACATTTTTTCACCGGCCGACTCCAAAATTCAGCGGTTCCCCATCTCAGCCCAGAAAGCAGGAAGAACAACTTTTGTGGTGCCTTTCAGCTGCCTACCGGAGCAATGTAAAAACTACCAGGAGAACTCCTGTCTGGCACCTTCCCCGGTGGAGTTTTGCATGGGGTGTGTTTGGAACATTTCGTCACCAGCCGACTCCAAAATTCAGCGGTTCCCCATCTCAGCCCAGAAAGCAGGTAGAACAACTTTTGTGGTGTCTTTCAGATGCCTACCGGAGCAATGTAAAAACTACCAAGAGAACTCTTGTCTGGCACCTTCCCCGGTGGAGTTGTGCATGGGGTGTGTTTGGAACATTTTGTCACCGGCCGACTCCAAAATTCAGCTGTTCCCCATCTCAGCCCAGAAAGCAGGAAGAACAACTTTTGTGGTGTCTTTCAGATGCCTACCGGAGCAATGTAAAAACTACCAGGAGAACTCCTGTCTGGCACCTTCCCCGGTGGAGTTGTGCATGGGGTGTGTTTGGAACATTTTGTCACCGGCCGACTCCAAAATTCAGCGGTTCCCCATCTCAGCCCAGAAAGCAGGTAGAACAACTTTTGTGGTGTCTTTCAGGTGCCTACCGGAGCAATGTAAAAACTATTAAGAGAACTCCTGTCTGGCACCTTCCCCGGTGGAGTTGTGCAGGGGGTGTGTTTGGAACATTTTGTCACCTGCCGACTCCAAAATTCAGCGATTCCCCATCTCAGCCCAGAAAGCAGGTAGAACAACTTTTCTAGTGTCTTTTTGATGCCTACCGGAGCAATGTAAAAACTACCAACAGAATTCGTTCCTGGCACCTTCGCTAGTGGAGTTGTGCATGGGGTGTATTTATTAAAATTTTGTCACCAGCCGAGTCCAAAATTCAGCTGTTCCCCATTTCAGCCCAGAAAGCAGGTAGAACAACTTTTGTGGTGCCTTTCAGCTGCCTACCAAGGTAGTGTAAAAACTACCAGGAGAACTCCTGTCTGGCACCTTCCCCGGTGGAGTTGTGCATGGGGTGTGTTTGGAACATTTTGTCACCGGCCGACTCCAAAATTCAGCGGTTCCCCATCTCAGCCCAGAAAGCAGGTAGAACAACTTTTGTGGTGTCTTTCAGGTGCCTACCAAGGTAGTGTAAAAACTATTAAGAGAACTCCTGTCTGGCACCTTCCCCGGTGGAGTTGTGCATGGGGTGTGTTTGGAACATTTTGTCACCGGCCGACTCCAAAATTCAGCGGTTCCCCATCTCAGCCCAGAAAGCAGGAAGAACAACTTTTGTGGTGTCCTTTTGATGCCTACCGGAGCAATGTAAAAACTGCCAACAGAACTCCTGTCTGGCGCCTTCGCTAGTGGAGTTGTGCATGGGGTGTGTTTGGAACATTTTGTCACCGGCCGACTCCAAAATTCAGCTGTTCCCCATCTCAGCCCAGAAAGCAGGAAGAACAACTTTTGTGGTGTCTTTTAGATGCCTACCGGAGCAATGTAAAAACTACCAGGAGAACTCCTGTCTGGGACCTTCCCCGGTGGAGTTGTGCAGGGGTGTGTTTGGAACATTTTGTCACCAGCCGACTCCAAAATTCAGCGGTTCCCCATCTCAGCCCAGAAAGCAGGTAGAACAACTTTTCTGGTGTCTTTCAGGTGCCTACCGGAGCAATGTAAAAACTACCAGGAGAACTCCTGTCTGGCACCTTCCCCGGTGGAGTTGTGCATGGGGTGTGTTTGGAACATTTTGTCACCAGCCGACTCCAAAATTCAGCGGTTCCCCATCTCAGCCCAGAAAGCAGGTAGAACAACTTTTGTGGTGCCTTTCAGCTGCCTACCAAGGTAGTGTAAAAACTATTAAGAGAACTCCTGTCTGGCACCTTCCCCGGTGGAGTTGTGCATGGGGTGTGTTTGGAACATTTTGTCACCGGCCGACTCCAAAATTCAGCAGTTCCCCATCTCAGCCCAGAAAGCAGGAAGAACAACTTTTGTGGTGTCTTTCAGCTGCCTACCAGAGCAATGTAAAAACTACCAGGAGAACTCCTGTCTGGCACCTTCCCCGGTGGAGTTGTGCATGGGGTGTGTTTGGAACATTTCGTCACCAGCCGACTACAAAATTCAGCGGTTCCCCATCTCAGCCCAGAAAGCAGGTAGAACAACTTTTGTGGTGTCTTTCAGATGCCTACCGGAGCAATGTAAAAACTACCAGGAGAACTCTTGTCTGGCACCTTCCCCGGTGGAGTTGTGCATGGGGTGTGTTTGGAACATTTTGTCACCGGCCGACTCCAAAATTCATCTGTTCCCCATCTCAGCCCAGAAAGCAGGAAGAACAACTTTTGTGGTGTCTTTCAGATGCCTACCGGAGCAATGTAAAAACTACCAGGAGAACTCCTGTCTGGCACCTTCCCCGGTGGAGTTGTGCATGGGGTGTGTTTGGAACATTTTGTCACCGGCCGAGTCCAAAAATTCAGCGGTTCCCCATCTCAGCCCAGAAAGCAGGTAGAACAACTTTTGTGGTGTCTTTCAGGTGCCTACCGGAGCAATGTAAAAACTATTAAGAGAACTCCCGTCTGGCACCTTCCCCGGTGGAGTTGTGCATGGGGTGTGTTTGGAACATTTTGTCACCGGCCGACTCCAAAATTCAGCGGTTCCCCATCTCAGCCCAGAAAGCAGGTAGAACAACTTTTGTGGTGCCTTTCAGCTGCCTACCAAGGTAGTGTAAAAACTATTCAGAGAACTCCTGTCTGGCACCTTCCCCGGTGGATTTGTGCAGGGGGTGTGTTTGGAACATTTTGTCACCGTCCGACTCCAAAATTCAGCGGTTCCCCATCTCAGCCCAGAAAGCAGGTAGAACAACTTTTGTGGTGTCTTTCAGATGCCTACCGGAGCAATGTAAAAACTACCAGGAGAACTCCTGTCTGGCACCTTCCCCGGTGGAGTTGTGCAGGGGGTGTGTTTGGAACATTTTGTCACCTGCCGACTCCAAAATTCAGCGGTTCCCCATCTCAGCCCAGAAAGCAGGTAGAACAACTTTTGTGGTGTCTTTTTGATGCCTACCGGAGCAATGTAAAAACTACCAACAGAATTCGTTCCTGGCACCTTCGCTAGTGGAGTTGTGCATGGGGTGTATTTATTAAAATTTTGTCACCAGCCGAGTCCAAAATTCAGCTGTTCCCCATCTCAGCCCAGAAAGCAGGTAGAAAAACTTTTGTGGTGCCTTTCAGCTGCCTACCAAGGTAGTGTAAAAACTACCAAGAGAACTCTTGTCTGGCACCTCCCCCGGTGGAGTTGTGCATGGGGTGTGTTTGGAACATTTTGTCACCGGCCGACTCCAAAATTCAGCGGTTCCCCATCTCAGCCCAGAAAGCAGGAAGAACAACTTTTGTGGTGTCTTTTAGATGCCTACCGGAGCAATGTAAAAACTACCAGGAGAACTCCTGTCTGGCACCTTCCCCGGTGGATTTGTGCAGGGGGTGTGTTTGGAACATTTTGTCACCGTCCGACTCCAAAATTCAGCGGTTCCCCATCTCAGCCCAGAAAGCAGGTAGAACAACTTTTGTGGTGTCTTTCAGATGCCTACCGGAGCAATGTAAAAACTACCAGGAGAACTCCTGTCTGGCACCTTCCCCGGTGGAGTTGTGCAGGGGGTGTGTTTGGAACATTTTGTCACCTGCCGACTCCAAAATTCAGCGGTTCCCCATCTCAGCCCAGAAAGCAGGTAGAACAACTTTTGTGGTGTCTTTTTGATGCCTACCGGAGCAATGTAAAAACTACCAACAGAATTCGTTCCTGGCACCTTCGCTAGTGGAGTTGTGCATGGGGTGTATTTATTAAAATTTTGTCACCAGCCGAGTCCAAAATTCAGCTGTTCCCCATCTCAGCCCAGAAAGCAGGTAGAAAAACTTTTGTGGTGCCTTTCAGCTGCCTACCAAGGTAGTGTAAAAACTATCAAGAGAACTCTTGTCTGGCACCTCCCCCGGTGGAGTTGTGCATGGGGTGTGTTTGGAACATTTTGTCACCGGCCGACTCCAAAATTCAGCGGTTCCCCATCTCAGCCCAGAAAGCAGGAAGAACAACTTTTGTGGTGTCTTTTAGATGCCTACCGGAGCAATGTAAAAACTACCAGGAGAACTCCTGTCTGGGACCTTCCCCGGTGGAGTTGTGCATGGGGTGTGTTTGGAAGATTTTGTCACCAGCCGACTCCAAAATTCAGCGGTTCCCCATCTCAGCCCAGAAAGCAGGTAGAACAACTTTTGTGGTGTCTTTCAGATGACTACCGGAGCAATGTAAAAACTACCAGGAGAACTCCTGTCTGGCACCTTCCCCGGTGGAGTTGTGCATGGGGTGTGTTTGGAACATTTCGTCACCAGCCGACTCCAAAATTCAGCGGTTCCCCATCTCAGCCCAGAAAGCAGGTAGAACAACTTTTGTGGTGTCTTTCAGGTGCCTACCGGAGCAATGTAAAAACTATTAAGAGAACTCCTGTCTGGCACCTTCCCCGGTGGAGTTGTGCATGGGGTGTGTTTGGAACATTTTGTCACCAGCCGACTCCAAAATTCAGCGGTTCCCCATCTCAGCCCAGAAAGCAGGAAGAACAACTTTTGTGGTGCCTTTCAGCTGCCTACCAGAGCAATGTAAAAACTACCAGGAGAACTCCTGTCTGGCACCTTCCCCGGTGGAGTTGTGCATGGGGTGTGTTTGGAACATTTCGTCACCAGCCGACTACAAAATTCAGCGGTTCCCCATCTCAGCCCAGAAAGCAGGAAGAACAACTTTTGTGGTGTCTTTCAGATGCCTACCGGAGCAATGTAAAAACTACCAGGAGAACTCCTGTCTGGCACCTTCCCCGGTGGAGTTGTGCATGGGGTGTGTTTGGAACATTTTGTCACCGGCCGACTCCAAAATTCAGCTGTTCCCCATCTCAGCCCAGAAAGCAGGAAGAACAACTTTTGTGGTGTCTTTCAGATGCCTACCGGAGCAATGTAAAAACTAGCAGGAGAACTCCTGTCTGGCACCTTCCCCGGTGGAGTTGTGCATGGGGTGTGTTTGGAACATTTTGTCACCAGCCGACTCCAAAATTCAGCGGTTCCCCATCTCAGCCCAGAAAGCAGGAAGAACAACTTTTGTGATGTCTTTCAGATGCCTACCGGAGCAATGTAAAAACTACCAGGAGAACTCCTGTCTGGCACCTTCCCCGGTGGAGTTGTGCATGGGGTGTGTTTGGAACATTTTGTCACCGGCCGACTCCAAAATTCAGCGGTTCCCCATCTCAGCCCAGAAAGCAGGTAGAACAACTTTTGTGGTGTCTTTCAGATGCCTACCGGAGCAATGTAAAAACTAGCAGGAGAACTCCTGTCTGGCACCTTCCCCGGTGGAGTTGTGCATGGGGTGTGTTTGGAACATTTTGTCACCGGCCGACTCCAAAATTCAGCAGTTCCCCATCTCAGCCCAGAAAGCAGGTAGAACAACTTTTGTGGTGCCTTTCAGCTGCCTACCAAGGTAGTGTAAAAACTATTAAGAGAACTCCTGTCTGGCACCTTCCCCGGTGGAGTTGTGCATGGGGTGTGTTTGGAACATTTTGTCACCGGCCGACTCCAAAATTCAGCGGTTCCCCATCTCAGCCCAGAAAGCAGGTAGAACAACTTTTGTGGTGCCTTTCAGCTGCCTACCAAGGTAGTGTAAAAACTATTAAGAGAACTCCTGTCTGGCACCTTCCCCGGTGGATTTGTGCAGGGGGTGTGTTTGGAACATTTTGTCACCGTCCGACTCCAAAATTCAGCGGTTCCCCATCTCAGCCCAGAAAGCAGGTAGAACAACTTTTGTGGTGTCTTTCAGATGCCTACCGGAGCAATGTAAAAACTACCAGGAGAACTCCTGTCTGGCACCTTCCCAGGTGGAGTTGTGCAGGGGGTGTGTTTGGAACATTTTGTCACCTGCCGACTCCAAAATTCAGCGATTCCCCATCTCAGCCCAGAAAGCAGGTAGAACAACTTTTGTGGTGTCTTTTTGATGCCTACCGGAGCAATGTAAAAACTACCAACAGAATTCGTTCCTGGCACCTTCGCTAGTGGAGTTGTGCATGGGGTGTATTTATTAAAATTTTGTCACCAGCCGAGTCCAAAATTCAGCTGTTCCCCATTTCAGCCCAGAAAGCAGGTAGAACAACTTTTGTGGTGCCTTTCAGCTGCCTACCAAGGTAGTGTAAAAACTATCAAGAGAACTCTTGTCTGGCACGTTCCCCGGTGGAGTTGTGCATGGGGTGTGTTTGGAACATTTTGTCACCGGCCGACTCCAAAATTCAGCGGTTCCCCATCTCAGCCCAGAAAGCAGGTAGAACAACTTTTGTGGTGTCTTTCAGATGCCTACCAAGGTAGTGTAAAAACTATTAAGAGAACTCCTGTCTGGCACCTTCCCCGGTGGAGTTGTGCATGGGGTGTGTTTGGAACATTTTGTCACCGGCCGACTCCAAAATTCAGCGGTTCCCCATCTCAGCCCAGAAAGCAGGAAGAACAACTTTTGTGGTGTCCTTTTGATGCCTACCGGAGCAATGTAAAAACTGCCAACAGAACTCCTGTCTGGCGCCTTCGCTAGTGGAGTTGTGCATGGGGTGTGTTTGGAACATTTTGTCACCGGCCGACTCCAAAATTCAGCTGTTCCCCATCTCAGCCCAGAAAGCAGGAAGAACAACTTTTGTGGTGTCTTTTAGATGCCTACCGGAGCAATGTAAAAACTACCAGGAGAACTCCTGTCTGGGACCTTCCCCGGTGGAGTTGTGCAGGGGTGTGTTTGGAACATTTTGTCACCAGCCGACTCCAAAATTCAGCGGTTCCCCATCTCAGCCCAGAAAGCAGGTAGAACAACTTTTGTGGTGTCTTTCAGATGCCTACCGGAGCAATGTAAAAACTACCAGGAGAACTCCTGTCTGGCACCTTCCCCGGTGGAGTTGTGCATGGGGTGTGTTTGGAACATTTTGTCACCGGCCGACTCCAAAATTCAGCAGTTCCCCATCTCAGCCCAGAAAGCAGGAAGAACAACTTTTGTGGTGCCTTTCAGCTGCCTACCAGAGCAATGTAAAAACTACCAGGAGAACTCCTGTCTGGCACCTTCCCCGGTGGAGTTGTGCATGGGGTGTGTTTGGAACATTTCGTCACCAGCCGACTCCAAAATTCAGCGGTTCCCCATCTCAGCCCAGAAAGCAGGTAGAACAACTTTTGTGGTGTCTTTCAGATGCCTACCGGAGCAATGTAAAAACTACCAGGAGAACTCTTGTCTGGCACCTTCCCCGGTGGAGTTGTGCATGGGGTGTGTTTGGAACATTTTGTCACCGGCCGACTCCAAAATTCATCTGTTCCCCATCTCAGCCCAGAAAGCAGGAAGAACAACTTTTGTGGTGTCTTTCAGATGCCTACCGGAGCAATGTAAAAACTACCAGGAGAACTCCTGTCTGGCACCTTCCCCGGTGGAGTTGTGCATGGGGTGTGTTTGGAACATTTTGTCACCGGCCGAGTCCAAAAATTCAGCGGTTCCCCATCTCAGCCCAGAAAGCAGGTAGAACAACTTTTGTGGTGTCTTTCAGGTGCCTACCGGAGCAATGTAAAAACTATTAAGAGAACTCCTGTCTGGCACCTTCCCCGGTGGAGTTGTGCATGGGGTGTCTTTGGAACATTTTGTCACCGGCCGACTCCAAAATTCAGCGGTTCCCCATCTCAGCCCAGAAAGCAGGTAGAACAACTTTTGTGGTGCCTTTCAGCTGCCTACCAAGGTAGTGTAAAAACTATTCAGAGAACTCCTGTCTGGCACCTTCCCCGGTGGATTTGTGCAGGGGGTGTGTTTGGAACATTTTGTCACCGTCCGACTCCAAAATTCAGCGGTTCCCCATCTCAGCCCAGAAAGCAGGTAGAACAACTTTTGTGGTGTCTTTCAGATGCCTACCGGAGCAATGTAAAAACTACCAGGAGAACTCCTGTCTGGCACCTTCCCCGGTGGAGTTGTGCAGGGGGTGTGTTTGGAACATTTTGTCACCTGCCGACTCCAAAATTCAGCGGTTCCCCATCTCAGCCCAGAAAGCAGGTAGAACAACTTTTGTGGTGTCTTTTTGATGCCTACCGGAGCAATGTAAAAACTACCAACAGAATTCGTTCCTGGCACCTTCGCTAGTGGAGTTGTGCATGGGGTGTATTTATTAAAATTTTGTCACCAGCCGAGTCCAAAATTCAGCTGTTCCCCATCTCAGCCCAGAAAGCAGGTAGAAAAACTTTTGTGGTGCCTTTCAGCTGCCTACCAAGGTAGTGTAAAAACTATCAAGAGAACTCTTGTCTGGCACCTCCCCCGGTGGAGTTGTGCATGGGGTGTGTTTGGAACATTTTGTCACCGGCCGACTCCAAAATTCAGCGGTTCCCCATCTCAGCCCAGAAAGCAGGAAGAACAACTTTTGTGGTGTCTTTTAGATGCCTACCGGAGCAATGTAAAAACTACCAGGAGAACTCCTGTCTGGCACCTTCCCCGGTGGATTTGTGCAGGGGGTGTGTTTGGAACATTTTGTCACCGTCCGACTCCAAAATTCAGCGGTTCCCCATCTCAGCCCAGAAAGCAGGTAGAACAACTTTTGTGGTGTCTTTCAGATGCCTACCGGAGCAATGTAAAAACTACCAGGAGAACTCCTGTCTGGCACCTTCCCCGGTGGAGTTGTGCAGGGGGTGTGTTTGGAACATTTTGTCACCTGCCGACTCCAAAATTCAGCGGTTCCCCATCTCAGCCCAGAAAGCAGGTAGAACAACTTTTGTGGTGTCTTTTTGATGCCTACCGGAGCAATGTAAAAACTACCAACAGAATTCGTTCCTGGCACCTTCGCTAGTGGAGTTGTGCATGGGGTGTATTTATTAAAATTTTGTCACCAGCCGAGTCCAAAATTCAGCTGTTCCCCATCTCAGCCCAGAAAGCAGGTAGAAAAACTTTTGTGGTGCCTTTCAGCTGCCTACCAAGGTAGTGTAAAAACTATCAAGAGAACTCTTGTCTGGCACCTCCCTTGGTGGAGTTGTGCATGGGGTGTGTTTGGAACATTTTGTCACCGGCCGACTCCAAAATTCAGCGGTTCCCCATCTCAGGCCAGAAAGCAGGAAGAACAACTTTTGTGGTGTCTTTTAGATGCCTACCGGAGCAATGTAAAAACTACCAGGAGAACTCCTGTCTGGGACCTTCCCCGGTGGAGTTGTGCATGGGGTGTGTTTGGAACATTTTGTCACCAGCCGACTCCAAAATTCAGCGGTTCCCCATCTCAGCCCAGAAAGCAGGTAGAACAACTTTTGTGGTGTCTTTCAGATGCCTACCGGAGCAATGTAAAAACTACCAGGAGAACTCCTGTCTGGCACCTTCCCCGGTGGAGTTGTGCATGGGGTGTGTTTGGAACATTTCGTCACCAGCCGACTCCAAAATTCAGCGGTTCCCCATCTCAGCCCAGAAAGCAGGTAGAACAACTTTTGTGGTGTCTTTCAGGTGCCTACCGGAGCAATGTAAAAACTATTAAGAGAACTCCTGTCTGGCACCTTCCCCGGTGGAGTTGTGCATGGGGTGTGTTTGGAACATTTTGTCACCAGCCGACTCCAAAATTCAGCGGTTCCCCATCTCAGCCCAGAAAGCAGGAAGAACAACTTTTGTGGTGCCTTTCAGCTGCCTACCAGAGCAATGTAAAAACTACCAGGAGAACTCCTGTCTGGCACCTTCCCCGGTGGAGTTGTGCATGGGGTGTGTTTGGAACATTTCGTCACCAGCCGACTACAAAATTCAGCGGTTCCCCATCTCAGCCCAGAAAGCAGGAAGAACAACTTTTGTGGTGTCTTTCAGATGCCTACCGGAGCAATGTAAAAACTACCAGGAGAACTCCTGTCTGGCACCTTCCCCGGTGGAGTTGTGCATGGGGTGTGTTTGGAACATTTTGTCACCGGCCGACTCCAAAATTCAGCTGTTCCCCATCTCAGCCCAGAAAGCAGGAAGAACAACTTTTGTGGTGTCTTTCAGATGCCTACCGGAGCAATGTAAAAACTAGCAGGAGAACTCCTGTCTGGCACCTTCCCCGGTGGAGTTGTGCATGGGGTGTGTTTGGAACATTTTGTCACCAGCCGACTCCAAAATTCAGCGGTTCCCCATCTCAGCCCAGAAAGCAGGAAGAACAACTTTTGTGATGTCTTTCAGATGCCTACCGGAGCAATGTAAAAACTACCAGGAGAACTCCTGTCTGGCACCTTCCCCGGTGGAGTTGTGCATGGGGTGTGTTTGGAACATTTTGTCACCGGCCGACTCCAAAATTCAGCGGTTCCCCATCTCAGCCCAGAAAGCAGGTAGAACAACTTTTGTGGTGTCTTTCAGATGCCTACCGGAGCAATGTAAAAACTACCAGGAGAACTCCTGTCTGGCACCTTCCCCGGTGGAGTTGTGCATGGGGTGTGTTTGGAACATTTTGTCACCGGCCGACTCCAAAATTCAGCAGTTCCCCATCTCAGCCCAGAAAGCAGGTAGAACAACTTTTGTGGTGCCTTTCAGCTGCCTACCAAGGTAGTGTAAAAACTATTAAGAGAACTCCTGTCTGGCACCTTCCCCGGTGGAGTTGTGCATGGGGTGTGTTTGGAACATTTTGTCACCGGCCGACTCCAAAATTCAGCGGTTCCCCATCTCAGCCCAGAAAGCAGGTAGAACAACTTTTGTGGTGCCTTTCAGCTGCCTACCAAGGTAGTGTAAAAACTATTAAGAGAACTCCTGTCTGGCACCTTCCCCGGTGGATTTGTGCAGGGGGTGTGTTTGGAACATTTTGTCACCGTCCGACTCCAAAATTCAGCGGTTCCTCATCTCAGCCCAGAAAGCAGGTAGAACAACTTTTGTGGTGTCTTTCAGATGCCTACCGGAGCAATGTAAAAACTACCAGGAGAACTCCTGTCTGGCACCTTCCCAGGTGGAGTTGTGCAGGGGGTGTGTTTGGAACATTTTGTCACCTGCCGACTCCAAAATTCAGCGGTTCCCCATCTCAGCCCAGAAAGCAGGTAGAACAACTTTTGTGGTGTCTTTTTGATGCCTACCGGAGCAATGTAAAAACTACCAACAGAATTCATTCCTGGCACCTTCGCTAGTGGAGTTGTGCATGGGGTGTATTTATTAAAATTTTGTCACCAGCCGAGTCCAAAATTCAGCTGTTCCCCATTTCAGCCCAGAAAGCAGGTAGAACAACTTTTGTGGTGCCTTTCAGCTGCCTACCAAGGTAGTGTAAAAACTATCAAGAGAACTCTTGTCTGGCACCTCCCCCGGTGGAGTTGTGCATGGGGTGTGTTTGGAACATTTTGTCACCGGCCGACTCCAAAATTCAGCGGTTCCCCATCTCAGCCCAGAAAGCAGGAAGAACAACTTTTGTGGTGTCTTTTAGATGCCTACCGGAGCAATGTAAAAACTACCAGGAGAACTCCTGTCTGGGACCTTCCCCGGTGGAGTTGTGCAGGGGTGTGTTTGGAACATTTTGTCACCAGCCGACTCCAAAATTCAGCGGTTCCCCATCTCAGCCCAGAAAGCAGGTAGAACAACTTTTGTGGTGTCTTTCAGATGCCTACCAAGGTAGTGTAAAAACTATTAAGAGAACTCCTGTCTGGCACCTTCCCCGGTGGAGTTGTGCATGGGGTGTGTTTGGAACATTTTTTCACCGGCCGACTCCAAAATTCAGCGGTTCCCCATCTCAGCCCAGAAAGCAGGAAGAACAACTTTTGTGGTGCCTTTCAGCTGCCTACCGGAGCAATGTAAAAACTACCAGGAGAACTCCTGTCTGGCACCTTCCCCGGTGGAGTTTTGCATGGGGTGTGTTTGGAACATTTCGTCACCAGCCGACTACAAAATTCAGCGGTTCCCCATCTCAGCCCAGAAAGCAGGTAGAACAACTTTTGTGGTGTCTTTCAGATGCCTACCGGAGCAATGTAAAAACTACCAAGAGAACTCTTGTCTGGCACCTTCCCCGGTGGAGTTGTGCATGGGGTGTGTTTGGAACATTTTGTCACCGGCCGACTCCAAAATTCAGCTGTTCCCCATCTCAGCCCAGAAAGCAGGAAGAACAACTTTTGTGGTGTCTTTCAGATGCCTACCGGAGCAATGTAAAAACTACCAGGAGAACTCCTGTCTGGCACCTTCCCCGGTGGAGTTGTGCATGGGGTGTGTTTGGAACATTTTGTCACCGGCCGACTCCAAAATTCAGCGGTTCCCCATCTCAGCCCAGAAAGCAGGTAGAACAACTTTTGTGGTGTCTTTCAGGTGCCTACCGGAGCAATGTAAAAACTATTAAGAGAACTCCTGTCTGGCACCTTCCCCGGTGGAGTTGTGCATGGGGTGTGTTTGGAACATTTTGTCACCGGCCGACTCCAAAATTCAGCGGTTCCCCATCTCAGCCCAGAAAGCAGGTAGAACAACTTTTGTGGTGTCTTTCAGATGCCTACCGGAGCAATGTAAAAACTACCAGGAGAACTCCTGTCTGGCACCTTCCCCGGTGGAGTTGTGCAGGGGGTGTGTTTGGAACATTTTGTCACCTGCCGACTCCAAAATTCAGCGATTCCCCATCTCAGCCCAGAAAGCAGGTAGAACAACTTTTCTAGTGTCTTTTTGATGCCTACCGGAGCAATGTAAAAACTACCAACAGAATTCGTTCCTGGCACCTTCGCTAGTGGAGTTGTGCATGGGGTGTATTTATTAAAATTTTGTCACCAGCCGAGTCCAAAATTCAGCTGTTCCCCATTTCAGCCCAGAAAGCAGGTAGAACAACTTTTGTGGTGCCTTTCAGCTGCCTACCAAGGTAGTGTAAAAACTATCAAGAGAACTCTTGTCTGGCACGTTCCCCGGTGGAGTTGTGCATGGGGTGTGTTTGGAACATTTTGTCACCGGCCGACTCCAAAATTCAGCGGTTCCCCATCTCAGCCCAGAAAGCAGGTAGAACAACTTTTGTGGTGTCTTTCAGCTGCCTACCAAGGTAGTGTAAAAACTATTAAGAGAACTCCTGTCTGGCACCTTCCCCGGTGGAGTTGTGCATGGGGTGTGTTTGGAACATTTTGTCACCGGCCGACTCCAAAATTCAGCGGTTCCCCATCTCAGCCCAGAAAGCAGGAAGAACAACTTTTGTGGTGTCCTTTTGATGCCTACCGGAGCAATGTAAAAACTGCCAACAGAACTCCTGTCTGGCGCCTTCGCTAGTGGAGTTGTGCATGGGGTGTGTTTGGAACATTTTGTCACCGGCCGACTCCAAAATTCAGCTGTTCCCCATCTCAGCCCAGAAAGCAGGAAGAACAACTTTTGTGGTGTCTTTTAGATGCCTACCGGAGCAATGTAAAAACTACCAGGAGAACTCCTGTCTGGCACCTTCCCCGGTGGAGTTGTGCAGGGGTGTGTTTGGAACATTTTGTCACCAGCCGACTCCAAAATTCAGCGGTTCCCCATCTCAGCCCAGAAAGCAGGTAGAACAACTTTTGTGGTGTCTTTCAGATGCCTACCAAGGTAGTGTAAAAACTATTAAGAGAACTCCTGTCTGGCACCTTCCCCGGTGGAGTTGTGCATGGGGTGTGTTTGGAACATTTTTTCACCGGCCGACTCCAAAATTCAGCGGTTCCCCATCTCAGCCCAGAAAGCAGGAAGAACAACTTTTGTGGTGCCTTTCAGCTGCCTACCGGAGCAATGTAAAAACTACCAGGAGAACTCCTGTCTGGCACCTTCCCCGGTGGAGTTTTGCATGGGGTGTGTTTGGAACATTTCGTCACCAGCCGACTACAAAATTCAGCGGTTCCCCATCTCAGCCCAGAAAGCAGGTAGAACAACTTTTGTGGTGTCTTTCAGATGCCTACCGGAGCAATGTAAAAACTACCAAGAGAACTCTTGTCTGGCACCTTCCCCGGTGGAGTTGTGCATGGGGTGTGTTTGGAACATTTTGTCACCGGCCGACTCCAAAATTCAGCTGTTCCCCATCTCAGCCCAGAAAGCAGGAAGAACAACTTTTGTGGTGTCTTTCAGATGCCTACCGGAGCAATGTAAAAACTACCAGGAGAACTCCTGTCTGGCACCTTCCCCGGTGGAGTTGTGCATGGGGTGTGTTTGGAACATTTTGTCACCGGCCGACTCCAAAATTCAGCGGTTCCCCATCTCAGCCCAGAAAGCAGGTAGAACAACTTTTGTGGTGTCTTTCAGGTGCCTACCGGAGCAATGTAAAAACTATTAAGAGAACTCCTGTCTGGCACCTTCCCCGGTGGAGTTGTGCATGGGGTGTGTTTGGAACATTTTGTCACCGGCCGACTCCAAAATTCAGCGGTTCCCCATCTCAGCCCAGAAAGCAGGTAGAACAACTTTTGTGGTGTCTTTCAGATGCCTACCGGAGCAATGTAAAAACTACCAGGAGAACTCCTGTCTGGCACCTTCCCCGGTGGAGTTGTGCAGGGGGTGTGTTTGGAACATTTTGTCACCTGCCGACTCCAAAATTCAGCGATTCCCCATCTCAGCCCAGAAAGCAGGTAGAACAACTTTTCTAGTGTCTTTTTGATGCCTACCGGAGCAATGTAAAAACTACCAACAGAATTCGTTCCTGGCACCTTCGCTAGTGGAGTTGTGCATGGGGTGTATTTATTAAAATTTTGTCACCAGCCGAGTCCAAAATTCAGCTGTTCCCCATTTCAGCCCAGAAAGCAGGTAGAACAACTTTTGTGGTGCCTTTCAGCTGCCTACCAAGGTAGTGTAAAAACTATCAAGAGAACTCTTGTCTGGCACGTTCCCCGGTGGAGTTGTGCATGGGGTGTGTTTGGAACATTTTGTCACCGGCCGACTCCAAAATTCAGCGGTTCCCCATCTCAGCCCAGAAAGCAGGTAGAACAACTTTTGTGGTGTCTTTCAGCTGCCTACCAAGGTAGTGTAAAAACTATTAAGAGAACTCCTGTCTGGCACCTTCCCCGGTGGAGTTGTGCATGGGGTGTGTTTGGAACATTTTGTCACCGGCCGACTCCAAAATTCAGCGGTTCCCCATCTCAGCCCAGAAAGCAGGAAGAACAACTTTTGTGGTGTCCTTTTGATGCCTACCGGAGCAATGTAAAAACTGCCAACAGAACTCCTGTCTGGCGCCTTCGCTAGTGGAGTTGTGCATGGGGTGTGTTTGGAACATTTTGTCACCGGCCGACTCCAAAATTCAGCTGTTCCCCATCTCAGCCCAGAAAGCAGGAAGAACAACTTTTGTGGTGTCTTTTAGATGCCTACCGGAGCAATGTAAAAACTACCAGGAGAACTCCTGTCTGGCACCTTCCCCGGTGGAGTTGTGCAGGGGTGTGTTTGGAACATTTTGTCACCAGCCGACTCCAAAATTCAGCGGTTCCCCATCTCAGCCCAGAAAGCAGGTAGAACAACTTTTGTGGTGTCTTTCAGATGCCTACCGGAGCAATGTAAAAACTACCAGGAGAACTCCTGTCTGGCACCTTCCCCGGTGGAGTTGTGCATGGGGTGTGTTTGGAACATTTCGTCACCAGCCGACTCCAAAATTCAGCGGTTCCCCATCTCAGCCCAGAAAGCAGGTAGAACAACTTTTGTGGTGCCTTTCAGCTGCCTACCAAGGTAGTGTAAAAACTATTAAGAGAACTCCTGTCTGGCACCTTCCCCGGTGGAGTTGTGCATGGGGTGTGTTTGGAACATTTTGTCACCGGCCGACTCCAAAATTCAGCGGTTCCCCATCTCAGCCCAGAAAGCAGGAAGAACAACTTTTGTGGTGCCTTTCAGCTGCCTACCAGAGCAATGTAAAAACTACCAGGAGAACTCCTGTCTGGCACCTTCCCCGGTGGAGTTGTGCATGGGGTGTGTTTGGAACATTTCGTCACCAGCCGACTACAAAATTCAGCGGTTCCCCATCTCAGCCCAGAAAGCAGGTAGAACAACTTTTGTGGTGTCTTTCAGATGCCTACCGGAGCAATGTAAAAACTACCAGGAGAACTCTTGTCTGGCACCTTCCCCGGTGGAGTTGTGCATGGGGTGTGTTTGGAACATTTTGTCACCGGCCGACTCCAAAATTCAGCGGTTCCCCATCTCAGCCCAGAAAGCAGGAAGAACAACTTTTGTGGTGTCTTTCAGATGCCTACCGGAGCAATGTAAAAACTACCAGGAGAACTCCTGTCTGGCACCTTCCCCGGTGGAGTTGTGCATGGGGTGTGTTTGGAACATTTTGTCACCGGCCGAGTCCAAAAATTCAGCGGTTCCCCATCTCAGCCCAGAAAGCAGGTAGAACAACTTTTGTGGTGTCTTTCAGGTGCCTACCGGAGCAATGTAAAAACTATTAAGAGAACTCCTGTCTGGCACCTTCCCCGGTGGAGTTGTGCATGGGGTGTCTTTGGAACATTTTGTCACCGGCCGACTCCAAAATTCAGCGGTTCCCCATCTCAGCCCAGAAAGCAGGTAGAACAACTTTTGTGGTGCCTTTCAGCTGCCTACCAAGGTAGTGTAAAAACTATTCAGAGAACTCCTGTCTGGCACCTTCCCCGGTGGATTTGTGCAGGGGGTGTGTTTGGAACATTTTGTCACCGTCCGACTCCAAAATTCAGCGGTTCCCCATCTCAGCCCAGAAAGCAGGTAGAACAACTTTTGTGGTGTCTTTCAGATGCCTACCGGAGCAATGTAAAAACTACCAGGAGAACTCCTGTCTGGCACCTTCCCCGGTGGAGTTGTGCAGGGGGTGTGTTTGGAACATTTTGTCACCTGCCGACTCCAAAATTCAGCGATTCCCCATCTCAGCCCAGAAAGCAGGTAGAACAACTTTTGTAGTGTCTTTTTGATGCCTACCGGAGCAATGTAAAAACTACCAACAGAATTCGTTCCTGGCACCTTCGCTAGTGGAGTTGTGCATGGGGTGTATTTATTAAAATTTTGTCACCAGCCGAGTCCAAAATTCAGCTGTTCCCCATTTCAGCCCAGAAAGCAGGTAGAACAACTTTTGTGGTGCCTTTCAGCTGCCTACCAAGGTAGTGTAAAAACTATCAAGAGAACTCTTGTCTGGCACGTTCCCCGGTGGAGTTGTGCATGGGGTGTATTTATTAATATTTTGTCACCAGCCGACTCCAAAATTCAGCTGTTCCCCATTTCAGCCCAGAAAGCAGGTAGAACAACTTTTGTGGTGCCTTTCAAATGCCTACCAAGGTAGTGTAAAAACTATCAAGAGAACTCCTGTCTGGCACCTTCCCCGGTGGAGTTGTGCATGGGGTGTGTTTGGAACATTTTGTCACCGGCCGAGTCCAAAATTCAGCGGTTCCCCATCTCAGCCCAGAAAGCAGGTAGAACAACTTTTGTGGTGTCTTTCAGATGCCTACCGGAGCAATGTAAAAACTACCAGGAGAACTCCTGTCTGGCACCTTCCCCGGTGGAGTTGTGCATGGGGTGTGTTTGGAACATTTTGTCACCAGCCGAGTCCAAAATTCAGCGGTTCCCCATCTCAGCCCAGAAAGCAGGTAGAACAACTTTTGTGGTGCCTTTCAGGTGCCTACCAAGGTAGTGTAAAAACTATTAAAAGAACTCCTGTCTGGCACCTTCCCCGGTGGAGTTGTGCATGGGGTGTGTTTGGAACATTTTGTCACCAGCCGAGTCCAAAATTCAGCGGTTCCCCATCTCAGCCCAGAAAGCAGGTAGAACAACTTTTGTGGTGCCTTTCAGCTGCCTACCAAGGTAGTGTAAAAACTATTAAGAGAACTCCTGTCTGGCACCTTCCCCGGTGGAGTTGTGCAGGGGGTGTGTTTGGAACATTTTGTCACCGGCCGACTCCAAAATTCAGCAGTTCCCCATCTCAGCCCAGAAAGAAGGTAGAACAACTTTTGTGGTGTCTTTCAGATGCCTACCGGAGCAATGTAAAAACTACCAGGAGAACTCCTGTCTGGCACCTTCCCCGGTGGAGTTGTGCATGGGGTGTGTTTGGAACATTTTGTCACCTGCCGACTCCAAAATTCAGCGGTTCCCCATCTCAGCCCAGAAAGCAGGTAGAACAACTTTTGTGGTGTCTTTTTGATGCCTACCAGAGCAATGTAAAAACTACCAACAGAATTCGTTCCTGGCACCTTCGCTAGTGGAGTTGTGCATGGGGTGTATTTATTAATATTTTGTCACCAGCCGAGTCCAAAATTCAGCTGTTCCCCATTTCAGCCCAGAAAGCAGGTAGAACAACTTTTGTGGTGCCTTTCAGCTGCCTACCAAGGTAGTGTAAAAACTATCAAGAGAACTCCTGTCTGGCACCTTCCCCGGTGGAGTTGTGCATGGGGTGTGTTTGGAACATTTTGTCACCGGCCGAGTCCAAAATTCAGCGGTTCCCCATCTCAGCCCAGAAAGCAGGTAGAACAACTTTTGTGGTGTCTTTCAGCTGCCTACCAAGGTAGTGTAAAAACTATTAAGAGAACTCCTGTCTGGCACCTTCCCCGGTGGAGTTGTGCATGGGGTGTGTTTGGAACATTTTGTCACCAGCCGACTCCAAAATTCAGCGGTTCCCCATCTCAGCCCAGAAAGCAGGTAGAACAACTTTTGTGGTGTCTTTCAGGTGCCTACCGGAGCAATGTAAAAACTACCAACAGAATTCGTTCCTGGCACCTTCGCTAGTGGAGTTGTGCATGGGGTGTATTTATTAATATTTTGTCACCAGCCGAGTCCAAAATTCAGCTGTTCCCCATTTCAGCCCAGAAAGCAGGTAGAACAACTTTTGTGGTGCCTTTCAAATGCCTACCAAGGTAGTGTAAAAACTATCAAGAGAACTCCTGTCTGGCACCTTCCCCGGTGGAGTTGTGCATGGGGTGTGTTTGGAACATTTTTTCACCGGCCGAGTCCAAAATTCAGCGGTTCCCCATCTCAGCCCAGAAAGCAGGTAGAACAACTTTTGTGGTGTCTTTCAGCTGCCTACCAAGGTAGTGTAAAAACTATTAAGAGAACTCCTGTCTGGCACCTTCCCCGGTGGAGTTGTGCATGGGGTGTGTTTGGAACATTTTGTCACCAGCCGACTCCAAAATTCAGCGGTTCCCCATCTCAGCCCAGAAAGCAGGTAGAACAACTTTTGTGGTGTCTTTCAGATGCCTACCGGAGCAATGTAAAAACTACCAGGAGAACTCCTGTCTGGCACCTTCCCCGGTGGAGTTGTGCATGGGGTGTGTTTGGAACATTTTGTCACCGGCCGACTCCAAAATTCAGCGGTTCCCCATCTCAGCCCAGAAAGCAGGTAGAACAACTTTTGTGGTGTCTTTCAGATGCCTACCAGAGCAATGTAAAAACTACCAGGAGAACT
Organism: Falco biarmicus; assembly: GCF_023638135.1. Taxonomy (NCBI): domain Eukaryota; kingdom Metazoa; phylum Chordata; class Aves; order Falconiformes; family Falconidae; genus Falco; species Falco biarmicus. The sequence continues at coordinate 252,904 of NW_026612027.1, read as the reverse complement.
CCTGTCTGGCACCTTCCCCGGTGGAGTTGTGCATGGGGTGTGTTTGGAACATTTTGTCACCGGCCGACTCCAAAATTCAGCGGTTCCCCATCTCAGCCCAGAAAGCAGGTAGAACAACTTTTGTGGTGCCTTTCAGCTGCCTACCAAGGTAGTGTAAAAACTATTAAGAGAACTCCTGTCTGGCACCTTCCCCGGTGGAGTTGTGCATGGGGTGTGTTTGGAACATTTTGTCACCGGCCGACTCCAAAATTCAGCGGTTCCCCATCTCAGCCCAGAAAGCAGGTAGAACAACTTTTGTGGTGCCTTTCAGCTGCCTACCAAGGTAGTGTAAAAACTATTAAGAGAACTCCTGTCTGGCACCTTCCCCGGTGGATTTGTGCAGGGGGTGTGTTTGGAACATTTTGTCACCGGCCGACTCCAAAATTCAGCGGTTCCCCATCTCAGCCCAGAAAGCAGGTAGAACAACTTTTGTGGTGTCTTTCAAATGACTACCGGAGCAATGTAAAAACTACCAGGAGAACTCCTGTCTGGCACCTTCCCCGGTGGAGTTGTGCATGGGGTGTGTTTGGAACATTTTGTCACCGGCCGACTCCAAAATTCAGCGGTTCCCCATCTCAGCCCAGAAAGCAGGTAGAACAACTTTTGTGGTGCCTTTCAGGTGCCTACCAAGGTAGTGTAAAAACTATTAAAAGAACTCCTGTCTGGCACCTTCCCCGGTGGAGTTGTGCATGGGGTGTGTTTGGAACATTTTGTCACCAGCCGAGTCCAAAATTCAGCGGTTCCCCATCTCAGCCCAGAAAGCAGGTAGAACAACTTTTGTGGTGCCTTTCAGCTGCCTACCAAGGTAGTGTAAAAACTATTAAGAGAACTCCTGTCTGGCACCTTCCCCGGTGGAGTTGTGCAGGGGGTGTGTTTGGAACATTTTGTCACCGTCCGACTCCAAAATTCAGCAGTTCCCCATCTCAGCCCAGAAAGCAGGTAGAACAACTTTTGTGGTGTCTTTCAGATGCCTACCGGAGCAATGTAAAAACTACCAGGAGAACTCCTGTCTGGCACCTTCCCCGGTGGAGTTGTGCATGGGGTGTGTTTGGAACATTTCGTCACCGGCCGAGTCCAAAATTCAGCGGTTCCCCATCTCAGCCCAGAAAGCAGGTAGAACAACTTTTGTGGTGTCTTTCAGCTGCCTACCAAGGTAGTGTAAAAACTATTAAGAGAACTCCTGTCTGGCACCTTCCCCGGTGGAGTTGTGCATGGGGTGTGTTTGGAACATTTTGTCACCAGCCGACTCCAAAATTCAGCGGTTCCCCATCTCAGCCCAGAAAGCAGGTAGAACAACTTTTGTGGTGTCTTTCAGATGCCTACCGGAGCAATGTAAAAACTACCAGGAGAACTCCTGTCTGGCACCTTCCCCGGTGGAGTTGTGCATGGGGTGTGTTTGGAACATTTTGTCACCGGCCGACTCCAAAATTCAGCGGTTCCCCATCTCAGCCCAGAAAGCAGGTAGAACAACTTTTGTGGTGTCTTTCAGATGCCTACCAGAGCAATGTAAAAACTACCAGGAGAACTCCTGTCTGGCACCTTCCCCGGTGGAGTTGTGCATGGGGTGTGTTTGGAACATTTTGTCACCGGCCGACTCCAAAATTCAGCGGTTCCCCATCTCAGCCCAGAAAGCAGGTAGAACAACTTTTGTGGTGCCTTTCAGCTGCCTACCAAGGTAGTGTAAAAACTATTAAGAGAACTCCTGTCTGGCACCTTCCCCGGTGGAGTTGTGCATGGGGTGTGTTTGGAACATTTTGTCACCGGCCGACTCCAAAATTCAGCGGTTCCCCATCTCAGCCCAGAAAGCAGGTAGAACAACTTTTGTGGTGCCTTTCAGCTGCCTACCAAGGTAGTGTAAAAACTATTAAGAGAACTCCTGTCTGGCACCTTCCCCGGTGGATTTGTGCAGGGGGTGTGTTTGGAACATTTTGTCACCGTCCGACTCCAAAATTCAGCGGTTCCCCATCTCAGCCCAGAAAGCAGGTAGAACAACTTTTGTGGTGTCTTTCAAATGACTACCGGAGCAATGTAAAAACTACCAGGAGAACTCCTGTCTGGCACCTTCCCCGGTGGAGTTGTGCATGGGGTGTGTTTGGAACATTTTGTCACCGGCCGACTCCAAAATTCAGCGGTTCCCCATCTCAGCCCAGAAAGCAGGTAGAACAACTTTTGTGGTGCCTTTCAGGTGCCTACCAAGGTAGTGTAAAAACTATTAAAAGAACTCCTGTCTGGCACCTTCCCCGGTGGAGTTGTGCATGGGGTGTGTTTGGAACATTTTGTCACCAGCCGAGTCCAAAATTCAGCGGTTCCCCATCTCAGCCCAGAAAGCAGGTAGAACAACTTTTGTGGTGCCTTTCAGCTGCCTACCAAGGTAGTGTAAAAACTATTAAGAGAACTCCTGTCTGGCACCTTCCCCGGTGGAGTTGTGCAGGGGGTGTGTTTGGAACATTTTGTCACCGTCCGACTCCAAAATTCAGCAGTTCCCCATCTCAGCCCAGAAAGCAGGTAGAACAACTTTTGTGGTGTCTTTCAGATGCCTACCGGAGCAATGTAAAAACTACCAGGAGAACTCCTGTCTGGCACCTTCCCCGGTGGAGTTGTGCATGGGGTGTGTTTGGAACATTTTGTCACCTGCCGACTCCAAAATTCAGCGGTTCCCCATCTCAGCCCAGAAAGCAGGTAGAACAACTTTTGTGGTGTCTTTTTGATGCCTACCAGAGCAATGTAAAAACTACCAACAGAATTCGTTCCTGGCACCTTCGCTAGTGGAGTTGTGCATGGGGTGTATTTATTAATATTTTGTCACCAGCCGAGTCCAAAATTCAGCTGTTCCCCATTTCAGCCCAGAAAGCAGGTAGAACAACTTTTGTGGTGCCTTTCAAATGCCTACCAAGGTAGTGTAAAAACTATCAAGAGAACTCCTGTCTGGCACCTTCCCCGGTGGAGTTGTGCATGGGGTGTGTTTGGAACATTTTGTCACCGGCCGAGTCCAAAATTCAGCGGTTCCCCATCTCAGCCCAGAAAGCAGGTAGAACAACTTTTGTGGTGTCTTTCAGCTGCCTACCAAGGTAGTGTAAAAACTATTAAGAGAACTCCTGTCTGGCACCTTCCCCGGTGGAGTTCTGCATGGGGTGTGTTTGGAACATTTTGTCACCAGCCGACTCCAAAATTCAGCGGTTCCCCATCTCAGCCCAGAAAGCAGGTAGAACAACTTTTGTGGTGTCTTTCAGATGCCTACCGGAGCAATGTAAAAACTACCAGGAGAACTCCTGTCTGGCACCTTCCCCGGTGGAGTTGTGCATGGGGTGTGTTTGGAACATTTTGTCACCGGCCGACTCCAAAATTCAGCGGTTCCCCATCTCAGCCCAGAAAGCAGGAAGAACAACTTTTGTGGTGTCTTTTAGATGCCTACCGGAGCAATGTAAAAACTACCAGGAGAACTCCTGTCTGGGACCTTCCCCGGTGGAGTTGTGCAGGGGTGTGTTTGGAACATTTTGTCACCAGCTGACTCCAAAATTCAGCGGTTCCCCATCTCAGCCCAGAAAGCAGGTAGAACAACTTTTGTGGTGTCTTTCAGATGCCTACCGGAGCAATGTAAAAACTACCAGGAGAACTCCTGTCTGGCACCTTCCCCGGTGGAGTTGTGCATGGGGTGTGTTTGGAACATTTCGTCACCAGCCGACTACAAAATTCAGCGGTTCCCCATCTCAGCCCAGAAAGCAGGTAGAACAACTTTTGTGGTGCCTTTCAGCTGCCTACCAAGGTAGTGTAAAAACTATTAAGAGAACTCCTGTCTGGCACCTTCCCCGGTGGAGTTGTGCATGGGGTGTGTTTGGAACATTTTGTCACCGGCCGACTCCAAAATTCAGCGGTTCCCCATCTCAGCCCAGAAAGCAGGAAGAACAACTTTTGTGGTGCCTTTCAGCTGCCTACCAGAGCAATGTAAAAACTACCAGGAGAACTCCTGTCTGGCACCTTCCCCGGTGGAGTTGTGCATGGGGTGTGTTTGGAACATTTCGTCACCAGCCGACTACAAAATTCAGCGGTTCCCCATCTCAGCCCAGAAAGCAGGTAGAACAACTTTTGTGGTGTCTTTCAGATGCCTACCGGAGCAATGTAAAAACTACCAAGAGAACTCTTGTCTGGCACCTTCCCCGGTGGAGTTGTGCAGGGGGTGTGTTTGGAACATTTTGTCACCGGCCGACTCCAAAATTCAGCTGTTCCCCATCTCAGCCCAGAAAGCAGGAAGAACAACTTTTGTGGTGTCTTTCAGATGCCTACCGGAGCAATGTAAAAACTACCAGGAGAACTCCTGTCTGGCACCTTCCCCGGTGGAGTTGTGCATGGGGTGTGTTTGGAACATTTTGTCACCGGCCGACTCCAAAATTCAGCGGTTCCCCATCTCAGCCCAGAAAGCAGGAAGAACAACTTTTGTGGTGTCTTTTAGATGCCTACCGGAGCAATGTAAAAACTACCAGGAGAACTCCTGTCTGGGACCTTCCCCGGTGGAGTTGTGCAGGGGTGTGTTTGGAACATTTTGTCACCAGCCGACTCCAAAATTCAGCGGTTCCCCATCTCAGCCCAGAAAGCAGGTAGAACAACTTTTGTGGTGTCTTTCAAATGACTACCGGAGCAATGTAAAAACTACCAGGAGAACTCCTGTCTGGCACCTTCCCCGGTGGAGTTGTGCATGGGGTGTGTTTGGAACATTTTGTCACCGGCCGACTCCAAAATTCAGCGGTTCCCCATCTCAGCCCAGAAAGCAGGTAGAACAACTTTTGTGGTGCCTTTCAGGTGCCTACCAAGGTAGTGTAAAAACTACCAGGAGAACTCCTGTCTGGCACCTTCCCCGGTGGAGTTGTGCATGGGGTGTTTTTGGAACATTTTGTCACCAGCCGAGTCCAAAATTCAGCGGTTCCCCATCTCAGCCCAGAAAGCAGGTAGAACAACTTTTGTGGTGCCTTTCAGCTGCCTACCAAGGTAGTGTAAAAACTATTAAGAGAACTCCTGTCTGGCACCTTCCCCGGTGGAGTTGTGCAGGGGGTGTGTTTGGAACATTTTGTCACCGTCCGACTCCAAAATTCAGCAGTTCCCCATCTCAGCCCAGAAAGCAGGTAGAACAACTTTTGTGGTGTCTTTCAGATGCCTACCGGAGCAATGTAAAAACTACCAGGAGAACTCCTGTCTGGCACCTTCCCCGGTGGAGTTGTGCATGGGGTGTGTTTGGAACATTTTATCACCTGCCGACTCCAAAATTCAGCGGTTCCCCATCTCAGCCCAGAAAGCAGGTAGAACAACTTTTGTGGTGTCTTTTTGATGCCTACCGGAGCAATGTAAAAACTACCAACAGAATTCGTTCCTGGCACCTTCGCTAGTGGAGTTGTGCATGGGGTGTATTTATTAATATTTTGTCACCAGCCGAGTCCAAAATTCAGCTGTTCCCCATTTCAGCCCAGAAAGCAGGTAGAACAACTTTTGTGGTGCCTTTCAAATGCCTACCAAGGTAGTGTAAAAACTATCAAGAGAACTCCTGTCTGGCACCTTCCCCGGTGGAGTTGTGCATGGGGTGTGTTTGGAACATTTTGTCACCGGCCGAGTCCAAAATTCAGCGGTTCCCCATCTCAGCCCAGAAAGCAGGTAGAACAACTTTTGTGGTGTCTTTCAGCTGCCTACCAAGGTAGTGTAAAAACTATTAAGAGAACTCCTGTCTGGCACCTTCCCCGGTGGAGTTGTGCATGGGGTGTGTTTGGAACATTTTGTCACCGGCCGACTCCAAAATTCAGCGGTTCCCCATCTCAGCCCAGAAAGCAGGTAGAACAACTTTTGTGGTGTCTTTCAGGTGCCTACCGGAGCAATGTAAAAACTAGCAGGAGAACTCCTGTCTGGCACCTTCCCCGGTGGAGTTGTGCATGGGGTGTGTTTGGAACATTTTGTCACCGGCCGACTCCAAAATTCAGCGGTTCCCCATCTCAGCCCAGAAAGCAGGAAGAACAACTTTTGTGGTGTCTTTTAGATGCCTACCGGAGCAATGTAAAAACTACCAGGAGAACTCCTGTCTGGGACCTTCCCCGGTGGAGTTGTGCAGGGGTGTGTTTGGAACATTTTGTCACCAGCCGACTCCAAAATTCAGCGGTTCCCCATCTCAGCCCAGAAAGCAGGTAGAACAACTTTTGTGGTGTCTTTCAGATGCCTACCGGAGCAATGTAAAAACTACCAGGAGAACTCCTGTCTGGCACCTTCCCCGGTGGAGTTGTGCATGGGGTGTGTTTGGAACATTTCGTCACCAGCCGACTCCAAAATTCAGCGGTTCCCCATCTCAGCCCAGAAAGCAGGTAGAACAACTTTTGTGGTGCCTTTCAGCTGCCTACCAAGGTAGTGTAAAAACTATTAAGAGAACTCCTGTCTGGCACCTTCCCCGGTGGAGTTGTGCATGGGGTGTGTTTGGAACATTTTGTCACCGGCCGACTCCAAAATTCAGCGGTTCCCCATCTCAGCCCAGAAAGCAGGAAGAACAACTTTTGTGGTGCCTTTCAGCTGCCTACCAGAGCAATGTAAAAACTACCAGGAGAACTCCTGTCTGGCACCTTCCCCGGTGGAGTTGTGCATGGGGTGTGTTTGGAACATTTCGTCACCAGCCGACTACAAAATTCAGCGGTTCCCCATCTCAGCCCAGAAAGCAGGTAGAACAACTTTTGTGGTGTCTTTCAGATGCCTACCGGAGCAATGTAAAAACTACCAAGAGAACTCTTGTCTGGCACCTTCCCCGGTGGAGTTGTGCATGGGGTGTGTTTGGAACATTTTGTCACCGGCCGACTCCAAAATTCATCTGTTCCCCATCTCAGCCCAGAAAGCAGGAAGAACAACTTTTGTGGTGTCTTTCAGATGCCTACCGGAGCAATGTAAAAACTACCAGGAGAACTCCTGTCTGGCACCTTCCCCGGTGGAGTTGTGCATGGGGTGTGTTTGGAACATTTTGTCACCGGCCGACTCCAAAATTCAGCGGTTCCCCATCTCAGCCCAGAAAGCAGGAAGAACAACTTTTGTGGTGTCTTTTAGATGCCTACCGGAGCAATGTAAAAACTACCAGGAGAACTCCTGTCTGGGACCTTCCCCGGTGGAGTTGTGCATGGGGTGTGTTTGGAACATTTTGTCACCAGCCGACTCCAAAATTCAGCGGTTCCCCATCTCAGCCCAGAAAGCAGGTAGAACAACTTTTGTGGTGTCTTTCAGATGCCTACCGGAGCAATGTAAAAACTACCAGGAGAACTCCTGTCTGGCACCTTCCCCGGTGGAGTTGTGCATGGGGTGTGTTTGGAACATTTCGTCACCAGCCGACTCCAAAATTCAGCGGTTCCCCATCTCAGCCCAGAAAGCAGGTAGAACAACTTTTGTGGTGCCTTTCAGCTGCCTACCAAGGTAGTGTAAAAACTATTAAGAGAACTCCTGTCTGGCACCTTCCCCGGTGGAGTTGTGCATGGGGTGTGTTTGGAACATTTTGTCACCGGCCGACTCCAAAATTCAGCGGTTCCCCATCTCAGCCCAGAAAGCAGGAAGAACAACTTTTGTGGTGCCTTTCAGCTGCCTACCAGAGCAATGTAAAAACTACCAGGAGAACTCCTGTCTGGCACCTTCCCCGGTGGAGTTGTGCATGGGGTGTGTTTGGAACATTTCGTCACCAGCCGACTCCAAAATTCAGCGGTTCCCCATCTCAGCCCAGAAAGCAGGTAGAACAACTTTTGTGGTGCCTTTCAGATGCCTACCAAGGTAGTGTAAAAACTATTAAGAGAACTCCTGTCTGGCACCTTCCCCGGTGGAGTTGTGCATGGGGTGTGTTTGGAACATTTTGTCACCGGCCGACTCCAAAATTCAGCGGTTCCCCATCTCAGCCCAGAAAGCAGGAAGAACAACTTTTGTGGTGCCTTTCAGCTGCCTACCAGAGCAATGTAAAAACTACCAGGAGAACTCCTGTCTGGCACCTTCCCCGGTGGAGTTGTGCATGGGGTGTGTTTGGAACATTTCGTCACCAGCCGACTACAAAATTCAGCGGTTCCCCATCTCAGCCCAGAAAGCAGGTAGAACAACTTTTGTGGTGTCTTTCAGATGCCTACCGGAGCAATGTAAAAACTACCAAGAGAACTCTTGTCTGGCACCTTCCCCGGTGGAGTTGTGCATGGGGTGTGTTTGGAACATTTTGTCACCGGCCGACTCCAAAATTCATCTGTTCCCCATCTCAGCCCAGAAAGCAGGAAGAACAACTTTTGTGGTGTCTTTCAGATGCCTACCGGAGCAATGTAAAAACTACCAGGAGAACTCCTGTCTGGCACCTTCCCCGGTGGAGTTGTGCATGGGGTGTGTTTGGAACATTTTGTCACCGGCCGACTCCAAAATTCAGCGGTTCCCCATCTCAGCCCAGAAAGCAGGAAGAACAACTTTTGTGGTGTCTTTTAGATGCCTACCGGAGCAATGTAAAAACTACCAGGAGAACTCCTGTCTGGGACCTTCCCCGGTGGAGTTGTGCAGGGGTGTGTTTGGAACATTTTGTCACCAGCCGACTCCAAAATTCAGCGGTTCCCCATCTCAGCCCAGAAAGCAGGTAGAACAACTTTTGTGGTGTCTTTCAAATGACTACCGGAGCAATGTAAAAACTACCAGGAGAACTCCTGTCTGGGACCTTCCCCGGTGGAGTTGTGCATGGGGTGTGTTTGGAACATTTTGTCACCGGCCGACTCCAAAATTCAGCGGTTCCCCATCTCAGCCCAGAAAGCAGGTAGAACAACTTTTGTGGTGCCTTTCAGCTGCCTACCAAGGTAGTGTAAAAACTATTAAGAGAACTCCTGTCTGGCACCTTCCCCGGTGGAGTTGTGCAGGGGGTGTGTTTGGAACATTTTGTCACCGTCCGACTCCAAAATTCAGCAGTTCCCCATCTCAGCCCAGAAAGCAGGTAGAACAACTTTTGTGGTGTCTTTCAGATGCCTACCGGAGCAATGTAAAAACTACCAGGAGAACTCCTGTCTGGCACCTTCCCCGGTGGAGTTGTGCATGGGGTGTGTTTGGAACATTTTGTCACCTGCCGACTCCAAAATTCAGCGGTTCCCCATCTCAGCCCAGAAAGCAGGTAGAACAACTTTTGTGGTGTCTTTTTGATGCCTACCAGAGCAATGTAAAAACTACCAACAGAATTCGTTCCTGGCACCTTCGCTAGTGGAGTTGTGCATGGGGTGTATTTATTAATATTTTGTCACCAGCCGAGTCCAAAATTCAGCTGTTCCCCATTTCAGCCCAGAAAGCAGGTAGAACAACTTTTGTGGTGCCTTTCAAATGCCTACCAAGGTAGTGTAAAAACTATCAAGAGAACTCCTGTCTGGCACCTTCCCCGGTGGAGTTGTGCATGGGGTGTGTTTGGAACATTTTGTCACCGGCCGAGTCCAAAATTCAGCGGTTCCCCATCTCAGCCCAGAAAGCAGGTAGAACAACTTTTGTGGTGTCTTTCAGCTGCCTACCAAGGTAGTGTAAAAACTATTAAGAGAACTCCTGTCTGGCACCTTCCCCGGTGGAGTTGTGCATGGGGTGTGTTTGGAACATTTTGTCACCAGCCGACTCCAAAATTCAGCGGTTCCCCATCTCAGCCCAGAAAGCAGGTAGAACAACTTTTGTGGTGTCTTTCAGATGCCTACCGGAGCAATGTAAAAACTACCAGGAGAACTCCTGTCTGGCACCTTCCCCGGTGGAGTTGTGCATGGGGTGTGTTTGGAACATTTTGTCACCGGCCGACTCCAAAATTCAGCGGTTCCCCATCTCAGCCCAGAAAGCAGGAAGAACAACTTTTGTGGTGTCTTTTAGATGCCTACCGGAGCAATGTAAAAACTACCAGGAGAACTCCTGTCTGGGACCTTCCCCGGTGGAGTTGTGCAGGGGTGTGTTTGGAACATTTTGTCACCAGCCGACTCCAAAATTCAGCGGTTCCCCATCTCAGCCCAGAAAGCAGGTAGAACAACTTTTGTGGTGTCTTTCAGATGCCTACCGGAGCAATGTAAAAACTACCAGGAGAACTCCTGTCTGGCACCTTCCCCGGTGGAGTTGTGCATGGGGTGTGTTTGGAACATTTCGTCACCAGCCGACTCCAAAATTCAGCGGTTCCCCATCTCAGCCCAGAAAGCAGGTAGAACAACTTTTGTGGTGCCTTTCAGCTGCCTACCAAGGTAGTGTAAAAACTATTAAGAGAACTCCTGTCTGGCACCTTCCCCGGTGGAGTTGTGCATGGGGTGTGTTTGGAACATTTTGTCACCGGCCGACTCCAAAATTCAGCGGTTCCCCATCTCAGCCCAGAAAGCAGGAAGAACAACTTTTGTGGTGCCTTTCAGCTGCCTACCAGAGCAATGTAAAAACTACCAGGAGAACTCCTGTCTGGCACCTTCCCCGGTGGAGTTGTGCATGGGGTGTGTTTGGAACATTTCGTCACCAGCCGACTACAAAATTCAGCTGTTCCCCATCTCAGCCCAGAAAGCAGGTAGAACAACTTTTGTGGTGTCTTTCAGATGCCTACCGGAGCAATGTAAAAACTACCAAGAGAACTCTTGTCTGGCACCTTCCCCGGTGGAGTTGTGCATGGGGTGTGTTTGGAACATTTTGTCACCGGCCGACTCCAAAATTCATCTGTTCCCCATCTCAGCCCAGAAAGCAGGAAGAACAACTTTTGTGGTGTCTTTCAGATGCCTACCGGAGCAATGTAAAAACTACCAGGAGAACTCCTGTCTGGCACCTTCCCCGGTGGAGTTGTGCATGGGGTGTGTTTGGAACATTTTGTCACCGGCCGACTCCAAAATTCAGCGGTTCCCCATCTCAGCCCAGAAAGCAGGAAGAACAACTTTTGTGGTGTCTTTTAGATGCCTACCGGAGCAATGTAAAAACTACCAGGAGAACTCCTGTCTGGGACCTTCCCCGGTGGAGTTGTGCAGGGGTGTGTTTGGAACATTTTGTCACCAGCCGACTCCAAAATTCAGCGGTTCCCCATCTCAGCCCAGAAAGCAGGTAGAACAACTTTTGTGGTGTCTTTCAAATGACTACCGGAGCAATGTAAAAACTACCAGGAGAACTCCTGTCTGGCACCTTCCCCGGTGGAGTTGTGCATGGGGTGTGTTTGGAACATTTTGTCACCGGCCGACTCCAAAATTCAGCGGTTCCCCATCTCAGCCCAGAAAGCAGGTAGAACAACTTTTGTGGTGCCTTTCAGGTGCCTACCAAGGTAGTGTAAAAACTACCAGGAGAACTCCTGTCTGGCACCTTCCCCGGTGGAGTTGTGCATGGGGTGTTTTTGGAACATTTTGTCACCAGCCGAGTCCAAAATTCAGCGGTTCCCCATCTCAGCCCAGAAAGCAGGTAGAACAACTTTTGTGGTGCCTTTCAGCTGCCTACCAAGGTAGTGTAAAAACTATTAAGAGAACTCCTGTCTGGCACCTTCCCCGGTGGAGTTGTGCAGGGGGTGTGTTTGGAACATTTTGTCACCGTCCGACTCCAAAATTCAGCAGTTCCCCATCTCAGCCCAGAAAGCAGGTAGAACAACTTTTGTGGTGTCTTTCAGATGCCTACCGGAGCAATGTAAAAACTACCAGGAGAACTCCTGTCTGGCACCTTCCCCGGTGGAGTTGTGCATGGGGTGTGTTTGGAACATTTTATCACCTGCCGACTCCAAAATTCAGCGGTTCCCCATCTCAGCCCAGAAAGCAGGTAGAACAACTTTTGTGGTGTCTTCTTGATGCCTACCGGAGCAATGTAAAAACTACCAACAGAATTCGTTCCTGGCACCTTCGCTAGTGGAGTTGTGCATGGGGTGTATTTATTAATATTTTGTCACCAGCCGAGTCCAAAATTCAGCTGTTCCCCATTTCAGCCCAGAAAGCAGGTAGAACAACTTTTGTGGTGCCTTTCAAATGCCTACCAAGGTAGTGTAAAAACTATCAAGAGAACTCCTGTCTGGCACCTTCCCCGGTGGAGTTGTGCATGGGGTGTGTTTGGAACATTTTGTCACCGGCCGAGTCCAAAATTCAGCGGTTCCCCATCTCAGCCCAGAAAGCAGGTAGAACAACTTTTGTGGTGTCTTTCAGCTGCCTACCAAGGTAGTGTAAAAACTATTAAGAGAACTCCTGTCTGGCACCTTCCCCGGTGGAGTTGTGCATGGGGTGTGTTTGGAACATTTTGTCACCGGCCGACTCCAAAATTCAGCGGTTCCCCATCTCAGCCCAGAAAGCAGGTAGAACAACTTTTGTGGTGTCTTTCAGGTGCCTACCGGAGCAATGTAAAAACTAGCAGGAGAACTCCTGTCTGGCACCTTCCCCGGTGGAGTTGTGCATGGGGTGTGTTTGGAACATTTTGTCACCGGCCGACTCCAAAATTCAGCGGTTCCCCATCTCAGCCCAGAAAGCAGGAAGAACAACTTTTGTGGTGTCTTTTAGATGCCTACCGGAGCAATGTAAAAAACTACCAGGAGAACTCCTGTCTGGGACCTTCCCCGGTGGAGTTGTGCAGGGGTGTGTTTGGAACATTTTGTCACCAGCCGACTCCAAAATTCAGCGGTTCCCCATCTCAGCCCAGAAAGCAGGTAGAACAACTTTTGTGGTGTCTTTCAGATGCCTACCGGAGCAATGTAAAAACTACCAGGAGAACTCCTGTCTGGCACCTTCCCCGGTGGAGTTGTGCATGGGGTGTGTTTGGAACATTTCGTCACCAGCCGACTCCAAAATTCAGCGGTTCCCCATCTCAGCCCAGAAAGCAGGTAGAACAACTTTTGTGGTGCCTTTCAGCTGCCTACCAAGGTAGTGTAAAAACTATTAAGAGAACTCCTGTCTGGCACCTTCCCCGGTGGAGTTGTGCATGGGGTGTGTTTGGAACATTTTGTCACCGGCCGACTCCAAAATTCAGCGGTTCCCCATCTCAGCCCAGAAAGCAGGAAGAACAACTTTTGTGGTGCCTTTCAGCTGCCTACCAGAGCAATGTAAAAACTACCAGGAGAACTCCTGTCTGGCACCTTCCCCGGTGGAGTTGTGCATGGGGTGTGTTTGGAACATTTCGTCACCAGCCGACTACAAAATTCAGCGGTTCCCCATCTCAGCCCAGAAAGCAGGTAGAACAACTTTTGTGGTGTCTTTCAGATGCCTACCGGAGCAATGTAAAAACTACCAAGAGAACTCTTGTCTGGCACCTTCCCCGGTGGAGTTGTGCATGGGGTGTGTTTGGAACATTTTGTCACCGGCCGACTCCAAAATTCATCTGTTCCCCATCTCAGCCCAGAAAGCAGGAAGAACAACTTTTGTGGTGTCTTTCAGATGCCTACCGGAGCAATGTAAAAACTACCAGGAGAACTCCTGTCTGGCACCTTCCCCGGTGGAGTTGTGCATGGGGTGTGTTTGGAACATTTTGTCACCGGCCGACTCCAAAATTCAGCGGTTCCCCATCTCAGCCCAGAAAGCAGGAAGAACAACTTTTGTGGTGTCTTTTAGATGCCTACCGGAGCAATGTAAAAAACTACCAGGAGAACTCCTGTCTGGGACCTTCCCCGGTGGAGTTGTGCATGGGGTGTGTTTGGAACATTTTGTCACCAGCCGACTCCAAAATTCAGCGGTTCCCCATCTCAGCCCAGAAAGCAGGTAGAACAACTTTTGTGGTGTCTTTCAGATGCCTACCGGAGCAATGTAAAAACTACCAGGAGAACTCCTGTCTGGCACCTTCCCCGGTGGAGTTGTGCATGGGGTGTGTTTGGAACATTTCGTCACCAGCCGACTCCAAAATTCAGCGGTTCCCCATCTCAGCCCAGAAAGCAGGTAGAACAACTTTTGTGGTGCCTTTCAGCTGCCTACCAAGGTAGTGTAAAAACTATTAAGAGAACTCCTGTCTGGCACCTTCCCCGGTGGAGTTGTGCATGGGGTGTGTTTGGAACATTTTGTCACCGGCCGACTCCAAAATTCAGCGGTTCCCCATCTCAGCCCAGAAAGCAGGAAGAACAACTTTTGTGGTGCCTTTCAGCTGCCTACCAGAGCAATGTAAAAACTACCAGGAGAACTCCTGTCTGGCACCTTCCCCGGTGGAGTTGTGCATGGCGTGTGTTCGGAACATTTTGTCACCAGCCGAGTCCAAAAATTCAGCGGTTCCCCATCTCAGCCCAGAAAGCAGGTAGAACAACTGTTGTGGTGCCTTTCAGCTGCCTACCAAGGTAGTGTAAAAACTATTAAGAGAACTCCTGTCTGGCACCTTCCCCGGTGGAGTTGTGCATGGGGTGTGTTTGGAACATTTTGTCACCGGCCGACTCCAAAATTCAGCGGTTCCCCATCTCAGCCCAGAAAGCAGGAAGAACAACTTTTGTGGTGTCTTTCAGATGCCTACCGGAGCAATGTAAAAACTACCAGGAGAACTCCTGTCTGGCACCTTCCCCGGTGGAGTTGTGCATGGGGTGTGTTTGGAACATTTTGTCACCGGCCGACTCCAAAATTCAGCGGTTCCCCATCTCAGCCCAGAAAGCAGGAAGAACAACTTTTGTGGTGTCTTTTAGATGCCTACCGGAGCAATGTAAAAACTACCAGGAGAACTCCTGTCTGGGACCTTCCCCGGTGGAGTTGTGCAGGGGTGTGTTTGGAACATTTTGTCACCAGCCGACTCCAAAATTCAGCAGTTCCCCATCTCAGCCCAGAAAGCAGGTAGAACAACTTTTGTGGTGTCTTTCAAATGACTACCGGAGCAATGTAAAAACTACCAGGAGAACTCCTGTCTGGGACCTTCCCCGGTGGAGTTGTGCATGGGGTGTGTTTGGAACATTTTGTCACCGGCCGACTCCAAAATTCAGCGGTTCCCCATCTCAGCCCAGAAAGCAGGTAGAACAACTTTTGTGGTGCCTTTCAGGTGCCTACCAAGGTAGTGTAAAAACTACCAGGAGAACTCCTGTCTGGCACCTTCCCCGGTGGAGTTGTGCATGGGGTGTCTTTGGAACATTTTGTCACCGGCCGAGTCCAAAATTCAGCGATTCCCCATCTCAGCCCAGAAAGCAGGTAGAACAACTTTTGTGGTGCCTTTCAGCTGCCTACCAAGGTAGTGTAAAAACTATTAAGAGAACTCCTGTCTGGCACCTTCCCCGGTGGAGTTGTGCAGGGGGTGTGTTTGGAACATTTTGTCACCGTCCGACTCCAAAATTCAGCAGTTCCCCATCTCAGCCCAGAAAGCAGGTAGAACAACTTTTGTGGTGTCTTTCAGATGCCTACCGGAGCAATGTAAAAACTACCAGGAGAACTCCTGTCTGGCACCTTCCCCGGTGGAGTTGTGCATGGGGGTGTGTTTGGAACATTTTGTCACCTGCCGACTCCAAAATTCAGCGGTTCCCCATCTCAGCCCAGAAAGCAGGTAGAACAACTTTTGTGGTGTCTTTTTGATGCCTACCGGAGCAATGTAAAAACTACCAACAGAATTCGTTCCTGGCACCTTCGCTAGTGGAGTTGTGCATGGGGTGTATTTATTAATATTTTGTCACCAGCCGAGTCCAAAATTCAGCTGTTCCCCATTTCAGCCCAGAAAGCAGGTAGAACAACTTTTGTGGTGCCTTTCAAATGCCTACCAAGGTAGTGTAAAAACTATCAAGAGAACTCCTGTCTGGCACCTTCCCCGGTGGAGTTGTGCATGGGGTGTGTTTGGAACATTTTGTCACCGGCCGAGTCCAAAATTCAGCGGTTCCCCATCTCAGCCCAGAAAGCAGGTAGAACAACTTTTGTGGTGTCTTTCAGCTGCCTACCAAGGTAGTGTAAAAACTATTAAGAGAACTCCTGTCTGGCACCTTCCCCGGTGGAGTTGTGCATGGGGTGTGTTTGGAACATTTTGTCACCGGCCGACTCCAAAATTCAGCGGTTCCCCATCTCAGCCCAGAAAGCAGGTAGAACAACTTTTTGTGGTGTCTTTCAGATGCCTACCGGAGCAATGTAAAAACTACCAGGAGAACTCCTGTCTGGGACCTTCCCCGGTGGAGTTGTGCAGGGGTGTGTTTGGAACATTTTGTCACCAGCCGACTCCAAAATTCAGCGGTTCCCCATCTCAGCCCAGAAAGCAGGTAGAACAACTTTTGTGGTGTCTTTCAGATGCCTACCGGAGCAATGTAAAAACTACCAGGAGAACTCCTGTCTGGCACCTTCCCCGGTGGAGTTGTGCATGGGGTGTGTTTGGAACATTTCGTCACCAGCCGACTCCAAAATTCAGCGGTTCCCCATCTCAGCCCAGAAAGCAGGTAGAACAACTTTTGTGGTGCCTTTCAGCTGCCTACCAAGGTAGTGTAAAAACTATTAAGAGAACTCCTGTCTGGCACCTTCCCCGGTGGAGTTGTGCATGGGGTGTGTTTGGAACATTTTGTCACCGGCCGACTCCAAAATTCAGCGGTTCCCCATCTCAGCCCAGAAAGCAGGAAGAACAACTTTTGTGGTGCCTTTCAGCTGCCTACCAGAGCAATGTAAAAACTACCAGGAGAACTCCTGTCTGGCACCTTCCCCGGTGGAGTTGTGCATGGGGTGTGTTTGGAACATTTCGTCACCAGCCGACTACAAAATTCAGCGGTTCCCCATCTCAGCCCAGAAAGCAGGTAGAACAACTTTTGTGGTGTCTTTCAGATGCCTACCGGAGCAATGTAAAAACTACCAAGAGAACTCTTGTCTGGCACCTTCCCCGGTGGAGTTGTGCATGGGGTGTGTTTGGAACATTTTGTCACCGGCCGACTCCAAAATTCAGCTGTTCCCCATCTCAGCCCAGAAAGCAGGAAGAACAACTTTTGTGGTGTCTTTCAGATGCCTACCGGAGCAATGTAAAAACTACCAGGAGAACTCCTGTCTGGCACCTTCCCCGGTGGAGTTGTGCATGGGGTGTGTTTGGAACATTTTGTCACCGGCCGACTCCAAAATTCAGCGGTTCCCCATCTCAGCCCAGAAAGCAGGTAGAACAACTTTTGTGGTGTCTTTCAGGTGCCTACCGGAGCAATGTAAAAACTATTAAGAGAACTCCTGTCTGGCACCTTCCCCGGTGGAGTTGTGCATGGGGTGTGTTTGGAACATTTTGTCACCGGCCGACTCCAAAATTCAGCGGTTCCCCATCTCAGCCCAGAAAGCAGGTAGAACAACTTTTGTGGTGCCTTTCAGCTGCCTACCAAGGTAGTGTAAAAACTATTCAGAGAACTCCTGTCTGGCACCTTCCCCGGTGGATTTGTGCAGGGGGTGTGTTTGGAACATTTTGTCACCGTCCGACTCCAAAATTCAGCGGTTCCCCATCTCAGCCCAGAAAGCAGGTAGAACAACTTTTGTGGTGTCTTTCAGATGCCTACCGGAGCAATGTAAAAACTACCAGGAGAACTCCTGTCTGGCACCTTCCCCGGTGGAGTTGTGCAGGGGGTGTGTTTGGAACATTTTGTCACCTGCCGACTCCAAAATTCAGCGATTCCCCATCTCAGCCCAGAAAGCAGGTAGAACAACTTTTGTAGTGTCTTTTTGATGCCTACGGGAGCAATGTAAAAACTACCAACAGAATTCGTTCCTGGCACCTTCGCTAGTGGAGTTGTGCTTTGGGTGTATTTATTAAAATTTTGTCACCAGCCGAGTCCAAAATTCAGCTGTTCCCCATTTCAGCCCAGAAAGCAGGTAGAACAACTTTTGTGGTGCCTTTCAGCTGCCTACCAAGGTAGTGTAAAAACTATCAAGAGAACTCTTGTCTGGCACGTTCCCCGGTGGAGTTGTGCATGGGGTGTGTTTGGAACATTTTGTCACTGGCCGACTCCAAAATTCAGCGGTTCCCCATCTCAGCCCAGAAAGCAGGTAGAACAACTTTTGTGGTGTCTTTCAGCTGCCTACCAAGGTAGTGTAAAAACTATTAAGAGAACTCCTGTCTGGCACCTTCCCCGGTGGAGTTGTGCATGGGGTGTGTTTGGAACATTTTGTCACCGGCCGACTCCAAAATTCAGCGGTTCCCCATCTCAGCCCAGAAAGCAGGAAGAACAACTTTTGTGGTGTCCTTTTGATGCCTACCGGAGCAATGTAAAAACTGCCAACAGAACTCCTGTCTGGCGCCTTCGCTAGTGGAGTTGTGCATGGGGTGTGTTTGGAACATTTTGTCACCGGCCGACTCCAAAATTCAGCTGTTCCCCATCTCAGCCCAGAAAGCAGGAAGAACAACTTTTGTGGTGTCTTTTAGATGCCTACCGGAGCAATGTAAAAACTACCAGGAGAACTCCTGTCTGGCACCTTCCCCGGTGGAGTTGTGCATGGGGTGTGTTTGGAACATTTTGTCACCGGCCGACTCCAAAATTCAGCGGTTCCCCATCTCAGCCCAGAAAGCAGGAAGAACAACTTTTGTGGTGTCTCTCAGATGCCTACCAGAGCAATGTAAAAACTACCAGGAGAACTCCTGTCTGGCACCTTCCCCGGTGGAGTTGTGCAGGGGGTGTGTTTGGAACATTTCGTCACCAGCCGAGTCCAAAATTCAGCGGTTCCCCATCTCAGCCCAGAAAGCAGGTAGAACAACTTTTGTGGTGTCTTTCAGATGCCTACCGGAGCAATGTAAAAACTACCAGGAGAACTCTTGTCTGGCACCTTCCCCGGTGGAGTTGTGCATGGGGTGTGTTTGGAACATTTTGTCACCGGCCGACTCCAAAATTCAGCGGTTCCCCATCTCAGCCCAGAAAGCAGGAAGAACAACTTTTGTGGTGTCTTTCAGATGCCTACCGGACGAATGTAAAAACTACCAGGAGAACTCCTGTCTGGCACCTTCCCCGGTGGAGTTGTGCATGGGGTGTGTTTGGAACATTTTGTCACCGGCCGAGTCCAAAAATTCAGCGGTTCCCCATCTCAGCCCAGAAAGCAGGTAGAACAACTTTTGTGGTGTCTTTCAGGTGCCTACCGGAGCAATGTAAAAACTATTAAGAGAACTCCTGTCTGGCACCTTCCCCGGTGGAGTTGTGCATGGGGTGTGTTTGGAACATTTTGTCACCGGCCGACTCCAAAATTCAGCGGTTCCCCATCTCAGCCCAGAAAGCAGGAAGAACAACTTTTGTGGTGTCTCTCAGATGCCTACCAGAGCAATGTAAAAACTACCAGGAGAACTCCTGTCTGGCACCTTCCCCGGTGGAGTTGTGCAGGGGGTGTGTTTGGAACATTTCGTCACCAGCCGACTACAAAATTCAGCGGTTCCCCATCTCAGCCCAGAAAGCAGGTAGAACAACTTTTGTGGTGTCTTTCAGATGCCTACCGGAGCAATGTAAAAACTACCAGGAGAACTCTTGTCTGGCACCTTCCCCGGTGGAGTTGTGCATGGGGTGTGTTTGGAACATTTTGTCACCGGCCGACTCCAAAATTCAGCGGTTCCCCATCTCAGCCCAGAAAGCAGGAAGAACAACTTTTGTGGTGTCTTTCAGATGCCTACCGGAGCAATGTAAAAACTACCAGGAGAACTCCTGTCTGGCACCTTCCCCGGTGGAGTTGTGCATGGGGTGTGTTTGGAACATTTTGTCACCGGCCGAGTCCAAAAATTCAGCGGTTCCCCATCTCAGCCCAGAAAGCAGGTAGAACAACTTTTGTGGTGTCTTTCAGGTGCCTACCGGAGCAATGTAAAAACTATTAAGAGAACTCCTGTCTGGCACCTTCCCCGGTGGAGTTGTGCATGGGGTGTGTTTGGAACATTTTGTCACCGGCCGACTCCAAAATTCAGCGGTTCCCCATCTCAGCCCAGAAAGCAGGTAGAACAACTTTTGTGGTGCCTTTCAGCTGCCTACCAAGGTAGTGTAAAAACTATTCAGAGAACTCCTGTCTGGCACCTTCCCCGGTGGATTTGTGCAGGGGGTGTGTTTGGAACATTTTGTCACCGGCCGACTCCAAAATTCAGCGGTTCCCCATCTCAGCCCAGAAAGCAGGTAGAACAACTTTTGTGGTGTCTTTCAGATGCCTACCGGAGCAATGTAAAAACTAACAGGAGAACTCCTGTCTGGCACCTTCCCCGGTGGAGTTGTGCAGGGGGTGTGTTTGGAACATTTTGTCACCTGCCGAGTCCAAAATTCAGCGATTCCCCATCTCAGCCCAGAAAGCAGGTAGAACAACTTTTGTAGTGTCTTTTTGATGCCTACCGGAGCAATGTAAAAACTACCAACAGAATTCGTTCCTGGCACCTTCGCTAGTGGAGTTGTGCATGGGGTGTATTTATTAAAATTTTGTCACCAGCCGAGTCCAAAATTCAGCTGTTCCCCATTTCAGCCCAGAAAGCAGGTAGAACAACTTTTGTGGTGCCTTTCAGCTGCCTACCAAGGTAGTGTAAAAACTATCAAGAGAACTCTTGTCTGGCACGTTCCCCGGTGGAGTTGTGCATGGGGTGTGTTTGGAACATTTTGTCACCAGCCGAGTCCAAAATTCAGCGGTTCCCCATCTCAGCCCAGAAAGCAGGTAGAACAACTTTTGTGGTGTCTTTCAGCTGCCTACCAAGGTAGTGTAAAAACTATTAAGAGAACTCCTGTCTGGCACCTTCCCCGGTGGAGTTGTGCATGGGGTGTGTTTGGAACATTTTGTCACCGGCCGACTCCAAAATTCAGCGGTTCCCCATCTCAGCCCAGAAAGCAGGTAGAACAACTTTTGTGGTGTCCTTTTGATGCCTACCGGAGCAATGTAAAAACTGCCAACAGAACTCCTGTCTGGCGCCTTCGCTAGTGGAGTTGTGCATGGGGTGTGTTTGGAACATTTCGTCACCAGCCGACTCCAAAATTCAGCTGTTCCCCATCTCAGCCCAGAAAGCAGGTAGAACAACTTTTGTGGTGCCTTTCAGGTGCCTACCAAGGTAGTGTAAAAACTATTAAGAGAACTCCTGTCTGGCACCTTCCCTGGTGGAGTTGTGCATGGGGTGTGTTTGGAACATTTTGTCACCGGCCGACTCCAAAATTCAGCGGTTCCCCATCTCAGCCCAGAAAGCAGGTAGAACAACTTTTGTGGTGTCCTTTTGATGCCTAACGGAGCAATGTAAAAACTACCAGGAGAACTCCTGTCTGGCACCTTCCCCGGTGGAGTTGTGCATGGGGTGTGTTTGGAACATATTTTCACCGGCCGACTCCAAAATTCAGCGGTTCCCCATCTCAGCCCAGAAAGCAGGTAGAACAAGTTTTGTGGTGCCTTTCAGCTGCCTACCAAGGTAGTGTAAAAACTACTAAGAGAACTCCTGTCTGACACCTTCCCCGGTGGAGTTGTGCAGGGGGTGTGTTTGGAACATTTTGTCTCCAGCCGACTCCAAAATTCAGCGGTTCCCCATCTCAGCCCAGAAAGCAGGTAGAACAACTTTTGTGGTGCCTTTCAGCTGCCTACCAAGGTAGTGTAAAAAACTACTAAGAGAACTCCTGTCTGGCACCTTCCCCGGTGGAGTTGTGCAGGGGGTGTGTTTGGAACATTTTGTCACCGTCCCGACTCCAAAATTCAGCGGTTCCCCATCTCAGCCCAGAAAGCAGGTAGAACAACTTTTGTGGTGTCTTTCAGATGCCTACCGGAGCAATGTAAAAACTACCAGGAGAACTCCTGTCTGGCAACTTCCCCGGTGGAGTTGTGCATGGAGTGTGTTCGGAACATTTTGTCACCAGCCGAGTCCAAAAATTCAGCGGTTCCCCATCTCAGCCCAGAAAGCAGGGTAGAACAACTTTTGTGGTGCCTTTCAGCTGCCTACCAAGGTAGTGTAAAAACTATTAAGAGAACTCCTGTCTGGCACCTTCCCCGGTGGAGTTGTGCATGGGGTGTTTTTGGAACATTTTGTCACCGGCCGACTCCAAAATTCAGCGGTTCCCCATCTCAGCCCAGAAAGCAGGTAGAACAACTTTTGTGGTGTCTTTCAGATGCCTACCGGAGCAATGTAAAAACTACCAGGAGAACTCCTGTCTGGCACCTTCCCCGGTGGAGTTGTGCATGGGGTGTGTTTGGAACATTTTGTCACCGGCCGACTCCAAAATTCAGCGGTTCCCCATCTCAGCCCAGAAAGCAGGTAGAACAACTTTTGTGGTGTCTTTCAGATGCCTACCAAGGTAGTGTAAAAACTACTAAGAGAACTCCTGTCTGGCACCTTCCCCGGTGGAGTTGTGCATGGGGTGTGTTTGGAACATTTTGTCACCGGCCGACTCCAAAACTCAGCGGTTCCCCATCTCAGCCCAGAAAGCAGGTAGAACAACTTTTGTGGTGTCTTTCAGATGCCTACCGGAGCAATGTAAAAACTACCAGGAGAACTCCTGTCTGGCACCTTCCCCGGTGGAGTTGTGCATGGGGTGTGTTTGGAACATTTTTTCACCGGCCGAGTCCAAAATTCAGCGGTTCCCCATCTCAGCCCAGAAAGCAGGTAGAACAACTTTTGTGGTGTCTTTCAGATGCCTACCAAGGTAGTGTAAAAACTACTAAGAGAACTCCTGTCTGGCACCTTCCCCGGTGGAGTTGTGCATGGGGTGTGTTTGGAACATTTTGTCACCGGCTGACTCCAAAATTCAGCGGTTCCCCATCTCAGCCCAGAAAGCAGGTAGAACAACTTTTGTAGTGTCTTTTTGATGCCTACCGGAGCAATGTAAAAACTACCAACAGAATTCGTTCCTGGCACCTTCGCTAGTGGAGTTGTGCATGGGGTGTATTTATTAAAATTTTGTCACCAGCCGAGTCCAAAATTCAGCTATTCCCCATCTCAGCCCAGAAAGCAGGTAGAACAACTTTTGTGGTGCCTTTCAAATGCCTACCAAGGTAGTGTAAAAACTATCAAGAGAACTCTTGTCTGGCACCTTCCCCGGTGGAGTTGTGCATGGGGTGTTTTTGGAACATTTTGTCACTGGCCGAGTCCAAAATTCAGCGGTTCCCCATCTCAGCCCTGAAAGCAGGTAGAACAACTTTTGTGGTGTCCTTTTGATGCCTACCGGAGCAATGTAAAAACTACCAACAGAACTCGTCCCTGGCACCTTCGCTAGTGGAGTTGTGCATGGGGTGTATTTATTAAAATTTCGTCACCAGCCGACTCCAAAATTCAGCTGTTCCCCATCTCAGCCCAGAAAGCAGGTAGAACAACTTTTGTGGTGCCTTTCAGCTGCCTACCAAGGTAGTGTAAAAACTATTAAGAGAACTCCTGTCTGGCACCTTCCCCGGTGGAGTTGTGCATGGGGTGTGTTTGGAACATTTTGTTACCGGCCGACTCCAAAATTCAGCGGTTCCCCATCTCAGCCCAGAAAGCAGGTAGAACAACTTTTGTGGTGTCCTTTTGATGCCTACCGGAGCAATGTAAAAACTACCAGGAGAACTCCTGTCTGGCACCTTCCCCGGTGGAGTTGTGCATGGGGTGTGTTTGGAACATTTTGTCACCGGCCGACTCCAAAATTCAGCGGTTCCCCATCTCAGCCCAGAAAGCAGGTAGAACAAGTTTTGTGGTGCCTTTCAAATGCCTACCAAGGTAGTGTAAAAACTACCAAGAGAACTCCTGCCTGGCACCTTCCCCGGTGGAGTTGTGCATGGGGTGTGTTTGGAACATTTTGTCACCGGCCGAGTCCAAAATTAGGCGGTTCCCCATCTCAGCCCAGAAAGCAGGTAGAACAACTTTTGTGGTGTCTTTCAGATGCCTACCGGAGCAATGTAAAAACTACCAGGAGAACTCCTGTCTGGCACCTTCCCCGGTGGAGTTGTGCATGGGGTGTGTTTGGAACATTTTGTCACCGGCCGACTCCAAAATTCAGCGGTTCCCCATCTCAGCCCAGAAAGCAGGTAGAACAACTTTTGTGGTGTCCTTTTGATGCCTACCGGAGTAATGTAAAAACTACCAACAGAACTCGTCCCTGGCACCTTCACTAGTGGAGTTGTGCATGGGGTGTATTTATTAAAATTTTGTCACCAGCCGAGTCCAAAATTCAGCTGTTCCCCATCTCAGCCCAGAAAGCAGGTAGAACAACTTTTGTGGTGCCTTTCAGCTGCCTACCAAGGTAGTGTAAAAACTACCAAGAGAACTCTTGTCTGGCACCTTCCCCGGTGGAGTTGTGCATGGGGTGTGTTTGGAACATTTTGTCACCAGCCAAGTCCAAAATTCAGCGGTTCCCCATCTCAGCCCAGAAAGCAGGTAGAACAACTTTTGTGGTGTCTTTCACATGCCTACCGGAGCAATGTAAAAACTACCAGGAGAACTCCTGTCTGGCACCTTCCCCGGTGGAGTTGTGCATGGGGTGTCTTTGGAACATTTTGTCACCGGCCGACTCCAAAATTCAGCTGTTCCCCATCTCAGCCCAGAAAGCAGGTAGAACAACTTTTGTGGTGTCTTTCACATGCCTACCGGAGCAATGTAAAAACTACCAGGAGAACTCCTGTCTGGCACCTTCCCTAGTGGAGTTGTGCATGGGGTGTGTTTGGAACATTTTGTCACCAGCCGAGTCTAAAATTCAGCGGTTCCCCAACTCAGCCCAGAAAGCAGGTAGAACAACTTTTGTGGTGCCTTTCAAATGCCTACCAAGGTAGTGTAAAAACTACCAAGAGAACTCCTGCCTGGCACCTTCCCCGGTGGAGTTGTGCATGGGGTGTCTTTGGAACATTTTGTCACCGGCCGACTCCAAAATTCAGCTGTTCCCCATCTCAGCCCAGAAAGCAGGTAGAACAACTTTTGTGGTGCCTTTCAGCTGCCTACCAAGGTAGTGTAAAAACTATTAAGAGAACTCCTGTCTGACACTTTTCCCGGTGGAGTTGTGCATGGGGTGTGTTTGGAACATTTTGTCACCGGCCGACTCCAAAATTCAGCTGTTCCCCATCTCAGCCCAGAAAGCAGGTAGAACAACTTTTGTGGTGCCTTTCAGATGCCTACCGGAGCAATGTAAAAACTACCAGGAGAACTCCTGTCTGGCACCTTCCCCGGTGGAGTTGTGCATGGGGTGTGTTTGGAACATTTTGTCACCAGCCGAGTCCAAAATTCAGCGGTTCCCCATCTCAGCCCAGAAAGCAGGTAGAACAACTTTTGTGGTGCCTTTCAAATGCCTACCAAGGTAGTGTAAAAACTACCAGGAGAACTCCTGCCAGGCACCTTCCCCGGTGGAGTTGTGCATGGGGTGTGTTTGGAACATTTTGTCACCGGCCGACTCCAAAATTCAGCGGTTCCCCATCTCAGCCCAGAAAGCAGGTAGAACAACTTTTGTGGTGTCCTTTCGATGCCTACTGGAGCAATGTAAAAACTACCAACAGAACTCGTCCCTGGCACATTCGCTAGTGGAGTTGTGCATGGGGTGTATTTATTAAAATTTTATCACCAGCCGAGTCCAAAATTCAGCTGTTCCCCATCTCAGCCCAGAAAGCAGGTAGAACAACTTTTGTGGTGCCTTTCAAATGCCTACCAAGGTAGTGTAAAAACTACCAAGAGAACTCCTGCCTGGCACCTTCCCCGGTGGAGTTGTGCATGGGGTGTGTTTGGAACATTTTGTCACCAGCCGAGTCCAAAATTCAGCGGTTCCCCATCTCAGCCCAGAAAGCAGGTAGAACAACTTTTGTGGTGTCCTTTTGATGCCTACAGGAGCAATGTAAAAACTACCAACAGAGCTCGTCCCTGGCACCTTCGCTAGTGGAGTTGTGCATGGGGTGTGTTTGGAACATTTTTTCACCGGCCGACTGCAAAATTCAGCGGTTCCCCATCTCAGCCCAGAAAGCAGGTAGAACAACTTTTGTGGTGCCTTTCAGCTGCCTACCAAGGTAGTGTAAAAACTACCAGGAGAACTCCTGTCTGGCACCTTCCCCGGTGGAGTTGTGCATGGGGTGTGTTTGGAACATTTTGTCACCGGCCGAGTCCAAAATTCAGCTGTTCCCCATCTCAGCCCAGAAAGCAGGTAGAACAACTTTTGTGGTGCCTTTCAGCTGCCTACCAAGGTAGTGTAAAAACTACCAGGAGAACTCCTGTCTGGCACCTTCCCCGGTGGAGTTGTGCAGGGGGTGTGTTTGGAACATTTTGTTACCGGCCGACTCCAAAATTCAGCGGTTCCCCATCTCAGCCCAGAAAGCAGGTAGAACAACTTTTGTGGTGTCTTTCAGATGCCTACCGGAGCAATGTAAAAACTACCAGGAGAACTCCTGTCTGGCACCTTCCCCGGTGGAGTTGTGCATGGCGTGTGTTCGGAACACTTTGTCACCAGCCGACTCCAAAATTCAGCGGTTCCCCATCTCAGCCCAGAAAGCAGGTAGAACAACTTTTGTGGTGCCTTTCAGCTGCCTACCAAGGTAGTGTAAAAACTATCAAGAGAACTCTTGTCTGGCACCTTCCCCGGTGGAGTTGTGCATGGGGTGTGTTTGGAACATTTTGTCACCAGCCGAGTCCAAAATTCAGCGGTTCCCCATCTCAGCCCAGAAAGCAGGTAGAACAACTTTTGTGGTGCCTTTCAGGTGCCTACCAAGGTAGTGTAAAAACTACCAGGAGAACTCCTGTCTGGCACCTTCCCCGGTGGAGTTGTGCAGGGGGTGTGTTTGGAACATTTTGTCACCGGCCGAGTCCAAAATTCAGCGGTTCCCCATCTCAGCCCAGAAAGCAGGTAGAACAACTTTTGTGGTGTCTTTCAGATGCCTACCAGAGCAATGTAAAAACTACCAGGAGAACTCCTGTCTGGCACCTTCCCCGGTGGAGTTGTGCATGGGGTGTGTTTGGAACATTTTGTCACCGGCCGACTCCAAAATTCAGCGGTTCCCCATCTCAGCCCAGAAAGCAGGTAGAACAACTTTTGTGGTGCCTTTCAGCTGCCTACCAAGGTAGTGTAAAAACTACTAAGAGAACTCCTGTCTGGCACCTTCCCCGGTGGAGTTGTGCATGGGGTGTGTTTGGAACATTTTTTCACCGGCCGAGTCCAAAATTCAGCGGTTCCCCATCTCAGCCCAGAAAGCAGGTAGAACAACTTTTGTGGTGTCCTTTTGATGCCTACAGGAGCAATGTAAAAACTACCAACAGAACTCGTCCCTGGCACCTTCGCTAGTGGAGTTGTGCATGGGGTGTATTTATTAAAGTTTTGTCACCAGCCGAGTCCAAAATTCAGCGGTTCCCCATCTCAGCCCAGAAAGCAGGTAGAACAACTTTTGTGGTGTCTTTCAGATGCCTACCGGAGCAATGTAAAAACTACCAGGAGAACTCCTGTCTGGCACCTTCCCCGGTGGAGTTGTGCATGGGGTGTGTTTGGAACATTTTGTCACCAGCCGAGTCCAAAATTCAGCGGTTCCCCATCTCAGCCCAGAAAGCAGGTAGAACAACTTTTGTGGTGCCTTTCAAATGCCTACCAAGGTAGTGTAAAAACTACCAGGAGAACTCCTGCCAGGCACCTTCCCCGGTGGAGTTGTGCATGGGGTGTGTTTGGAACATTTTGTCACCGGCCGACTCCAAAATTCAGCGGTTCCCCATCTCAGCCCAGAAAGCAGGTAGAACAACTTTTGTGGTGTCCTTTCGATGCCTACTGGAGCAATGTAAAAACTACCAACAGAACTCGTCCCTGGCACATTCGCTAGTGGAGTTGTGCATGGGGTGTATTTATTAAAATTTTATCACCAGCCGAGTCCAAAATTCAGCTGTTCCCCATCTCAGCCCAGAAAGCAGGTAGAACAACTTTTGTGGTGCCTTTCAAATGCCTACCAAGGTAGTGTAAAAACTACCAAGAGAACTCCTGCCTGGCACCTTCCCCGGTGGAGTTGTGCATGGCGTGTGTTTGGAACATTTTGTCACCAGCCGAGTCCAAAATTCAGCGGTTCCCCATCTCAGCCCAGAAAGCAGGTAGAACAACTTTTGTGGTGTCCTTTTGATGCCTACAGGAGCAATGTAAAAACTACCAACAGAGCTCGTCCCTGGCACCTTCGCTAGTGGAGTTGTGCATGGGGTGTGTTTGGAACATTTTTTCACCGGCCGACTGCAAAATTCAGCGGTTCCCCATCTCAGCCCAGAAAGCAGGTAGAACAACTTTTGTGGTGCCTTTCAGCTGCCTACCAAGGTAGTGTAAAAACTACCAGGAGAACTCCTGCCTGGCACCTTCCCCGGTGGAGTTGTGCATGGGGTGTGTTTGGAACATTTTGTCACCGGCCGAGTCCAAAATTCAGCTGTTCCCCATCTCAGCCCAGAAAGCAGGTAGAACAACTTTTGTGGTGCCTTTCAGCTGCCTACCAAGGTAGTGTAAAAACTACCAGGAGAACTCCTGTCTGGCACCTTCCCCGGTGGAGTTGTGCAGGGGGTGTGTTTGGAACATTTTGTTACCGGCCGACTCCAAAATTCAGCGGTTCCCCATCTCAGCCCAGAAAGCAGGTAGAACAACTTTTGTGGTGTCTTTCAGATGCCTACCGGAGCAATGTAAAAACTACCAGGAGAACTCCTGTCTGGCACCTTCCCCGGTGGAGTTGTGCATGGCGTGTGTTCAGAACACTTTGTCACCAGCCGACTCCAAAATTCAGCGGTTCCCCATCTCAGCCCAGAAAGCAGGTAGAACAACTTTTGTGGTGCCTTTCAGCTGCCTACCAAGGTAGTGTAAAAACTATCAAGAGAACTCTTGTCTGGCACCTTCCCCGGTGGAGTTGTGCATGGGGTGTGTTTGGAACATTTTGTCACCAGCCGAGTCCAAAATTCAGCGGTTCCCCATCTCAGCCCAGAAAGCAGGTAGAACAACTTTTGTGGTGCCTTTCAGGTGCCTACCAAGGTAGTGTAAAAACTACCAGGAGAACTCCTGTCTGGCACCTTCCCCGGTGGAGTTGTGCAGGGGGTGTGTTTGGAACATTTTGTCACCGGCCGAGTCCAAAATTCAG
The DNA here is from genome assembly GCF_023638135.1 of Falco biarmicus. Taxonomy (NCBI): domain Eukaryota; kingdom Metazoa; phylum Chordata; class Aves; order Falconiformes; family Falconidae; genus Falco; species Falco biarmicus. The sequence goes on along the minus strand of NW_026612027.1, from coordinate 224,099 downwards.
CGGTTCCCCATCTCAGCCCAGAAAGCAGGTAGAACAACTTTTGTGGTGTCTTTCAGATGCCTACCAGAGCAATGTAAAAACTACCAGGAGAACTCCTGTCTGGCACCTTCCCCGGTGGAGTTGTGCATGGGGTGTGTTTGGAACATTTTGTCACCGGCCGACTCCAAAATTCAGCGGTTCCCCATCTCAGCCCAGAAAGCAGGTAGAACAACTTTTGTGGTGCCTTTCAGCTGCCTACCAAGGTAGTGTAAAAACTACTAAGAGAACTCCTGTCTGGCACCTTCCCCGGTGGAGTTGTGCATGGGGTGTGTTTGGAACATTTTTTCACCGGCCGAGTCCAAAATTCAGCGGTTCCCCATCTCAGCCCAGAAAGCAGGTAGAACAACTTTTGTGGTGTCCTTTTGATGCCTACAGGAGCAATGTAAAAACTACCAACAGAACTCGTCCCTGGCACCTTCGCTAGTGGAGTTGTGCATGGGGTGTATTTATTAAAGTTTTGTCACCAGCCGAGTCCAAAATTCAGCGGTTCCCCATCTCAGCCCAGAAAGCAGGTAGAACAACTTTTGTGGTGTCTTTCAGATGCCTACCGGAGCAATGTAAAAACTACCAGGAGAACTCCTGTCTGGCACATTCCCCGGTGGAGTTGTGCATGGGGTGTGTTTGGAACATTTCGTCACCAGCCGACTCCAAAATTCAGCGGTTCCCCATCTCAGCCCAGAAAGCAGGTAGAACAACTTTTGTGGTGCCTTTCAGCTGCCTACCAAGGTAGTGTAAAAACTATTAAGAGAACTCCTGTCTGGCACCTTCCCCGGTGGAGTTGTGCATGGGGTGTGTTTGGAACATTTTGTTACCGGCCGACTCCAAAATTCAGCGGTTCCCCATCTCAGCCCAGAGAGCAGGTAGAACAACTTTTGTGGTGTCTTTCAGATGCCTACCGGAGCAATGTAAAAACTACCAGGAGAACTCCTGTCTGGCACCTTCCCCGGTGGAGTTGTGCATGGGGTGTGTTTGGAACATTTTGTCACCAGCCGAGTCCAAAAATTCAGCGGTTCCCCATCTCAGCCCAGAAAGCAGGTAGAACAACTTTTGTGGTGCCTTTCAGCTGCCTACCAAGGTAGTGTAAAAACTACTAAGAGAACTCCTGTCTGGCACCTTCCCCGGTGGAGTTGTGCATGGGGTGTGTTTGGAACATTTTGTCACCAGCCGAGTCCAAAATTCAGCGGTTCCCCATCTCAGCCCAGAAAGCAGGTAGAACAACTTTTGTGGTGCCTTTCAGCTGCCTACCAAGGTAGTGTAAAAACTACCAGGAGAACTCCTGTCTGGCACCTTCCCCGGTGGAGTTGTGCATGGGGTGTGTTTGGAACATTCTGTCACCGGCCGACTCCAAAATTCAGCGGTTCCCCATCTCAGCCCAGAAAGCAGGTAGAACAACTTTTGTGGTGTCTTTCAGGTGCCTACCAAGGTAGTGTAAAAACTACCAGGAGAACTCCTGTCTGGCACCTTCCCCGGTGGAGTTGTGCAGGGGGTGTGTTTGGAACATTTTGTCACCGGCCGACTCCAAAATTCAGCGGTTCCCCATCTCAGCCCAGAAAGCAGGTAGAACAACTTTTGTGGTGTCTTTCAGATGCCTACCGGAGCAATGTAAAAACTACCAGGATAACTCCTGTCTGGCACCTTCCCCGGTGGAGTTGTGCATGGGGTGTGTTCGGAACATTTTGTCACCAGCCGACTCCAAAATTCAGCGGTTCCCCATCTCAGCCCAGAAAGCAGGTAGAACAACTTTTGTGGTGCCTTTCAGCTGCCTACCAAGGTAGTGTAAAAACTATCAAGAGAACTCTTGTCTGGCACCTTCCCCGGTGGAGTTGTGCATGGGGTGTGTTTGGAACATTTTGTCACCAGCCAACTCCAAAATTCAGCGGTTCCCCATCTCAGCCCAGAAAGCAGGTAGAACAACTTTTGTGGTGCCTTTCAGGTGCCTACCAAGGTAGTGTAAAAACTACCAGGAGAACTCCTGTCTGGCACCTTCCCCGGTGGAGTTGTGCAGGGGGTGTGTTTGGAACATTTTGTCACCGGCCGAGTCCAAAATTCAGCGGTTCCCCATCTCAGCCCAGAAAGCAGGTAGAACAACTTTTGTGGTGTCTTTCAGATGCCTACCGGAGCAATGTAAAAACTACCAGGAGAACTCCTGTCTGGCACCTTCCCCGGTGGAGTTGTGCATGGGGTGTGTTTGGAACATTTTGTCACCGGCCGACTCCAAAATTCAGCGGTTCCCCATCTCAGCCCAGAAAGCAGGTAGAACAACTTTTGTGGTGCCTTTCAGCTGCCTACCAAGGTAGTGTAAAAACTACCAGGAGAACTCCTGTCTGGCACCTTCCCCGGTGGAGTTGTGCATGGGGTGTGTTTGGAACATTTTTTCACCGGCCGAGTCCAAAATTCAGCGGTTCCCCATCTCAGCCCAGAAAGCAGGTAGAACAACTTTTGTGGTGTCCTTTTGATGCCTACCGGAGCAATGTAAAAACTACCAACAGAACTCGTCCCTGGCACCTTCGCTAGTGGAGTTGTGCATGGGGTGTATTTATTAAAGTTTTGTCACCAGCCGAGTCCAAAATTCAGCGGTTCCCCATCTCAGCCCAGAAAGCAGGTAGAACAACTTTTGTGGTGTCTTTCAGATGCCTACCGGAGCAATGTAAAAACTACCAGGAGAACTCCTGTCTGGCATCTTCCCCGGTGGAGTTGTGCATGGGGTGTGTTTGGAACATTTCGTCACCAGCCGACTCCAAAATTCAGCGGTTCCCCATCTCAGCCCAGAAAGCAGGTAGAACAACTTTTGTGGTGCCTTTCAGCTGCCTACCAAGGTAGTGTAAAAACTATTAAGAGAACTCCTGTCTGGCACCTTCCCCGGTGGAGTTGTGCATGGGGTGTGTTTGGAACATTTTGTCACCGGCCGACTCCAAAATTCAGCGGTTCCCCATCTCAGCCCAGAAAGCAGGAAGAACAACTTTTGTGGTGCCTTTCAGGTGCCTACCAAGGTAGTGTAAAAACTACCAGGAGAACTCCTGTCTGGCACCTTCCCCGGTGGAGTTGTGCATGGGGTGTGTTTGGAACATTTTGTCACCGGCCGACTCCAAAATTCAGCGGTTCCCCATCTCAGCCCAGAAAGCAGGTAGAACAACTTTTGTGGTGCCTTTCAGGTGCCTACCAAGGTAGTGTAAAAACTACCAGGAGAACTCCTGTCTGGCACCTTCCCCGGTGGAGTTGTGCAGGGGGTGTGTTTGGAACATTTTGTCACCGGCCGACTCCAAAATTCAGCGGTTCCCCATCTCAGCCCAGAAAGCAGGAAGAACAACTTTTGTGGTGTCCTTTTGATGCCTACAGGAGCAATGTAAAAACTACCAACAGAGCTCGTCCCTGGCACCTTCGCTAGTGGAGTTGTGCATGGGGTGTGTTTGGAACATTTTGTCACCAGCCGAGTCCAAAATTCAGCGGTTCCCCATCTCAGCCCAGAAAGCAGGTAGAACAACTTTTGTGGTGCCTTTCAGCTGCCTACCAAGGTAGGGTAAAAACTACCAAGAGAACTCCTGCCTGGCACCTTCCCCGGTGGAGTTGTGCATGGGGTGTCTTTGGAACATTTTGTCACCGGCCGAGTCCAAAATTCAGCGATTCCCCATCTCAGCCCAGAAAGCAGGAAGAACAACTTTTGTGGTGTCCTTTTGATGCCTACAGGAGCAATGTAAAAACTACCAACAGAGCTCGTCCCTGGCACCTTCGCTAGTGGAGTTGTGCATGGGGTGTGTTTGGAACATTTTTTCACCGCCCGACTGCAAAATTCAGCTGTTCCCCATCTCAGCCCAGAAAGCAGGTAGAACAACTTTTGTGGTGTCTTTCAGATGCCTACCAGAGCAATGTAAAAACTACCAGGAGAACTCCTGTCTGGCACCTTCCCCGGTGGAGTTGTGCATGGGGTGTGTTTGGAACATTTTGTCACCGGCCGAGTCCAAAATTCAGCGGTTCCCCATCTCAGCCCAGAAAGCAGGTAGAACAACTTTTGTGGTGCCTTTCAGCTGCCTACCAAGGTAGTGTAAAAACTATTAAGAGAACTCCTGTCTGGCACCTTCCCCGGTGGAGTTGTGCATGGGGTGTGTTTGGAACATTTTGTCACCGGCCGACTCCAAAATTCAGCGGTTCCCCATCTCAGCCCAGAAAGCAGGTAGAACAACTTTTGTGGTGTCTTTCAGATGCCTACCGGAGCAATGTAAAAACTACCAGGAGAACTCCTGTCTGGCACCTTCCCCGGTGGAGTTGTGCATGGGGTGTGTTTGGAACATTTTGTCACCGGCCGAGTCCAAAAATTCAGCGGTTCCCCATCTCAGCCCAGAAAGCAGGTAGAACAACTTTTGTGGTGCCTTTCAGCTGCCTACCAAGGTAGTGTAAAAACTATTAAGAGAACTCCTGTCTGGCACCTTCCCCGGTGGAGTTGTGCATGGGGTGTGTTTGGAACATTTTGTCACCGGCCGACTCCAAAATTCAGCGGTTCCCCATCTCAGCCCAGAAGCAGGTAGAACAACTTTTGTGGTGCCTTTCAGGTGCCTACCAAGGTAGTGTAAAAACTACCAGGAGAACTCCTGTCTGGCACCTTCCCCGGTGGAGTTGTGCAGGGGGTGTGTTTGGAACATTTTGTCACCGGCCGACTCCAAAATTCAGCGGTTCCCCATCTCAGCCCAGAAAGCAGGAAGAACAACTTTTGTGGTGTCCTTTTGATGCCTACAGGAGCAATGTAAAAACTACCAACAGAGCTCGTCCCTGGCACCTTCGCTAGTGGAGTTGTGCATGGGGTGTGTTTGGAACATTTTGTCACCGGCCGACTCCAAAATTCAGCTGTTCCCCATCTCAGCCCAGAAAGCAGGTAGAACAACTTTTGTGGTGCCTTTCAGGTGCCTACCAAGGTAGTGTAAAAACTACCAGGAGAACTCTTGTCTGGCACCTTCCCCGGTGGAGTTGTGCATGGGGTGTGTTTGGAACATTTTGTCACCATCCGAGTCCAAAATTCAGCGGTTCCCCATCTCAGCCCAGAAAGCAGGTAGAACAACTTTTGTGGTGCCTTTCAAATGCCTACCAAGGTAGTGTAAAAACTACCAGGAGAACTCCTGTCTGGCACCTTCCCCGGTGGAGTTGTGCAGGGGGTGTGTTTGGAACATTTTGTCACCGGCCGACTCCAAAATTCAGCGGTTCCCCATCTCAGCCCAGAAAGCAGGTAGAACAACTTTTGTGGTGTCTTTCAGATGCCTACCAGAGCAATGTAAAAACTACCAGGAGAACTCCTGTCTGGCACCTTCCCCGGTGGAGTTGTGCAGGGGGTGTGTTTGGAACATTTTGTCACCGGCCGAGTCCAAAATTCAGCGGTTCCCCATCTCAGCCCAGAAAGCAGGTAGAACAACTTTTGTGGTGCCTTTCAGCTGCCTACCAAGGTAGTGTAAAAACTACCAAGAGAACTCCTGCCTGGCACCTTCCCCGGTGGAGTTGTGCATGGGGTGTCTTTGGAACATTTTGTCACCGGCCGACTCCAAAATTCAGCGATTCCCCATCTCAGCCCAGAAAGCAGGAAGAACAACTTTTGTGGTGTCCTTTTGATGCCTACAGGAGCAATGTAAAAACTACCAACAGAGCTCGTCCCTGGCACCTTCGCTAGTGGAGTTGTGCATGGTGTGTGTTTGGAACATTTTGTCACCGGCCGACTCCAAAATTCAGCGGTTCCCCATCTCAGCCCAGAAAGCAGGTAGAACAACTTTTGTGGTGCCTTTCAGCTGCCTACCAAGGTAGTGTAAAAACTACTAAGAGAACTCCTGCCTGACACCTTCCCCGGTGGAGTTGTGCATGGGGTGTCTTTGGAACATTTTGTCACCGGCCGAGTCCAAAATTCAGCGATTCCCCATCTCAGCCCAGAAAGCAGGTAGAACAACTTTTGTGGTGTCCTTTTGATGCCTACCGGAGCAATGTAAAAACTACCAGGAGAACTCGTCCCTGGCACCTTCGCTAGTGGAGTTGTGCATGGGGTGTATTTATTAAAATTTTGTCACCAGCCGAGTCCAAAATTCAGCGGTTCCCCATCTCAGCCCAGAAAGCAGGTAGAACAACTTTTGTGGTGCCTTTCAGCTGCCTACCAAGGTAGTGTAAAAACTATCAAGAGAACTCTTGTCTGGCACCTTCCCCGGTGGAGTTGTGCATGGGGTGTGTTTGGAACATTTTGTCACCAGCCGAGTCCAAAATTCAGCGGTTCCCCATCTCAGCCCAGAAAGCAGGTAGAACAACTTTTCTGGTGTCTTTCAGATGCCTACCGGAGCAATGTAAAAACTACCAGGAGAACTCCTGTCTGGCACCTTCCCCGGTGGAGTTGTGCATGGGGTGTGTTTGGAACATTTTGTCACCGGCCGACTCCAAAATTCAGCGGTTCCCCATCTCAGCCCAGAAAGCAGGTAGAACAACTTTTGTGGTGCCTTTCAGATGCCTACCGGAGCAATGTAAAAACTACCAGGAGAACTCCTGTCTGGCACCTTCCCCGGTGGAGTTGTGCATGGGGTGTGTTTGGAACATTTTGTCACCGGCCGACTCCAAAATTCAGCGATTCCCCATCTCAGCCCAGAAAGCAGGTAGAACAACTTTTGTGGTGTCCTTTTGATGCCTACCGGAGCAATGTAAAAACTACCAGGAGAACTCGTCCCTGGCACCTTCGCTAGTGGAGTTGTGCATGGGGTGTATTTATTAAAATTTTGTCACCAGCCGAGTCCAAAATTCAGCGGTTCCCCATCTCAGCCCAGAAAGCAGGTAGAACAACTTTTGTGGTGCCTTTCAGCTGCCTACCAAGGTAGTGTAAAAACTATCAAGAGAACTCTTGTCTGGCACCTTCCCCGGTGGAGTTGTGCATGGGGTGTGTTTGGAACATTTTGTCACCAGCCGAGTCCAAAATTCAGCGGTTCCCCATCTCAGCCCAGAAAGCAGGTAGAACTACTTTTGTGGTGTCTTTCAGATGCCTACCAAGGTAGTGTAAAAACTACCAGGAGAACTCCTGTCTGGCACCTTCCCCGGTGGAGTTGTGCAGGGGGTGTGTTTGGAACATTTTGTCACCGTCCGACTCCAAAATTCAGCGGTTCCCCATCTCAGCCCAGAAAGCAGGTAGAACAACTTTTGTGGTGTCTTTCAGATGCCTACCAGAGCAAAGTAAAAACTACCAGGAGAACTCCTGTCTGGCACCTTCCCCGGTGGAGTTGTGCAGGGGGTGTGTTTGGAACATTTTGTCACCGGCCGACTCCAAAATTCAGCGGTTCCCCATCTCAGCCCAGAAAGCAGGTAGAACAACTTTTGTGGTGTCCTTTTGATGCCTACCGGAGCAATGTAAAAACTACCAACAGAACTCGTCCCTGGCACCTTCGCTAGTGGAGTTGTGCATGGGGTGTATTTATTAAAATTTTGTCACCAGCCGAGTCCAAAATTCAGCTGTTCCCCATCTCAGCCCAGAAAGCAGGTAGAACAACTTTTGTGGTGTCTTTCAGCTGCCTACCGGAGCAATGTAAAAACTACTAAGAGAACTCCTGTCTGGCACATTCCCCGGTGGAGTTGTGCATGGGGTGTGTTTGGAACATTTCGTCACCAGCCGAGTCCAAAATTCAGCGGTTCCCCATCTCAGCCCAGAAAGCAGGTAGAACAACTTTTGTGGTGCCTTTCAGCTGCCTACCAAGGTAGTGTAAAAACTACCAGGAGAACTCCTGTCTGGCACCTTCCCCGGTGGAGTTGTGCATGGGGTGTGTTCGGAACATTTTGTCACCAGCCGAGTCCAAAAATTCAGCGGTTCCCCATCTCAGCCCAGAAAGCAGGTAGAACAACTTTCGTGGTGCCTTTCAGCTGCCTACCAAGGTAGTGTAAAAACTACTAAGAGAACTCCTGTCTGGCACATTCCCCGGTGGAGTTGTGCATGGGGTGTGTTTGGAACATTTTTTCACCAGCCGAGTCCAAAATTCAGCGGTTCCCCATCTCAGCCCAGAAAGCAGGTAGAACAACTTTTGTGGTGCCTTTCAGGTGCCTACCAAGGTAGTGTAAAAACTACCAGGAGAACTCCTGTCTGGCACCTTCCCCGGTGGAGTTGTGCAGGGGGTGTGTTTGGAACATTTTGTCACCGGCCGACTCCAAAATTCAGCGGTTCCCCATCTCAGCCCAGAAAGCAGGTAGAACAACTTTTGTGGTGTCTTTCAGATGCCTACCAGAGCAATGTAAAAACTACCAGGAGAACTCCTGTCTGGCACCTTCCCCGGTGGAGTTGTGCATGGGGTGTGTTTGGAACATTTTGTCACCGGCCGACTCCAAAATTCAGCGGTTCCCCATCTCAGCCCAGAAAGCAGGTAGAACAACTTTGGTGGTGCCTTTCAGCTGCCTACCAAGGTAGTGTAAAAACTACCAGGAGAACTCCTGTCTGGCACCTTCCCCGGTGGAGTTATGCATGGGGTGTGTTTGGAACATTTTTTCACCGGCCGAGTCCAAAATTCAGCGGTTCCCCATCTCAGCCCAGTAAGCAGGTAGAACAACTTTTGTGGTGTCCTTTTGATGCCTACCGGAGCAATGTAAAAACTACCAACAGAACTCGTCCCTGGCACCTTCGCTAGTGGAGTTGTGCATGGGGTGTATTTATTAAAATTTTGTCACCAGCCGAGTCCAAAATTCAGCTGTTCCCCATCTCAGCCCAGAAAGCAGGTAGAACAACTTTTGTGGTGCCTTTCAGCTGCCTACCAAGGTAGTGTAAAAACTATTAAGAGAACTCCTGTCTGGCACCTTCCCCGGTGGAGTTGTGCATGGGGTGTGTTTGGAACATTTTGTCACCGGCCGACTCCAAAATTCAGCGGTTCCCCATCTCAGCCCAGAAAGCAGGTAGAACAACTTTTGTGGTGTCTTTCAGATGCCTACAGGAGCAATGTAAAAACTACCAGGAGAACTCCTGTCTGGCACCTTCCCCGGTGGAGTTGTGCATGGGGGTGTGTTTGGAACATTTTGTCACCAGCCGAGTCCAAAAATTCAGCGGTTCCCCATCTCAGCCCAGAAAGCAGGTAGAACAACTTTTGTGGTGCCTTTCAGCTGCCTACCAAGGTAGTGTAAAAACTACTAAGAGAACTCCTGTCTGGCACATTCCCCGGTGGAGTTGTGCATGGGGTGTGTTTGGAACATTTTGTCACCGGCCGACTCCAAAATTCAGCGGTTCCCCATCTCAGCCCAGAAAGCAGGTAGAACAACTTTTGTGGTGCCTTTCAGGTGCCTACCAAGGTAGTGTAAAAACTACCAGGAGAACTCCTGTCTGGCACCTTCCCCGGTGGAGTTGTGCATGGGGTGTGTTTGGAACATTTTGTCACCGGCCGAGTCCAAAATTCAGCGGTTCCCCATCTCAGCCCAGAAAGCAGGTAGAACAACTTTTGTGGTGCCTTTCAGGTGCCTACCAAGGTAGTGTAAAAACTACCAGGAGAACTCCTGTCTGGCACCTTCCCCGGTGGAGTTGTGCAGGGGGTGTGTTTGGAACATTTTGTCACCGGCCGACTCCAAAATTCAGCGGTTCCCCATCTCAGCCCAGAAAGCAGGAAGAACAACTTTTGTGGTGTCCTTTTGATGCCTACAGGAGCAATGTAAAAACTACCAACAGAGCTCGTCCCTGGCACCTTCGCTAGTGGAGTTGTGCATGGGGTGTGTTTGGAACATTTTGTCACCAGCCGAGTCCAAAATTCAGCGGTTCCCCATCTCAGCCCAGAAAGCAGGTAGAACAACTTTTGTGGTGCCTTTCAGCTGCCTACCAAGGTAGGGTAAAAACTACCAAGAGAACTCCTGCCTGGCACCTTCCCCGGTGGAGTTGTGCATGGGGTGTCTTTGGAACATTTTGTCACCGGCCGAGTCCAAAATTCAGCGATTCCCCATCTCAGCCCACAAAGCAGGAAGAACAACTTTTGTGGTGTCCTTTTGATGCCTACAGGAGCAATGTAAAAACTACCAACAGAGCTCGTCCCTGGCACCTTCGCTAGTGGAGTTGTGCATGGGGTGTGTTTGGAACATTTTTTCACCGCCCGACTGCAAAATTCAGCTGTTCCCCATCTCAGCCCAGAAAGCAGGTAGAACAACTTTTGTGGTGCCTTTCAGATGCCTACCAGAGCAATGTAAAAACTACCAGGAGAACTCCTGTCTGGCACCTTCCCCGGTGGAGTTGTGCATGGGGTGTGTTTGGAACATTTTGTCACCGGCCGAGTCCAAAATTCAGCGGTTCCCCATCTCAGCCCAGAAAGCAGGTAGAACAACTTTTGTGGTGCCTTTCAGCTGCCTACCAAGGTAGTGTAAAAACTATTAAGAGAACTCCTGTCTGGCACCTTCCCCGGTGGAGTTGTGCATGGGGTGTGTTTGGAACAATTTGTCACCGGCCGAGTCCAAAATTCAGCGGTTCCCCATCTCAGCCCAGAAAGCAGGTAGAACAACTTTTGTGGTGTCTTTCAGCTGCCTACCAAGGTAGTGTAAAAACTACTAAGAGAACTCCTGTCTGGCACCTTCCCCGGTGGAGTTGTGCATGGGGTGTGTTTGGAACATTTTGTCACCGGCCGACTCCAAAATTCAGCGGTTCCCCATCTCAGCCCAGAAAGCAGGTAGAACAACTTTTGTGGTGTCTTTCAGATGCCTACCGGAGCAATGTAAAAACTACCAGGAGAACTCCTGTCTGGCACCTTCCCCGGTGGAGTTGTGCATGGGGTGTGTTTGGAACATTTTGTCACCGGCCGAGTCCAAAAATTCAGCGGTTCCCCATCTCAGCCCAGAAAGCAGGTAGAACAACTTTTGTGGTGCCTTTCAGCTGCCTACCAAGGTAGTGTAAAAACTATTAAGAGAACTCCTGTCTGGCACCTTCCCCGGTGGAGTTGTGCATGGGGTGTGTTTGGAACATTTTGTCACCGGCCGAGTCCAAAATTCAGCGGTTCCCCATCTCAGCCCAGAAAGCAGGTAGAACAACTTTTGTGGTGCCTTTCAGGTGCCTACCAAGGTAGTGTAAAAACTACCAGGAGAACTCCTGTCTGGCACCTTCCCCGGTGGAGTTGTGCAGGGGGTGTGTTTGGAACATTTTGTCACCGGCCGACTCCAAAATTCAGCGGTTCCCCATCTCAGCCCAGAAAGCAGGAAGAACAACTTTTGTGGTGTCCTTTTGATGCCTACAGGAGCAATGTAAAAACTACCAACAGAGCTCGTCCCTGGCACCTTCGCTAGTGGAGTTGTGCATGGGGTGTGTTTGGAACATTTTGTCACCAGCCGAGTCCAAAATTCAGCGGTTCCCCATCTCAGCCCAGAAAGCAGGTAGAACAACTTTTGTGGTGCCTTTCAGCTGCCTACCAAGGTAGGGTAAAAACTACCAAGAGAACTCCTGCCTGGCACCTTCCCCGGTGGAGTTGTGCATGGGGTGTCTTTGGAACATTTTGTCACCGGCCGAGTCCAAAATTCAGCGATTCCCCATCTCAGCCCAGAAAGCAGGAAGAACAACTTTTGTGGTGTCCTTTTGATGCCTACAGGAGCAATGTAAAAACTACCAACAGAGCTCGTCCCTGGCACCTTCGCTAGTGGAGTTGTGCATGGGGTGTGTTTGGAACATTTTTTCACCGCCTGACTGCAAAATTCAGCGGTTCCCCATCTCAGCCCAGAAAGCAGGTAGAACAACTTTTGTGGTGTCTTTCAGATGCCTACCAGAGCAATGTAAAAACTACCAGGAGAACTCCTGTCTGGCACCTTCCCCGGTGGAGTTGTGCATGGGGTGTGTTTGGAACATTTTGTCACCGGCCGAGTCCAAAATTCAGCGGTTCCCCATCTCAGCCCAGAAAGCAGGTAGAACAACTTTTGTGGTGCCTTTCAGCTGCCTACCAAGGTAGTGTAAAAACTATTAAGAGAACTCCTGTCTGGCACCTTCCCCGGTGGAGTTGTGCATGGGGTGTGTTTGGAACATTTTGTCACCGGCCGACTCCAAAATTCAGCGGTTCCCCATCTCAGCCCAGAAAGCAGGTAGAACAACTTTTGTGGTGCCTTTCAGCTGCCTACCAAGGTAGTGTAAAAACTACTAAGAGAACTCCTGTCTGGCACCTTCCCCGGTGGAGTTGTGCATGGGGTGTGTTTGGAACATTTTGTCACCGGCCGACTCCAAAATTCAGCGGTTCCCCATCTCAGCCCAGAAAGCAGGTAGAACAACTTTTGTGGTGTCTTTCAAATGCCTACCAAGGTAGTGTAAAAACTACCAGGAGAACTCCTGTCTGGCACCTTCCCCGGTGGAGTTGTGCAGGGGGTGTGTTTGGAACATTTTGTCACCGGCCGAGTCCAAAATTCAGCGGTTCCCCATCTCAGCCCAGAAAGCAGGTAGAACAACTTTTGTGGTGTCTTTCAGATGCCTACCAGAGCAATGTAAAAACTACCAGGAGAACTCCTGTCTGGCACCTTCCCCGGTGGAGTTGTGCATGGGGTGTGTTTGGAACATTTTGTCACCGGCCGACTCCAAAATTCAGCGGTTCCCCATCTCAGCCCAGAAAGCAGGTAGAACAACTTTTGTGGTGTCCTTTTGATGCCTACCGGAGCAATGTAAAAACTACCAACAGAACTCGTCCCTGGCACCTTCGCTAGTGGAGTTGTGCATGGGGTGTATTTATTAAAATTTTGTCACCAGCCGAGTCCAAAATTCAGCTGTTCCCCATCTCAGCCCAGAAAGCAGGTAGAACAACTTTTGTGGTGTCTTTCAGCTGCCTACCGGAGCAATGTAAAAACTACTAAGAGAACTCCTGTCTGGCACATTCCCCGGTGGAGTTGTGCATGGGGTGTGTTTGGAACATTTCGTCACCAGCCGAGTCCAAAATTCAGCGGTTCCCCATCTCAGCCCAGAAAGCAGGTAGAACAACTTTTGTGGTGCCTTTCAGCTGCCTACCAAGGTAGTGTAAAAACTACCAGGAGAACTCCTGTCTGGCACCTTCCCCGGTGGAGTTGTGCATGGGGTGTGTTTGGAACATTTTGTCACCGGCCGACTCCAAAATTCAGCGGTTCCCCATCTCAGCCCAGAAAGCAGGTAGAACAACTTTTGTGGTGTCTTTCAGATGCCTACCGGAGCAATGTAAAAACTACCAGGAGAACTCCTGTCTGGCACCTTCCCCGGTGGAGTTGTGCATGGGGTGTGTTCGGAACATTTTGTCACCAGCCGAGTCCAAAAATTCAGCGGTTCCCCATCTCAGCCCAGAAAGCAGGTAGAACAACTTTCGTGGTGCCTTTCAGCTGCCTACCAAGGTAGTGTAAAAACTACTAAGAGAACTCCTGTCTGGCACATTCCCCGGTGGAGTTGTGCATGGGGTGTGTTTGGAACATTTTTTCACCAGCCGAGTCCAAAATTCAGCGGTTCCCCATCTCAGCCCAGAAAGCAGGTAGAACAACTTTTGTGGTGCCTTTCAGGTGCCTACCAAGGTAGTGTAAAAACTACCAGGAGAACTCCTGTCTGGCACCTTCCCCGGTGGAGTTGTGCAGGGGGTGTGTTTGGAACATTTTGTCACCAGCCGACTCCAAAATTCAGCGGTTCCCCATCTCAGCCCAGAAAGCAGGTAGAACAACTTTTGTGGTGTCTTTCAGATGCCTACCAGAGCAATGTAAAAACTACCAGGAGAACTCCTGTCTGGCACCTTCCCCGGTGGAGTTGTGCATGGGGTGTGTTTGGAACATTTTGTCACCGGCCGACTCCAAAATTCAGCGGTTCCCCATCTCAGCCCAGAAAGCAGGTAGAACAACTTTGGTGGTGCCTTTCAGCTGCCTACCAAGGTAGTGTAAAAACTACCAGGAGAACTCCTGTCTGGCACCTTCCCCGGTGGAGTTATGCATGGGGTGTGTTTGGAACATTTTTTCACCGGCCGAGTCCAAAATTCAGCGGTTCCCCATCTCAGCCCAGAAAGCAGGTAGAACAACTTTTGTGGTGTCCTTTTGATGCCTACCGGAGCAATGTAAAAACTACCAACAGAACTCGTCCCTGGCACCTTCGCTAGTGGAGTTGTGCATGGGGTGTATTTATTAAAATTTTGTCACCAGCCGAGTCCAAAATTCAGCTGTTCCCCATCTCAGCCCAGAAAGCAGGTAGAACAACTTTTGTGGTGCCTTTCAAATGCCTACCAAGGTAGTGTAAAAACTATTAAGAGAACTCCTGTCTGGCACCTTCCCCGGTGGAGTTGTGCATGGGGTGTGTTTGGAACATTTTGTCACCGGCCGACTCCAAAATTCAGCGGTTCCCCATCTCAGCCCAGAAAGCAGGTAGAACAACTTTTGTGGTGTCTTTCAGATGCCTACAGGAGCAATGTAAAAACTACCAGGAGAACTCCTGTCTGGCACCTTCCCCGGTGGAGTTGTGCATGGGGGTGTGTTTGGAACATTTTGTCACCAGCCGAGTCCAAAAATTCAGCGGTTCCCCATCTCAGCCCAGAAAGGAGGTAGAACAACTTTTGTGGTGCCTTTCAGCTGCCTACCAAGGTAGTGTAAAAACTACTAAGAGAACTCCTGTCTGGCACATTCCCCGGTGGAGTTGTGCATGGGGTGTGTTTGGAACATTTTTTCACCAGCCGAGTCCAAAATTCAGCGGTTCCCCATCTCAGCCCAGAAAGCAGGTAGAACAACTTTTGTGGTGCCTTTCAGGTGCCTACCAAGGTAGTGTAAAAACTACCAGGAGAACTCCTGTCTGGCACCTTCCCCGGTGGAGTTGTGCATGGGGTGTGTTTGGAACATTTTGTCACCGGCCGAGTCCAAAATTCAGCGGTTCCCCATCTCAGCCCAGAAAGCAGGTAGAACAACTTTTGTGGTGCCTTTCAGGTGCCTACCAAGGTAGTGTAAAAACTACCAGGAGAACTCCTGTCTGGCACCTTCCCCGGTGGAGTTGTGCAGGGGGTGTGTTTGGAACATTTTGTCACCGGCCGACTCCAAAATTCAGCGGTTCCCCATCTCAGCCCAGAAAGCAGGAAGAACAACTTTTGTGGTGTCCTTTTGATGCCTACAGGAGCAATGTAAAAACTACCAACAGAGCTCGTCCCTGGCACCTTCGCTAGTGGAGTTGTGCATGGGGTGTGTTTGGAACATTTTGTCACCAGCCGAGTCCAAAATTCAGCGGTTCCCCATCTCAGCCCAGAAAGCAGGTAGAACAACTTTTGTGGTGCCTTTCAGGTGCCTACCAAGGTAGGGTAAAAACTACCAAGAGAACTCCTGCCTGGCACCTTCCCCGGTGGAGTTGTGCATGGGGTGTCTTTGGAACATTTTGTCACCGGCCGAGTCCAAAATTCAGCGATTCCCCATCTCAGCCCAGAAAGCAGGAAGAACAACTTTTGTGGTGTCCTTTTGATGCCTACAGGAGCAATGTAAAAACTACCAACAGAGCTCGTCCCTGGCACCTTCGCTAGTGGAGTTGTGCATGGGGTGTGTTTGGAACATTTTTTCACCGCCTGACTGCAAAATTCAGCGGTTCCCCATCTCAGCCCAGAAAGCAGGTAGAACAACTTTTGTGGTGTCTTTCAGATGCCTACCAGAGCAATGTAAAAACTACCAGGAGAACTCCTGTCTGGCACCTTCCCCGGTGGAGTTGTGCATGGGGTGTGTTTGGAACATTTTGTCACCGGCCGAGTCCAAAATTCAGCGGTTCCCCATCTCAGCCCAGAAAGCAGGTAGAACAACTTTTGTGGTGCCTTTCAGCTGCCTACCAAGGTAGTGTAAAAACTATTAAGAGAACTCCTGTCTGGCACCTTCCCCGGTGGAGTTGTGCATGGGGTGTGTTTGGAACATTTTGTCACCGGCCGACTCCAAAATTCAGCGGTTCCCCATCTCAGCCCAGAAAGCAGGTAGAACAACTTTTGTGGTGCCTTTCAGCTGCCTACCAAGGTAGTGTAAAAACTACTAAGAGAACTCCTGTCTGGCACCTTCCCCGGTGGAGTTGTGCATGGGGTGTGTTTGGAACATTTTGTCACCGGCCGACTCCAAAATTCAGCGGTTCCCCATCTCAGCCCAGAAAGCAGGTAGAACAACTTTTGTGGTGTCTTTCAGATGCCTACCGGAGCAATGTAAAAACTACCAGGAGAACTCCTGTCTGGCACCTTCCCCGGTGGAGTTGTGCATGGGGTGTGTTTGGAACATTTTGTCACCGGCCGACTCCAAAAATTCAGCGGTTCCCCATCTCAGCCCAGAAAGCAGGTAGAACAACTTTTGTGGTGCCTTTCAGCTGCCTACCAAGGTAGTGTAAAAACTATTAAGAGAACTCCTGTCTGGCACCTTCCCCGGTGGAGTTGTGCATGGGGTGTGTTTGGAACATTTTGTCACCGGCCGACTCCAAAATTCAGCGGTTCCCCATCTCAGCCCAGAAGCAGGTAGAACAACTTTTGTGGTGCCTTTCAAATGCCTACCAAGGTAGTGTAAAAACTACCAAGAGAACTCCTGCCTGGCACCTTCCCCGGTGGAGTTGTGCATGGGGTGTGTTTGGAACATTTTGTCACCGGCCGACTCCAAAATTCAGCGGTTCCCCATCTCAGCCCAGAAAGCAGGTAGAACAACTTTTGTGGTGCCTTTCAAATGCCTACCAAGGTAGTGTAAAAACTACCAAGAGAACTCCTGCCTGGCACCTTCCCCGGTGGAGTTGTGCATGGGGTGTGTTTGGAACATTTTGTCACCGGCCGACTCCAAAATTCAGCGGTTCCCCATCTCAGCCCAGAAAGCAGGTAGAACAACTTTGGTGGTGCCTTTCAGCTGCCTACCAAGGTAGTGTAAAAACTACCAGGAGAACTCCTGTCTGGCACCTTCCCCGGTGGAGTTATGCATGGGGTGTGTTTGGAACATTTTTTCACCGGCCGAGTCCAAAATTCAGCGGTTCCCCATCTCAGCCCAGAAAGCAGGTAGAACAACTTTTGTGGTGTCCTTTTGATGCCTACCGGAGCAATGTAAAAACTACCAACAGAACTCGTCCCTGGCACCTTCGCTAGTGGAGTTGTGCATGGGGTGTATTTATTAAAATTTTGTCACCAGCCGAGTCCAAAATTCAGCTGTTCCCCATCTCAGCCCAGAAAGCAGGTAGAACAACTTTTGTGGTGCCTTTCAAATGCCTACCAAGGTAGTGTAAAAACTATTAAGAGAACTCCTGTCTGGCACCTTCCCCGGTGGAGTTGTGCATGGGGTGTGTTTGGAACATTTTGTCACCGGCCGACTCCAAAATTCAGCGGTTCCCCATCTCAGCCCAGAAAGCAGGTAGAACAACTTTTGTGGTGTCTTTCAGATGCCTACAGGAGCAATGTAAAAACTACCAGGAGAACTCCTGTCTGGCACCTTCCCCGGTGGAGTTGTGCATGGGGGTGTGTTTGGAACATTTTGTCACCAGCCGAGTCCAAAAATTCAGCGGTTCCCCATCTCAGCCCAGAAAGGAGGTAGAACAACTTTTGTGGTGCCTTTCAGCTGCCTACCAAGGTAGTGTAAAAACTACTAAGAGAACTCCTGTCTGGCACATTCCCCGGTGGAGTTGTGCATGGGGTGTGTTTGGAACATTTTTTCACCAGCCGAGTCCAAAATTCAGCGGTTCCCCATCTCAGCCCAGAAAGCAGGTAGAACAACTTTTGTGGTGCCTTTCAGGTGCCTACCAAGGTAGTGTAAAAACTACCAGGAGAACTCCTGTCTGGCACCTTCCCCGGTGGAGTTGTGCATGGGGTGTGTTTGGAACATTTTGTCACCGGCCGAGTCCAAAATTCAGCGGTTCCCCATCTCAGCCCAGAAAGCAGGTAGAACAACTTTTGTGGTGCCTTTCAGGTGCCTACCAAGGTAGTGTAAAAAATACCAGGAGAACTCCTGTCTGGCACCTTCCCCGGTGGAGTTGTGCAGGGGGTGTGTTTGGAACATTTTGTCACCGGCCGACTCCAAAATTCAGCGGTTCCCCATCTCAGCCCAGAAAGCAGGAAGAACAACTTTTGTGGTGTCCTTTTGATGCCTACAGGAGCAATGTAAAAACTACCAACAGAGCTCGTCCCTGGCACCTTCGCTAGTGGAGTTGTGCATGGGGTGTGTTTGGAACATTTTGTCACCAGCCGAGTCCAAAATTCAGCGGTTCCCCATCTCAGCCCAGAAAGCAGGTAGAACAACTTTTGTGGTGCCTTTCAGCTGCCTACCAAGTTAGTGTAAAAACTATTAAGAGAACTCCTGTCTGGCACCTTCCCCGGTGGAGTTGTGCATGGGGTGTCTTTGGAACATTTTGTCACCGGCCGAGTCCAAAATTCAGCGATTCCCCATCTCAGCCCAGAAAGCAGGAAGAACAACTTTTGTGGTGTCCTTTTGATGCCTACAGGAGCAATGTAAAAACTACCAACAGAGCTCGTCCCTGGCACCTTCGCTAGTGGAGTTGTGCATGGGGTGTGTTTGGAACATTTTTTCACCGCCTGACTGCAAAATTCAGCGGTTCCCCATCTCAGCCCAGAAAGCAGGTAGAACAACTTTTGTGGTGTCTTTCAGATGCCTACCAGAGCAATGTAAAAACTACCAGGAGAACTCCTGTCTGGCACCTTCCCCGGTGGAGTTGTGCATGGGGTGTGTTTGGAACATTTTGTCACCGGCCGAGTCCAAAATTCAGCGGTTCCCCATCTCAGCCCAGAAAGCAGGTAGAACAACTTTTGTGGTGCCTTTCAGCTGCCTACCAAGGTAGTGTAAAAACTATTAAGAGAACTCCTGTCTGGCACCTTCCCCGGTGGAGTTGTGCATGGGGTGTGTTTGGAACATTTTGTCACCGGCCGACTCCAAAATTCAGCGGTTCCCCATCTCAGCCCAGAAAGCAGGTAGAACAACTTTTGTGGTGCCTTTCAGCTGCCTACCAAGGTAGTGTAAAAACTACTAAGAGAACTCCTGTCTGGCACCTTCCCCGGTGGAGTTGTGCATGGGGTGTGTTTGGAACATTTTGTCACCGGCCGACTCCAAAATTCAGCGGTTCCCCATCTCAGCCCAGAAAGCAGGTAGAACAACTTTTTGTGGTGTCTTTCAGATGCCTACCGGAGCAATGTAAAAACTACCAGGAGAACTCCTGTCTGGCACCTTCCCCGGTGGAGTTGTGCATGGGGTGTGTTTGGAACATTTTGTCACCGGCCGACTCCAAAAATTCAGCGGTTCCCCATCTCAGCCCAGAAAGCAGGTAGAACAACTTTTGTGGTGCCTTTCAGCTGCCTACCAAGGTAGTGTTAAAAACTATTAAGAGAACTCCTGTCTGGCACCTTCCCCGGTGGAGTTGTGCATGGGGTGTGGTTTGGAACATTTTGTCACCGGCCGACTCCAAAATTCAGCGGTTCCCCATCTCAGCCCAGAAGCAGGTAGAACAACTTTTGTGGGTGCCTTTCAAATGCCTACCAAGGTAGTGTAAAAACTACCAAGAGAACTCCTGCCTGGCACCTTCCCCGGTGGAGTTGTGCATGGGGTGTGTTTGGAACATTTTGTCACCGGCCGACTCCAAAATTCAGCGGTTCCCCATCTCAGCCCAGAAGCAGGTAGAACAACTTTTGTGGTGCCTTTCAAATGCCTACCAAGGTAGTGTAAAAACTACCAAGAGAACTCCTGCCTGGCACCTTCCCCGGTGCAGTTGTGCATGGGGTGTGTTTGGAACATTTTGTCACCGGCCGACTCCAAAATTCAGCGGTTCCCCATCTCAGCCCAGAAAGCAGGTAGAACAACTTTTGTGGTGTCCTTTTGATGCCTACAGGAGCAATGTAAAAACTACCAACAGAGCTCGTCCCTGGCACCTTCGCTAGTGGAGTTGTGCATGGGGTGTGTTTGGAACATTTTGTCACCGGCCGACTCCAAAATTCAGCTGTTCCCCATCTCAGCCCAGAAAGCAGGTAGAACAACTTTTGTGGTGCCTTTCAGGTGCCTACCAAGGTAGTGTAAAAACTACCAGGAGAACTCTTGTCTGGCACCTTCCCCAGTGGAGTTGTGCATGGGGTGTGTTTGGAACATTTTGTCACCATCCGAGTCCAAAATTCAGCGGTTCCCCATCTCAGCCCAGAAAGCAGGTAGAACAACTTTTGTGGTGCCTTTCAAATGCCTACCAAGGGTAGTGTAAAAACTACCAGGAGAACTCCTGTCTGGCACCTTCCCCGGTGGAGTTGTGCAGGGGGTGTGTTTGGAACATTTTGTCACCGGCCGACTCAAAATTCAGCGGTTCCCCATCTCAGCCCAGAAAGCAGGTAGAACAACTTTTGTGGTGTCTTTCAGATGCCTACCAGAGCAATGTAAAAACTACCAGGAGAACTCCTGTCTGGCACCTTCCCCGGTGGAGTTGTGCAGGGGGTGTGTTTGGAACATTTTGTCACCGGCCGAGTCCAAAATTCAGCGGTTCCCCATCTCAGCCCAGAAAGCAGGTAGAACAACTTTTGTGGTGCCTTTCAGCTGCCTACCAAGGTAGTGTAAAAACTACCAAGAGAACTCCTGCCTGGCACCTTCCCCGGTGGAGTTGTGCATGGGGTGTCTTTGGAACATTTTGTCACCGGCCGACTCCAAAATTCAGCGATTCCCCATCTCAGCCCAGAAAGCAGGAAGAACAACTTTTGTGGTGTCCTTTTGATGCCTACAGGAGCAATGTAAAAACTACCAACAGAGCTCGTCCCTGGCACCTTCGCTAGTGGAGTTGTGCATGGTGTGTGTTTGGAACATTTTGTCACCGGCCGACTCCAAAATTCAGCGATTCCCCATCTCAGCCCAGAAAGCAGGTAGAACAACTTTTGTGGTGTCCTTTTGATGCCTACCGGAGCAATGTAAAAACTACCAGGAGAACTCGTCCCTGGCACCTTCGCTAGTGGAGTTGTGCATGGGGTGTATTTATTAAAATTTTGTCACCAGCCGAGTCCAAAAATTCAGCGGTTCCCCATCCTCAGCCCAGAAAGCAGGTTAGAACAACTTTTGTGGTGCCTTTCAGCTGCCCTACCAAGGTAGTGTAAAAACTATCAAGAGAACTCTTGTCTGGCACCTTCCCCGGTGGAGTTGTGCATGGGGTGTGTTTGGAACATTTTGTCACCAGCCGAGTCCAAAATTCAGCGGGTTCCCCATCTCAGCCCAGAAAGCAGGTAGAACAACTATTGTGGTGTCTTTCAGATGCCTACCGGAGCAATGTAAAAACTACCAGGAGAACTCCTGTCTGGCACCTTCCCCGGTGGAGTTGTGCATGGGGTGTGTTTGGAACATTTTGTCACCGGCCGACTCCAAAATTCAGCGGTTCCCCATCTCAGCCCAGAAAGCAGGTAGAACAACTTTTGTGGTGCCTTTCAGATGCCTACCGGAGCAATGTAAAAACTACCAGGAGAACTCCTGTCTGGCACCTTCCCCGGTGGAGTTGTGCATGGGGTGTGTTTTGGAACATTTTGTCACCAGCCGAGTCCAAAATTCAGCGGTTCCCCATCTCAGCCCAGAAAGCAGGTAGAACTACTTTTGTGGTGTCTTTCAAATGCCTACCAAGGTAGTGTTAAAAACTACCAGGAGAACTCCTGTCTGGCACCTTCCCCGGTGGAGTTGTGCAGGGGGTTGTGTTTGGAACATTTTGTCACCGTCCGACTCCAAAATTCAGCGGTTCCCCATCTCAGCCCAGAAAGCAGGTAGAACAACTTTTGTGGTGCCTTTCAGCTGCCTACCAAGGTAGTGTAAAAACTATTAAGAGAACTCCTGTCTGGCACCTTCCCCGGTGGAGTTGTGCATGGGGTGTGTTTGGAACATTTTTGTCACCGGCCGACTCCAAAATTCAGCGGTTCCCCATCTCAGCCCAGAAAGCAGGTAGAACAACTTTTGTGGTGTCCTTTTGATGGCTACCGGAGCAATGTAAAAACTACCAACAGAACTCGTCCCTGGCACCTTCGCTAGTGGAGTTGTGCATGGGGTGTATTTATTAAATTTTGTCACCAGCCGAGTCCAAAATTCAGCGGTTCCCCATCTCAGCCCAGAAAGCAGGTAGAACAACTTTTGTGGTGCCTTTCAGCTGCCTACCAAGGTAGTGTAAAAACTACCAGGAGAACTCCTGTCTGGGCACCTTCCCCGGTGGAGTTGTGCATGGGGTGTGTTTGGAACATTTTGTCACCGGCCGACTCCAAAATTCAGCGGTTCCCCATCTCAGCCCAGAAAGCAGGTAGAACAACTTTTGTGGTGTCTTTCAGATGCCTACCGGAGCAATGTAAAAACTACCAGGAGAACTCCTGTCTGGCACCTTCCCCGGTGGAGTTGTGCATGGGGTGTGTTCGGAACATTTTGTCACCAGCCGAGTCCAAAAATTCAGCGGTTCCCCCATCTCAGCCCAGAAAGCAGGTAGAACAACTTTTGTGGTGCCTTTCAGCTGCCTACCAAGGTAGTGTAAAAACTACTAAGAGAACTCCTGTCTGGCACATTCCCCGGTGGAGTTGTGCATGGGGTGTGTTTGGAACATTTTTTCACCAGCCGAGTCCAAAATTCAGCGGTTCCCCATCTCAGCCCAGAAAGCAGGTAGAACAACTTTTGTGGTGCCTTTCAGGTGCCTACCAAGGTAGTGTAAAAACTACCAGGAGAACTCCTGTCTGGCACCTTCCCCGGTGGAGTTGTGCAGGGGGGTGTGTTTGGAACATTTTGTCACCGGCCGACTCCAAAATTCAGCGGTTCCCCATCTCAGCCCAGAAAGCAGGTAGAACAACTTTTGTGGTGTCTTTCAGGTGCCTACCAAGGTAGTGTAAAAACTACAAAGAGAACTCCTGTCTGGCACCTTCCCCGGTGGAGTTGTGCATGGGGGTGTGTTTGGAACATTTTGTCACCGGCCCGACTCCAAAATTCAGCGGTTCCCCATCTCAGCCCAGAAAGCAGGGTAGAACAACTTTGGTGGTGCCTTTCAGCTGCCTACCAAGGTAGTGTAAAAACTACCAGGAGAACTCCTGTCTGGCACCTTCCCCGGTGGAGTTATGCATGGGGGTGGTGTTTGGAACATTTTTTCACCGGCCGAGTCCAAAATTCAGCGGTTCCCCATCTCAGCCCAGAAAGCAGGTAGAACAACTTTTGTGGTGTCCTTTTGATGCCTACCGGAGCAATGTAAAAACTACCAACAGAACTCGTCCCTGGCACCTTCGCTAGTGGAGTTGTGCATGGGGTGTATTTATTAAAATTTGGTCACCAGCCGAGTCCAAAATTCAGCTGTTCCCCATCTCAGCCCAGAAAGCAGGTTAGAACAACTTTTGTGGTGCCTTTCAGCTGCCTACCAAGGTAGTGTAAAAACTATTAAGAGAACTCCTGTCTGGCACCTTCCCCGGTGGAGTTGTGCATGGGGTGTGTTTGGAACATTTTGTCACCGGGCCGACTCCAAAATTCAGCGGTTCCCCATCTCAGCCCAGAAAGCAGGTAGAACAACTTTTTGTGGTGTCTTTCAGATGCCTACCGGAGCAATGTAAAAACTACCAGGAGAACTCCTGTCTGGCACCTTCCCCGGTGGAGTTGTGCATGGGGGTGTGTTTGGAACATTTTGTCACCAGCCGAGTCCAAAAATTCAGCGGTTCCCCATCTCAGCCCAGAAAGCAGGTAGAACAACTTTTGTGGTGCCTTTCAGCTGCCTACCAAGGTAGTGTAAAAACTACTAAGAGAACTCCTGTCTGGCACATTCCCCGGTGGAGTTGTGCATGGGGTGTGTTTGAACATTTTTTCACCAGCCGAGTCCAAAATTCAGCGGTTCCCCATCTCAGCCCAGAAGCAGGTAGAACAACTTTTGTGGTGCCTTTCAGCTGCCCTACCAAGGTAGTGTAAAAACTACCAGGAGAACTCCTGTCTGGCACCTTCCCCGGTGGAGTTGTGCAGGGGGTGTGTTTGGAACATTTTCTCACCGGCCGAGTCCAAAATTCAGCGGTTCCCCATCTCAGCCCAGAAAGCAGGTAGAACAACTTTTGTGGTGCCTTTCAGCTGCCTACCAAGGTAGTGTAAAAACTATTAAGAGAACTCCTGTCTGGCACCTTCCCCGGTGGAGTTGTGCATGGGGTGTGTTTGGAACATTTTGTCACCGGCCCGACTCCAAAATTCAGCGGTTCCCCATCTCAGCCCAGAAAGCAGGTAGAACAACTTTTGTGGTGTCTTTCAGATGCCTACAGGAGCAATGTAAAAACTACCAGGAGAACTCCTGTCTGGCACCTTCCCCGGTGGAGTTGTGCATGGGGTGTGTTCGGAACATTTTGTCACCAGCCGAGTCCAAAAATTCAGCGGTTCCCCATCTCAGCCCAGAAAGCAGGTAGAACAACTTTTGTGGTGCCTTTCAGCTGCCTACCAAGGTAGTGTAAAAACTATTAAGAGAACTCCTGTCTGGCACCTTCCCCGGTGGAGTTGTGCATGGGGTGTGTTTGGAACATTTTGTCACCGGCCGACTCCAAAATTTAGCGGTTCCCCATCTCAGCCCAGAAAGCAGGTAGAACAACTGTTGTGGTGCCCTTTCAGGTGCCTACCAAGGTAGTGTAAAAACTACCAGGAGAACTCCTGTCTGGCACCTTCCCCGGTGGAGTTGTGCAGGGGGTGTGTTTGGAACATTTTGTCACCGGCCGACTCCAAAATTCAGCGGTTCCCCATCTCAGCCCAGAAAGCAGTAGAACAACTTTTGTGGTGCCTTTCAGATGCCTACCGGAGCAATGTAAAAAACTACCAGGAGAACTCCTGTCTGGCACCTTCCCCGGTGGAGTTGTGCATGGGGTGTGTTTGGAACATTTTGTCACCGGCCGACTCCAAAATTCAGCGGTTCCCCATCTCAGCCCAGAAAGCAGGTAGAACAACTTTTGTGGTGTCCTTTTGATGCTCTACCGGAGAGCAATGTAAAAACTACCAACAGAACTCGTCCCTGGCACCTTCGCTAGTGGAGTTGTGCATGGGGTGTATTTATTAAAGTTTTGTCACCAGCCGAGTCCAAAATTCAGCGGTTCCCCATCTCAGCCCAGAAAGCAGGTAGAACAACTTTTGTGGTGTCTTTCAGATGCCTACCGGAGCAATGTAAAAACTACCAGGAGAACTCCTGTCTGGCACCTTCCCCGGTGGAGTTGTGCATGGCGTGTGTTCGGAACATTTTGTCACCAGCCGAGTCCAAAAATTCAGCGGTTCCCCATCTCAGCCCCAGAAAGCAGGTAGAACAACTGTTGTGGTGCCTTTCAGCTGCCTACCAAGGTAGTGTAAAAACTATTAAGAGAACTCCTGTCTGGCACCTTCCCCGGTGGAGTTGTGCATGGGGTGTGTTTGGAACATTTTGTCACCGGGCCGACTCCAAAATTCAGCGGTTTCCCCATCTCAGCCCAGAAAGCAGGTAGAACAACTTTTGTGGTGCCTTTCAGGTGCCTACCAAGGTAGTGTAAAAACTACTAAGAGAACTCCTGTCTGGCACATTCCCCGGTGGAGTTGTGCATGGGGTGTGTTTGGAACATTTTTTCACCGGCCGAGTCCAAAATTCAGCGGTTCCCCATCTCAGCCCAGAAAGCAGGAAGAACAACTTTTGTGGTGTCCTTTTGATGCCTACAGGAGCAATGTAAAAAACTACCAACAGAGCTCGTCCCTGGCACCTTCGCTAGTGGAGTTGTGCATGGGGTGTGTTTGGAACATTTTTTCACCGGCCGACTCCAAAATTCAGCTGTTCCCCATCTCAGCCCAGAAAGCAGGAAGAACAGCTTTTGTGGTGTCTTTCAGATGCCTACCGGAGCAATGTAAAAACTACCAGGAGAACTCCTGTCTGGCACCTTCCCCGGTGGAGTTGTGCATGGGGTGTGTTTGGAACATTTTGTCACCGGCCGACTCCAAAATTCAGCGGTTCCCCATCTCAGCCCAGAAAGCAGGTAGAACAACTTTTGTGGTGTCTTTCAGATGCCTACTGGAGCAATGTAAAAACTACCAGGAGAACTCCTGTCTGCACCTTCCCACGGTGGAGTTGTGCATGGGGTGTGTTTGGAACATTTTGTCACCGGCCGACTCCAAAATTCAGCGGTTCCCCATCTCAGCCCAGAAAGCAGGTAGAACAACTTTTGTGGTGCCTTTCAGCTGCCTACCAAGGTAGTGTAAAAACTACTAAGAGAACTCCTGCCTGGCACCTTCCCCGGTGGAGTTGTGCATGGGGTGTGTTTGGAACATTTTGTCACCGGCCGAGTCCAAAATTCAGCGGTTCCCCATCTCAGCCCAGAAAGCAGGTAGAACAACTTTTGTGGTGTCCTTTTGATGCCTACCAGAGCAATGTAAAAACTACCAACAGAACTCGTCCCTGGCACCTTCGCTAGTGGAATTGTGCATGGGGTGTATTTATTAAAATTTTGTCAACAGCCGAGTCCAAAATTCAGCTGTTCCCCATCTCAGCCCAGAAAGCAGGTAGAACAACTTTTGTGGTGCCTTTCAGGTGCCTACCAAGGTAGTGTAAAAACTACCAGGAGAACTCCTGTCTGGGACCTTCCCCGGTGGAGTTGTGCATGGGGTGTCTTTGGAACATTTTGTCACCGGCCGACTCCAAAATTCAGCGGTTCCCCATCTCAGCCCAGAGAGCAGGTAGAACAACTTTTGTGGTGTCTTTCAGATGCCTACCAGAGCAATGTAAAAACTACCAGGAGAACTCCTGCCTGGCACCTTCCCCGGTGAAGTTGTGCATGGGGTGTGTTTGGAACATTTTGTCACCAGCAGAGTCCAAAATTCAGCGGTTCCCCATCTCAGCCCAGAAAGCAGATAGAACAACTTTTGAGGTGCCTTTCAGCTGCCTACCAAGGTAGTGTAAAAACTACTAAGAGAACTCCTGTCTGGCACCTTCCCCGGTGGAGTTGTGCAGTGGGTGTGTTCGGAACATTTTGTCACCAGCCGACTCCAAAATTCAGCTGTTCCCCATCTCAGCCCAGAAAGCAGGTTAGAACAACTTTTGTGGTGTCTTTCAGATGCCTACCAGAGCAATGTAAAAACTACCAGGAGTACTCCTGTCTGGCACCTTCCCCGGTGGAGTTGTGCATGGGGTGTCTTTGGAACATTTTGTCACCGGCCGGACTCCAAAATTCAGCGATTCCCCATCTCAGCCCAGAAAGCAGGAAGAACAACTTTTGTGGTGTCCTTTTGATGCCTACAGGAGCAATGTAAAAACTACCAGGAGAACTCCTCCTGGCACCTTCCCCGGTGGAGTTGTGCATGGGGTGTGGTTTGGAACATTTTGTCACCGGCCGACTCCAAAATTCAGCGGTTCCCCATCTCAGCCCAGAAAGCAGGTAGAACAACTTTTGTGGTGCCTTTCAGCTGCCTACCAAGGTAGTGTAAAAACTATTAAGAGAACTCCTGTCTGGCACCTTCCCCGGTGGAGTTGTGCATGGGGTGTGTTTGGAACATTTTGTCACCAGCCGACTCCAAAATTCAGCGGTTCCCAATCTCAGCCCAGAAAGCAGGTAGAACTTTTGTGGTGCCTTTCAAATGCCTACCAAGGTAGTGTAAAAACTACCAAGAGAACTCCTGTCTGGCACCTTCCCCGGTGGAGTTGTGCAGGGCGTGTGTTTGGAACATTTTTTCACCGGCCGACTCCAAAATTCAGCGGTTCCCCATCTCAGCCCAGAAAGCAGGAAGAACAACTTTTGTGGTGTCTTTCAGATGCCTACCGGAGCAATGTAAAAACTACCAGGAGAACTCCTGTCTGGCACCTTCCCTGGTGGAGTTGTGCATGGGGGTGTGTTTGGAACATTTTGTCACCGGCCGACTCCAAAATTCAGCGGTTCCCCATCTCAGCCCAGAAAGCAGGTAGAACAACTTTTGTGGTGCCTTTCAGCTGCCTACCAAGGTAGTGTAAAAACTACTAAGAGAACTCCTGTCTGGCACCTTCCCCGGTGGAGTTGTGCATGGGGTGTGTTTGGAACATTTTGTCACCGGCCGAGTCCAAAATTCAGCGGTTCCCCATCTCAGCCCAGAAAGCAGGTAGAACAACTTTTGTGGTGTCCTTTTGATGCCTACAGGAGCAATGTAAAAACTACCAGGAGAACTCCTGTCTGGCACCTTCCCCGGTGGAGTTGTGCATGGGGTTGTGTTTGGAACATTTTGTCACCGGCCGACTCCAAAATTCAGCGGTTCCCCATCTCAGCCCAGAAAGCAGGTAGAACAACTTTTGTGGTGTCTTTCAGATGCCTACCAGAGCAATGTAAAAACTACCAGGAGAACTCCTGTCTGGCACCTTCCCCGGTGGAGTTGTGCATGGGGTGTGTTTGGAACATTTTGTCACCAGCCAAGTCCAAAATTCAGCGGTTCCCCATCTCAGCCCAGAAAGCAGGTAGAACAACTTTTGTGGTGCCTTTCAGATGCCTACCAAGGTAGTGTAAAAACTATTAAGAGAACTCCTGTCTGGCACCTTCCCTGGTGGAGTTGTGCATGGGGTGTGTTTGGAACATTTTGTCACCGGCCGAGTCCAAAATTCAGCGGTTCCCCATCTCAGCCCAGAAAGCAGGTAGAACAACTTTTGTGGTGTCTTTCAGATGCCTACCGGAGCAATGTAAAAAACTACCAGGAGAACTCCTGTCTGGCACCTTCCCCGGTGGAGTTGTGCATGGGGTGTGTTTGGATCATTTTGTCACCAGCCGAGTCCAAAATTCAGCGGTTCCCCATCTCAGCCCAGAAAGCAGGTAGAACAACTTTTGTGGTGCCTTTCAGCTGCCTACCAAGGTAGTGTAAAAACTACTAAGAGAACTCCTGTCTGGCACCTTCCCCGGTGGAGTTGTGCATGGGGTGTGTTTGGAACATTTTGTCACCGGCCGACTCCAAAATTCAGCGGTTCCCCATCTCAGCCCAGAAAGCAGGTAGAACAACTTTTGTGGTGTCCTTTTGATGCCTACCGGAGCAATGTAAAAACTACCAGGAGAACTCCTGTCTGGCACCTTCCCCGGTGGAGTTGTGCATGGGGTGTATTTATTAAAATTTTTTCACCAGCCGAGTCCAAAATTCAGCTGTT
The DNA here is from genome assembly GCF_023638135.1 of Falco biarmicus. Taxonomy (NCBI): domain Eukaryota; kingdom Metazoa; phylum Chordata; class Aves; order Falconiformes; family Falconidae; genus Falco; species Falco biarmicus. The sequence continues at coordinate 195,148 of NW_026612027.1, read as the reverse complement.
CCCCATCTCAGCCCAGAAAGCAGGTAGAACAACTTTTGTGGTGCCTTTCAGCTGCCTACCAAGGTAGTGTAAAAACTATCAAGAGAACTCTTGTCTGGCACCTTCCCCGGTGGAGTTGTGCATGGGGTGTGTTTGGAACATTTTGTCACCAGCCGAGTCCAAAATTCAGCGGTTCCCCATCTCAGCCCAGAAAGCAGGTAGAACAACTTTTGTGGTGTCTTTCAGATGCCTACCGGAGCAATGTAAAAACTACCAGGAGAACTCCTGTCTGGCACCTTCCCCGGTGGAGTTGTGCATGGGGTGTGTTTGGATCATTTTGTCACCAGCCGAGTCCAAAATTCAGCGGTTCCCCATCTCAGCCCAGAAAGCAGGTAGAACAACTTTTGTGGTGCCTTTCAGCTGCCTACCAAGGTAGTGTAAAAACTACTAAGAGAACTCCTGTCTGGCACCTTCCCCGGTGGAGTTGTGCATGGGGTGTGTTTGGAACATTTTGTCACCGGCCGACTCCAAAATTCAGCGGTTCCCCATCTCAGCCCAGAAAGCAGGTAGAACAACTTTTGTGGTGTCCTTTTGATGCCTACCGGAGCAATGTAAAAACTACCAGGAGAACTCCTGTCTGGCACCTTCCCCGGTGGAGTTGTGCATGGGGTGTATTTATTAAAATTTTTTCACCAGCCGAGTCCAAAATTCAGCTGTTCCCCATCTCAGCCCAGAAAGCAGGTAGAACAACTTTTGTGGTGCCTTTCAGCTGCCTACCAAGGTAGTGTAAAAACTATCAAGAGAACTCTTGTCTGGCACCTTCCCCGGTGGAGTTGTGCATGGGGTGTGTTTGGAACATTTTGTCACCAGCCGAGTCCAAAATTCAGCGGTTCCCCATCTCAGCCCAGAAAGCAGGTAGAACAACTTTTGTGGTGTCTTTCAGATGCCTACCAAGGTAGTGTAAAAACTACTAAGAGAACTCCTGTCTGGCACCTTCCCCGGTGGAGTTGTGCATGGGGGTGTGTTTGGAACATTTTTTTCACCGGCCGAGTCCAAAATTCAGCGGTTCCCCATCTCAGCCCAGAAAGCAGGTAGAACAACTTTTGTGGTGTCTTTCAGATGCCTACCGGAGCAATGTAAAAACTACCAGGAGAACTCCTGTCTGGCACCTTCCCCGGTGGAGTTGTGCATGGGGTGTGTTTGGATCATTTTGTCACCAGCCGAGTCCAAAATTCAGCGGTTCCCCATCTCAGCCCAGAAAGCAGGTAGAACAACTTTTGTGGTGCCTTTCAGCTGCCTACCAAGGTAGTGTAAAAACTACTAAGAGAACTCCTGTCTGGCACCTTCCCCGGTGGAGTTGTGCATGGGGTGTGTTTGGAACATTTTGTCACCGGCCGACTCCAAAATTCAGCGGTTCCCCATCTCAGCCCAGAAAGCAGGTAGAACAACTTTTGTGGTGTCCTTTTGATGCCTACCGGAGCAATGTAAAAACTACCAGGAGAACTCCTGTCTGGCACCTTCCCCGGTGGAGTTGTGCATGGGGTGTATTTATTAAAATTTTTTTCACCAGCCGAGTCCAAAATTCAGCTGTTCCCCATCTCAGCCCAGAAAGCAGGTAGAACAACTTTTGTGGTGCCTTTCAGCTGCCTACCAAGGTAGTGTAAAAACTATCAAGAGAACTCTTGTCTGGCACCTTCCCCGGTGGAGTTGTGCATGGGGGTGTGTTTGGAACATTTTGTCACCAGCCGAGTCCAAAATTCAGCGGTTCCCCATCTCAGCCCAGAAAGCAGGTAGAACAACTTTTGTGGTGTCTTTCAGATGCCTACCAAGGTAGTGTAAAAACTACTAAGAGAACTCCTGTCTGGCACCTTCCCCGGTGGAGTTGTGCATGGGGTGTGTTTGGAACATTTTTTCACCGGCTGACTCCAAAATTCAGCGGTTCCCCATCTCAGCCCAGAAAGCAGGTAGAACAACTTTTGTGGTGTCTTTCAGATGCCTACCGGAGCAATGTAAAAACTACCAGGAGAACTCCTGTCTGGCACCTTCCCCGGTGGAGTTGTGCATGGGGTGTGTTTGGAACATTTTGTCACCGGCCGACTCCAAAATTCAGCGGTTCCCCATCTCAGCCCAGAAAGCAGGTAGAACAACTTTTGTGGTGTCCTTTTGATGCCTACAGGAGCAATGTAAAAACTACCAACAGAACTCGTCCCTGGCACCTTCGCTAGTGGAGTTGTGCATGGGGGTGTGTTTATTAAAATTTTGTCACCAGCCGAGTCCAAAATTCAGCTGTTCCCCATCTCAGCCCAGAAAGCAGGTAGAACAACTTTTGTGGTGCCTTTCAGCTGCCTACTGGAGCAATGTAAAAACTACCAGGAGAACTCCTGTCTGGCACCTTCCCCGGTGGAGTTGTGCATGGGGTGTCTTTGGAACATTTTGTCACCGGCCGACTCCAAAATTCAGCGGTTCCCCATCTCAGCCCAGAAAGCAGGTAGAACAACTTTTGTGGTGTCTTTCAGATGCCTACCGGAGCAATGTAAAAACTACCAGGAGAACTCCTGTCTGGCACCTTCCCCGGTGGAGTTGTGCATGGGGTGTGTTTGGAACATTTTGTCACCGGCCGACTCCAAAATTCAGCTGTTCCCCATCTCAGCCCAGAAAGCAGGAAGAACAGCTTTTGTGGTGTCTTTCAGATGCCTACCGGAGCAATGTAAAAACTACCAGGAGAACTCCTGTCTGGCACCTTCCCCGGTGGAGTTGTGCATGGGGTGTATTTATTAAAATTTTTCACCAGCCGAGTCCAAAATTCAGCTGTTCCCCATCTCAGCCCAGAAAGCAGGTAGAACAACTTTTGTGGTGCCTTTCAGCTGCCTACCAAGGTAGTGTAAAAACTACTAAGAGAACTCCTGTCTGGCACCTTCCCCGGTGGAGTTGTGCATGGGGTGTGTTTGGAACATTTTGTCACCGGCTGACTCCAAAATTCAGCGGTTCCCCATCTCAGCCCAGAAAGCAGGTAGAACAACTCTTGTGGTGTCTTTCAGATGCCTACCGGAGCAATGTAAAAACTACCAGGAGAACTCCTGTCTGGCACCTTCCCTGGTGGAGTTGTGCATGGGGTGTGTTTGGAACATTTTGTCACCAGCCGAGTCCAAAATTCAGCGGTTCCCCATCTCAGCCCAGAAAGCAGGTAGAACAACTTTTGTGGTGCCTTTCAGCTGCCTACCAAGGTAGTGTAAAAACTACCAACAGAACTCCTGTCTGGCACCTTCCCCGGTGGAGTTGTGCATGGGGTGTGTTTGGAACATTTTGTCACCAGCCGAGTCCAAAATTCAGCGGTTCCCCATCTCAGCCCAGAAAGCAGGTAGAACAACTTTTGTGGTGCCTTTCAGGTGCCTACCAAGGTAGTGTAAAAACTACTAAGAGAACTCCTGTCTGGCACCTTCCCCGGTGGAGTTGTGCATGGGGTGTCTTTGGAACATTTTGTCACCGGCCGAGTCCAAAATTCAGCGATTCCCCATCTCAGCCCAGAAAGCAGGAAGAACAACTTTTGTGGTGTCCTTTTGATGCCTACAGGAGCAATGTAAAAACTACCAACAGAACTCGTCCCTGGCACCTTCGCTAGTGGAGTTGTGCATGGGGTGTGTTTATTAAAATTTTGTCACCAGCCGAGTCCAAAATTCAGCGGTTCCCCATCTCAGCCCAGAAAGCAGGAAGAACAGCTTTTGTGGTGTCTTTCAGATGCCTACCGGAGCAATGTAAAAACTACCAGGAGAACTCCTGTCTGGCACCTTCCCCGGTGGAGTTGTGCATGGGGTGTGTTTGGAACATTTTGTCACCGGCCGACTCCAAAATTCAGCGGTTCCCCATCTCAGCCCAGAAAGCAGGTAGAACAACTTTTGTGGTGCCTTTCAGCTGCCTACCAAGGTAGTGTAAAAACTACTAAGAGAACTCCTGTCTGGCACCTTCCCCGGTGGAGTTGTGCATGGGGTGTGTTTGGAACATTTTGTCACCGGCCGACTCCAAAATTCAGCGGTTCCCCATCTCAGCCCAGAAAGCAGGTAGAACAACTTTTGTGGTGTCCTTTTGATGCCTACCGGAGCAATGTAAAAACTACCAGGAGAACTCCTGTCTGGCACCTTCCCTGGTGGAGTTGTGCATGGGGTGTGTTTGGAACATTTTGTCACCAGCCGAGTCCAAAATTCAGCGGTTCCCCATCTCAGCCCAGAAAGCAGGTAGAACAACTTTTGTGGTGCCTTTCAGGTGCCTACCAAGGTAGTGTAAAAACTACCAGGAGAACTCCTGTCTGGCACCTTCCCCGGTGGAGTTGTGCATGGGGTGTGTTTGGAACATTTTGTCACCAGCCGAGTCCAAAATTCAGCGGTTCCCCATCTCAGCCCAGAAAGCAGGTAGAACAACTTTTGTGGTGCCTTTCAGGTGCCTACCAAGGTAGTGTAAAAACTACTAAGGGAACTCCTGTCTGGCACCTTCCCCGGTGGAGTTGTGCATGGGGTGTCTTTGGAACATTTTGTCACCGGCCGAGTCCAAAATTCAGCGATTCCCCATCTCAGCCCAGAAAGCAGGAAGAACAACTTTTGTGGTGTCCTTTTGATGCCTACAGGAGCAATGTAAAAACTACCAACAGAACTCGTCCCTGGCACCTTCGCTAGTGGAGTTGTGCATGGGGTGTGTTTATTAAAATTTTGTCACCAGCCGAGTCCAAAATTCAGCTGTTCCCCATCTCAGCCCAGAAAGCAGGTAGAACAACTTTTGTGGTGTCTTTCAGATGCCTACCGGAGCAATGTAAAAACTACCAGGAGAACTCCTGTCTGGCACCTTCCCCGGTGGAGTTGTGCATGGGGTGTGTTTGGAACATTTTGTCACCGGCCGACTCCAAAATTCAGCGGTTCCCCATCTCAGCCCAGAAAGCAGGCAGAACAACTTTTGTGGTGTCTTTCAGATGCCTACTGGAGCAATGTAAAAACTACCAGGAGAACTCCTGTCTGGCACCTTCCCCGGTGGAGTTGTGCATGGGGTGTGTTTGGAACATTTTTGTCACCAGCCGAGTCCAAAATTCAGCGGTTCCCCATCTCAGCCCAGAAAGCAGGAAGAACAGCTTTTGTGGTGTCTTTCAGATGCCTACCGGAGCAATGTAAAAACTACCAGGAGAACTCCTGTCTGGCACCTTCCCCGGTGGAGTTGTGCATGGGGTGTGTTTGGAACATTTTGTCACCGGCCGACTCCAAAATTCAGCGGTTCCCCATCTCAGCCCAGAAAGCAGGTAGAACAACTTTTGTGGTGCCTTTCAGCTGCCTACCAAGGTAGTGTAAAAACTACTAAGAGAACTCCTGTCTGGCACCTTCCCCGGTGGAGTTGTGCATGGGGTGTGTTTGGAACATTTTGTCACCGGCCGACTCCAAAATTCAGCGGTTCCCCATCTCAGCCCAGAAAGCAGGTAGAACAACTTTTGTGGTGTCCTTTTGATGCCTACCAGAGCAATGTAAAAACTACCAACAGAACTCGTCCCTGGCACCTTCGCTAGTGGAGTTGTGCATGGGGTGTGTTTATTAAAATTTTGTCACCAGCCGAGTCCAAAATTCAGCTGTTCCCCATCTCAGCCCAGAAAGCAGGTAGAACAACTTTTGTGGTGTCTTTCAGATGCCTACTGGAGCAATGTAAAAACTACCAGGAGAACTCCTGTCTGGCACCTTCCCCGGTGGAGTTGTGCATGGGGTGTGTTTGGAACATTCTGTCACCGGCCGACTCCAAAATTCAGCGGTTCCCCATCTCAGCCCAGAAAGCAGGAAGAACAGCTTTTGTGGTGTCTTTCAGATGCCTACCGGAGCAATGTAAAAACTACCAGGAGAACTCCTGTCTGGCACCTTCCCCGGTGGAGTTGTGCATGGGGTGTGTTTGGAACATTTTGTCACCGGCCGACTCCAAAATTCAGCGGTTCCCCATCTCAGCCCAGAAAGCAGGTAGAACAACTTTTGTGGTGCCTTTCAGCTGCCTACCAAGGTAGTGTAAAAACTACTAAGAGAACTCCTGTCTGGCACCTTCCCCGGTGGAGTTGTGCATGGGGTGTGTTTGGAACATTTTGTCACCGGCCGACTCCAAAATTCAGCGGTTCCCCATCTCAGCCCAGAAAGCAGGTAGAACAACTTTTGTGGTGTCCTTTTGATGCCTACCAGAGCAATGTAAAAACTACCAACAGAACTCGTCCCTGGCACCTTCGCTAGTGGAGTTGTGCATGGGGTGTATTTATTAAAATTTTTCACCAGCCGAGTCCAAAATTCAGCTGTTCCCCATCTCAGCCCAGAAAGCAGGTAGAACAACTTTTGTGGTGCCTTTCAGCTGCCTACCAAGGTAGTGTAAAAACTATCAAGAGAACTCTTGTCTGGCACCTTCCCCGGTGGAGTTGTGCATGGGGTGTGTTTGGAACATTTTGTCACCGGCCGACTCCAAAATTCAGCGGTTCCCCATCTCAGCCCAGAAAGCAGGTAGAACAACTTTTGTGGTGTCTTTCAGATGCCTACCAAGGTAGTGTAAAAACTACCAGGAGAACTCCTGTCTGGCACCTTCCCCGGTGGAGTTGTGCATGGGGTGTGTTTGGAACATTTTGTCACCGGCTGACTCCAAAATTCAGCAGTTCCCCATCTCAGCCCAGAAAGCAGGTAGAACAACTCTTGTGGTGTCTTTCAGATGCCTACCGGAGCAATGTAAAAACTACCAGGAGAACTCCTGTCTGGCACCTTCCCTGGTGGAGTTGTGCATGGGGTGTGTTTGGAACATTTTGTCACCAGCCGAGTCCAAAATTCAGCGGTTCCCCATCTCAGCCCAGAAAGCAGGTAGAACAACTTTTGTGGTGCCTTTCAGCTGCCTACCAAGGTAGTGTAAAAACTACCAGGAGAACTCCTGTCTGGCACCTTCCCCGGTGGAGTTGTGCATGGGGTGTCTTTGGAACATTTTGTCACCAGCCGAGTCCAAAATTCAGCGGTTCCCCATCTCAGCCCAGAAAGCAGGAAGAACAACTTTTGTGGTGTCCTTTTGATGCCTACAGGAGCAATGTAAAAACTACCAACAGAACTCGTCCCTGGCACCTTCGCTAGTGGAGTTGTGCATGGGGTGTGTTTATTAAAATTTTGTCACCAGCCGAGTCCAAAATTCAGCGGTTCCCCATCTCAGCCCAGAAAGCAGGTAGAACAACTTTTGTGGTGTCTTTCAGATGCCTACCGGAGCAATGTAAAAACTACCAGGAGAACTCCTGTCTGGCACCTTCCCCGGTGGAGTTGTGCATGGGGTGTGTTTGGAACATTTTGTCACCGGCCGAGTCCAAAATTCAGCGGTTCCCCATCTCAGCCCAGAAAGCAGGTAGAACAACTTTTGTGGTGTCTTTCAGATGCCTACCGGAGCAATGTAAAAACTACCAGGAGAACTCCTGCCTGGCACCTTCCCCGGTGGAGTTGTGCATGGGGTGTGTTTGGAACATTTTGTCACCGGCCGACTCCAAAATTCAGCGGTTCCCCATCTCAGCCCAGAAAGCAGGAAGAACAGCTTTTGTGGTGTCTTTCAGATGCCTACCAGAGCAATGTAAAAACTACCAGGAGAACTCCTGTCTGGCACCTTCCCCGGTGGAGTTGTGCATGGGGTGTGTTTGGAACATTTTGTCACCGGCCGACTCCAAAATTCAGCGGTTCCCCATCTCAGCCCAGAAAGCAGGTAGAACAACTTTTGTGGTGCCTTTCAGCTGCCTACCAAGGTAGTGTAAAAACTACTAAGAGAACTCCTGTCTGGCACCTTCCCCGGTGGAGTTGTGCATGGGGTGTGTTTGGAACATTTTGTCACCGGCCGACTCCAAAATTCAGCGGTTCCCCATCTCAGCCCAGAAAGCAGGTAGAACAACTTTTGTGGTGTCCTTTTGATGCCTACCAGAGCAATGTAAAAACTACCAACAGAACTCGTCCCTGGCACCTTCGCTAGTGGAGTTGTGCATGGGGTGTGTTTATTAAAATTTTTCACCAGCCGAGTCCAAAATTCAGCTGTTCCCCATCTCAGCCCAGAAAGCTGGTAGAACAACTTTTGTGGTGCCTTTCAGCTGCCTACCAAGGTAGTGTAAAAACTATCAAGAGAACTCCTGTCTGGCACCTTCCCCGGTGGAGTTGTGCATGGGGTGTGTTTGGAACATTTTGTCACCGGCTGACTCCAAAATTCAGCGGTTCCCCATCTCAGCCCAGAAAGCAGGTAGAACAACTTTTGTGGTGTCTTTCAGATGCCTACCGGAGCAGTGTAAAAACTACCAGGAGAACTCCTGTCTGGCACCTTCCCCGGTGGAGTTGTGCATGGGGTGTGTTTGGAACATTTTGTCACCAGCCGAGTCCAAAATTCAGCGGTTCCCCATCTCAGCCCAGAAAGCAGGTAGAACAACTTTTGTGGTGTCTTTCAGGTTCCTACCAAGGTAGTGTAAAAACTACTAAGAGAACTCCTGTCTGGCACCTTCCCCGGTGGAGTTGTGCCGGGGGGTGTTTTTGGAACATTTTGTCACCGGCCGACTCCAAAATTCAGCGGTTCCCCATCTCAGCCCAGAAAGCAGGTAGAACAACTTTTGTGGTGCCTTTCAGATGCCTACCGGAGCAATGTAAAAACTACCAGGAGAACTCCTGTCTGGCACCTTCCCCGGTGGAGTTGTGCATGGGGTGTGTTTGGAACATTTTGTCACAGGCCGACTCCAAAATTCAGCGGTTCCCCATCTCAGCCCAGAAAGCAGGTAGAACAACTTTTGTGGTGCCTTTCAGCTGCCTACCAAGGTAGTGTAAAAACTACTAAGAGAACTCCTGTCTGGCACCTTCCCCGGTGGAGTTGTGCATGGGGTGTGTTTGGAACATTTTGTCACCGGCCGACTCCAAAATTCAGCGGTTCCCCATCTCAGCCCAGAAAGCAGGAAGAACAACTTTTGTGGTGTCTTTCAGGTTCCTACCAAGGTAGTGTAAAAACTACTAAGAGAACTCCTGTCTGGCACCTTCCCCGGTGGAGTTGTGCCGGGGGGTGTGTTTGGAACATTTTGTCACCGGCCGACTCCAAAATTCAGCGGTTCCCCATCTCAGCCCAGAAAGCAGGTAGAACAACTTTTGTGGTGTCCTTTTGATGCCTACCGGAGCAATGTAAAAACTACCAGGAGAACTCCTGCCTGGCACCTTCCCCGGTGGAGTTGTGCATGGGGTGTGTTTGGAACATTTTGTCACCGGCCGACTCCAAAATTCAGCGGTTCCCCATCTCAGCCCAGAAAGCAGGTAGAACAACTTTTGTGGTGCCTTTCAGCTGCCTACCAAGGTAGTGTAAAAACTACCAGGAGAACTCCTGTCTGGCACCTTCCCCGGTGGAGTTGTGCATGGGGTGTGTTTGGAACATTTTGTCACCGGCCGAGTCCAAAAATTCAGCGGTTCCCCATCTCAGCCCAGAAAGCAGGTAGAACAACTTTTGTGGTGCCTTTCAGCTGCCTACCGGAGCAATGTAAAAACTACCAGGAGAACTCCTGTCTGGCACCTTCCCCGGTGGAGTTGTGCATGGGGTGTGTTTGGAACATTTTGTCACCGGCCGACTCCAAAATTCAGCGGTTCCCCATCTCAGCCCAGAAAGCAGGAAGAACAACTTTTGTGGTGTCTTTCAGCTGCCTACCAAGGTAGTGTAAAAACTACTAAGAGAACTCCTGTCTGGCACCTTCCCCGGTGGAGTTGTGCATGGGGTGTGTTTGGAACATTTTGTCACCGGCCGACTCCAAAATTCAGCGGTTCCCCATCTCAGCCCAGAAAGCAGGTAGAACAACTTTTGTGGTGTCTTTCAGATGCCTACCGGAGCAGTGTAAAAACTACCAGGAGAACTCCTGTCTGGCACCTTCCCCGGTGGAGTTGTGCATGGGGTGTGTTTGGAACATTTTGTCACCGGCCGACTCCAAAATTCAGCGGTTCCCCATCTCAGCCCAGAAAGCAGGTAGAACAACTTTTGTGGTGCCTTTCAGCTGCCTACCAAGGTAGTGTAAAAACTACCAGGAGAACTCCTGTCTGGCACCTTCCCCGGTGGAGTTTTGCATGGGGTGTGTTTGGAACATTTTGTCACCAGCCGAGTCCAAAATTCAGCGGTTCCCCATCTCAGCCCAGAAAGCAGGTAGAACAACTTTTGTGGTGTCTTTCAGATGCCTACCGGAGCAATGTAAAAACTACCAGGAGAACTCCTGTCTGGCACCTTCCCCGGTGGAGTTGTGCATGGGGTGTGTTTGGAACATTTTGTCACCGGCCGACTCCAAAATTCAGCGGTTCCCCATCTCAGCCCAGAAAGCAGGTAGAACAACTTTTGTGGTGCCTTTCAGCTGCCTACCGGAGCAATGTAAAAACTACCAGGAGAACTCCTGTCTGGCACCTTCCCCGGTGGAGTTGTGCATGGGGTGTGTTTGGAACATTTTGTCACCGGCCGAGTCCAAAATTCAGCGGTTCCCCATCTCAGCCCAGAAAGCAGGTAGAATAACTTTTGTGGTGTCTTTCAGATGCCTACCGGAGCAATGTAAAAACTACCAGGAGAACTCCTGTCTGGCACCTTCCCCGGTGGAGTTGTGCATGGGGTGTGTTTGGAACATTTTGTCACCGGCCGACTCCAAAATTCAGCGGTTCCCCATCTCAGCCCAGAAAGCAGGAAGAACAACTTTTGTGGTGTCTTTCAGGTTCCTACCAAGGTAGTGTAAAAACTACTAAGAGAACTTCTGTCTGGCACCTTCCCCGGTGGAGTTGTGCATGGGGTGTGTTTGGAACATTTTGTCACCGGCCGACTCCAAAATTCAGCGGTTCCCCATCTCAGCCCAGAAAGCAGGTAGAACAACTTTTGTGGTGTCTTTCAGATGCCTACCGGAGCAATGTAAAAACTACCAGGAGAACTCCTGTCTGGCACCTTCCCCGGTGGAGTTGTGCATGGGGTGTGTTTGGAACATTTTGTCACCGGCCGACTCCAAAATTCAGCGGTTCCCCATCTCAGCCCAGAAAGCAGGTAGAACAACTTTTGTGGTGCCTTTCAGCTGCCTACCAAGGTAGTGTAAAAACTACCAACAGAACTCCTGTCTGGCACCTTCCCCGGTGGAGTTGTGCATGGGGTGTGTTTGGAACATTTTGTCACCGGCCGACTCCAAAATTCAGCGGTTCCCCATCTCAGCCCAGAAAGCAGGAAGAACAACTTTTGTGGTGTCTTTCAGGTTCCTACCAAGGTAGTGTAAAAACTACTAAGAGAACTCCTGTCTGGCACCTTCCCCGGTGGAGTTGTGCATGGGGTGTGTTTGGAACATTTTGTCACCGGCCGACTCCAAAATTCAGCGGTTCCCCATCTCAGCCCAGAAAGCAGGTAGAACAACTTTTGTGGTGTCCTTTTGATGCCTACCGGAGCAATGTAAAAACTACCAGGAGAACTCCTGTCTGGCACCTTCCCCGGTGGAGTTGTGCAGGGGGTGTGTTTGGAACATTTTGTCACCGGCCGAGTCCAAAATTCAGCTGTTCCCCATCTCAGCCCAGAAAGCAGGTAGAACAACTTTTGTGGTGCCTTTCAGCTGCCTACCGGAGCAATGTAAAAACTACCAGGAGAACTCCTGTCTGGCACCTTCCCCGGTGGAGTTGTGCATGGGGTGTGTTTGGAACATTTTGTCACCGGCCGACTCCAAAATTCAGCGGTTCCCCATCTCAGCCCAGAAAGCAGGTAGAACAACTTTTGTGGTGCCTTTCAGATGCCTACCGGAGCAATGTAAAAACTACCAGGAGAACTCCTGTCTGGCACCTTCCCCGGTGGAGTTGTGCATGGGGGTGTGTTTGGAACATTTTGTCACCGGCCGACTCCAAAATTCAGCGGTTCCCCATCTCAGCCCAGAAAGCAGGAAGAACAACTTTTGTGGTGTCTTTCAGATGCCTACCGGAGCAATGTAAAAACTACCAGGAGAACTCCTGTCTGGCACCTTCCCCGGTGGAGTTGTGCATGGGGTGTGTTTGGAACATTTTGTCACCGGCCGACTCCAAAATTCAGCGGTTCCCCATCTCAGCCCAGAAAGCAGGTAGAACAACTTTTGTGGTGTCTTTCAGATGCCTACCGGAGCAGTGTAAAAACTACCAGGAGAACTCCTGTCTGGCACCTTCCCCGGTGGAGTTGTGCATGGGGTGTGTTTGGAACATTTTGTCACCGGCCGACTCCAAAATTCAGCGGTTCCCCATCTCAGCCCAGAAAGCAGGTAGAACAACTTTTGTGGTGCCTTTCAGCTGCCTACCAAGGTAGTGTAAAAACTACCAGGAGAACTCCTGTCTGGCACCTTCCCCGGTGGAGTTTTGCATGGGGTGTGTTTGGAACATTTTGACACCGGCCGACTCCAAAATTCAGCGGTTCCCCATCTCAGCCCAGAAAGCAGGTAGAACAACTTTTGTGGTGTCTTTCAGATGCCTACCGGAGCAATGTAAAAACTACCAGGAGAACTCCTGTCTGGCACCTTCCCCGGTGGAGTTGTGCATGGGGTGTGTTTGGAACATTTTGTCACCGGCCGACTCCAAAATTCAGCGGTTCCCCATCTCAGCCCAGAAAGCAGGTAGAACAACTTTTGTGGTGCCTTTCAGCTACCTACCGGAGCAATGTAAAAACTACCAGGAGAACTCCTGTCTGGCACCTTCCCCGGTGGAGTTGTGCATGGGGTGTGTTTGGAACATTTTGTCACCGGCCGACTCCAAAATTCAGCGGTTCCCCATCTCAGCCCAGAAAGCAGGTAGAACAACTTTTGTGGTGTCTTTCAGATGCCTACCGGAGCAATGTAAAAACTACCAGGAGAACTCCTGTCTGGCACCTTCCCCGGTGGAGTTGTGCATGGGGTGTGTTTGGAACATTTTGTCACCGGCCGACTCCAAAATTCAGCGGTTCCCCATCTCAGCCCAGAAAGCAGGAAGAACAACTTTTGTGGTGTCTTTCAGGTTCCTACCAAGGTAGTGTAAAAACTACTAAGAGAACTTCTGTCTGGCACCTTCCCCGGTGGAGTTGTGCCGGGGGGTGTGTTTGGAACATTTTGTCACCGGCCGACTCCAAAATTCAGCGGTTCCCCATCTCAGCCCAGAAAGCAGGTAGAACAACTTTTGTGGTGTCTTTCAGATGCCTACCGGAGCAATGTAAAAACTACCAGGAGAACTCCTGTCTGGCACCTTCCCCGGTGGAGTTGTGCATGGGGTGTGTTTGGAACATTTTGTCACCGGCCGACTCCAAAATTCAGCGGTTCCCCATCTCAGCCCAGAAAGCAGGTAGAACAACTTTTGTGGTGCCTTTCAGATGCCTACCGGAGCAATGTAAAAACTACCAGGAGAACTCCTGTCTGGCACCTTCCCCGGTGGAGTTGTGCATGGGGTGTGTTTGGAACATTTTGTCACCGGCCGACTCCAAAATTCAGCGGTTCCCCATCTCAGCCCAGAAAGCAGGAAGAACAACTTTTGTGGTGTCTTTCAGATGCCTACCAAGGTAGTGTAAAAACTACTAAGAGAACTCCTGTCTGGCACCTTCCCCGGTGGAGTTGTGCATGGGGTGTGTTTGGAACATTTTGTCACCGGCCGACTCCAAAATTCAGCGGTTCCCCATCTCAGCCCAGAAAGCAGGTAGAACAACTTTTGTGGTGTCTTTCAGATGCCTACCGGAGCAGTGTAAAAACTACCAGGAGAACTCCTGTCTGGCACCTTCCCCGGTGGAGTTGTGCATGGGGTGTGTTTGGAACATTTTGTCACCGGCCGACTCCAAAATTCAGCGGTTCCCCATCTCAGCCCAGAAAGCAGGTAGAACAACTTTTGTGGTGCCTTTCAGCTGCCTACCAAGGTAGTGTAAAAACTACCAGGAGAACTCCTGTCTGGCACCTTCCCCGGTGGAGTTTTGCATGGGGTGTGTTTGGAACATTTTGTCACCAGCCGAGTCCAAAATTCAGCGGTTCCCCATCTCAGCCCAGAAAGCAGGTAGAACAACTTTTGTGGTGCCTTTCAGCTGCCTACCAAGGTAGTGTAAAAACTACTAAGAGAACTCCTGTCTGGCACCTTCCCCGGTGGAGTTGTGCATGGGGTGTGTTTGGAACATTTTGTCACCGGCCGACTCCAAAATTCAGCGGTTCCCCATCTCAGCCCAGAAAGCAGGTAGAACAACTTTTGTGGTGCCTTTCAGCTGCCTACCGGAGCAATGTAAAAACTACCAGGAGAACTCCTGTCTGGCACCTTCCCCGGTGGAGTTGTGCATGGGGTGTGTTTGGAACATTTTGTCACCGGCCGACTCCAAAATTCAGCGGTTCCCCATCTCAGCCCAGAAAGCAGGTAGAACAACTTTTGTGGTGTCTTTCAGATGCCTACCGGAGCAATGTAAAAACTACCAGGAGAACTCCTGTCTGGCACCTTCCCCGGTGGAGTTGTGCATGGGGTGTGTTTGGAACATTTTGTCACCGGCCGACTCCAAAATTCAGCGGTTCCCCATCTCAGCCCAGAAAGCAGGAAGAACAACTTTTGTGGTGCCTTTCAGCTGCCTACCAAGGTAGTGTAAAAACTATTAAGAGAACTCCTGTCTGGCACCTTCCCCGGTGGAGTTGTGCATGGGGTGTGTTTGGAACATTTTGTCACCGGCCGACTCCAAAATTCAGCGGTTCCCCATCTCAGCCCAGAAAGCAGGTAGAACAACTTTTGTGGTGTCTTTCAGATGCCTACCGGAGCAATGTAAAAACTACCAGGAGAACTCCTGTCTGGCACCTTCCCCGGTGGAGTTGTGCATGGGGTGTGTTTGGAACATTTTGTCACCGGCCGACTCCAAAATTCAGCGGTTCCCCATCTCAGCCCAGAAAGCAGGTAGAACAACTTTTGTGGTGCCTTTCAGCTGCCTACCAAGGTAGTGTAAAAACTACTAAGAGAACTCCTGTCTGGCACCTTCCCCGGTGGAGTTGTGCATGGGGTGTGTTTGGAACATTTTGTCACCGGCCGACTCCAAAATTCAGCGGTTCCCCATCTCAGCCCAGAAAGCAGGAAGAACAACTTTTGTGGTGTCTTTCAGGTTCCTACCAAGGTAGTGTAAAAACTACTAAGAGAACTCCTGTCTGGCACCTTCCCCGGTGGAGTTGTGCCGGGGGGTGTGTTTGGAACATTTTGTCACCGGCCGACTCCAAAATTCAGCGGTTCCCCATCTCAGCCCAGAAAGCAGGTAGAACAACTTTTGTGGTGTCCTTTTGATGCCTACCGGAGCAATGTAAAAACTACCAACAGAACTCGTCCCTGGCACCTTCCCCGGTGGAGTTGTGCATGGGGTGTGTTTGGAACATTTTGTCACCGGCCGACTCCAAAATTCAGCGGTTCCCCATCTCAGCCCAGAAAGCAGGTAGAACAACTTTTGTGGTGCCTTTCAGGTGCCTACCAAGGTAGTGTAAAAACTACCAGGAGAACTCGTCCCTGGCACCTTCCCCGGTGGAGTTGTGCATGGGGTGTGTTTGGAACATTTTGTCACCGGCCGACTCCAAAATTCAGCGGTTCCCCATCTCAGCCCAGAAAGCAGGTAGAACAACTTTTGTGGTGCCTTTCAGGTGCCTACCAAGGTAGTGTAAAAACTACCAGGAGAACTCCTGTCTGGCACCTTCCCCGGTGGAGTTGTGCATGGGGTGTGTTTGGAACATTTTGTCACCGGCCGACTCCAAAATTCAGCGGTTCCCCATCTCAGCCCAGAAAGCAGGTAGAACAACTTTTGTGGTGTCTTTCAGATGCCTACCAGAGCAATGTAAAAACTACCAGGAGAACTCCTGTCTGGCACCTTCCCCGGTGGAGTTGTGCATGGGGTGTGTTTGGAACATTTTGTCACTGGCCGACTCCAAAATTCAGCGGTTCCCCATCTCAGCCCAGAAAGCAGGAAGAACAACTTTTGTGGTGTCTTTCAGGTTCCTACCAAGGTAGTGTAAAAACTACTAAGAGAACTCCTGTCTGGCACCTTCCCCGGTGGAGTTGTGCATGGGGTGTGTTTGGAACATTTTGTCACCGGCCGACTCCAAAATTCAGCGGTTCCCCATCTCAGCCCAGAAAGCAGGTAGAACAACTTTTGTGGTGCCTTTCAGCTGCCTACCGGAGCAATGTAAAAACTACCAGGAGAACTCCTGTCTGGCACCTTCCCCGGTGGAGTTGTGCAGGGGGTGTGTTTGGAACATTTTGTCACCGGCCGACTCCAAAATTCAGCGGTTCCCCATCTCAGCCCAGAAAGCAGGTAGAACAACTTTTGTGGTGCCTTTCAGCTGCCTACCAAGGTAGTGTAAAAACTACTAAGAGAACTCCTGCCTGGCACCTTCCCCGGTGGAGTTGTGCATGGGGTGTGTTTGGAACATTTTGTCACCGGCCGAGTCCAAAATTCAGCGGTTCCCCATCTCAGCCCAGAAAGCAGGTAGAACAACTTTTGTGGTGTCCTTTTGATGCCTACCAGAGCAATGTAAAAACTACCAACAGAACTCGTCCCTGGCACCTTCGCTAGTGGAGTTGTGCATGGGGTGTATTTATTAAAATTTTGTCACCAGCCGAGTCCAAAATTCAGCTGTTCCCCATCTCAGCCCAGAAAGCAGGTAGAACAACTTTTGTGGTGCCTTTCAGGTGCCTACCAAGGTAGTGTAAAAACTACCAAGAGAACTCCTGCCTGGCACCTTCCCCGGTGGAGTTGTGCATGGGGTGTCTTTGGAACATTTTGTCACCGGCCGACTCCAAAATTCAGCGGTTCCCCATCTCAGCCCAGAGAGCAGGTAGAACAACTTTTGTGGTGTCTTTCAGATGCCTACCAGAGCAATGTAAAAACTACCAGGAGAACTCCTGCCTGGCACCTTCCCCGGTGAAGTTGTGCATGGGGTGTGTTTGGAACATTTTGTCACCAGCAGAGTCCAAAATTCAGCGGTTCCCCATCTCAGCCCAGAAAGCAGATAGAACAACTTTTGAGGTGCCTTTCAGCTGCCTACCAAGGTAGTGTAAAAACTACTAAGAGAACTCCTGTCTGGCACCTTCCCCGGTGGAGTTGTGCAGGGGGTGTGTTTGGAACATTTTGTCACCAGCCGACTCCAAAATTCAGCTGTTCCCCATCTCAGCCCAGAAAGCAGGTAGAACAACTTTTGTGGCGTCTTTCAGATGCCTACCAGAGCAATGTAAAAACTACCAGGAGTACTCCTGTCTGGCACCTTCCCCGGTGGAGTTGTGCATGGGGTGTCTTTGGAACATTTTGTCACCGGCCGACTCCAAAATTCAGCGATTCCCCATCTCAGCCCATTAAGCAGGAAGAACAACTTTTGTGGTGTCCTTTTGATGCCTACAGGAGCAATGTAAAAACTACCAGGAGAACTCCTGCCTGGCACCTTCCCCGGTGGAGTTGTGCATGGGGTGTGTTTGGAACATTTTGTCACCGGCCGACTCCAAAATTCAGCGGTTCCCCATCTCAGCCCAGAAAGCAGGTAGAACAACTTTTGTGGTGCCTTTCAGCTGCCTACCAAGGTAGTGTAAAAACTATTAAGAGAACTCCTGTCTGGCACCTTCCCCGTTGGAGTTGTGCATGGGGTGTGTTTGGAACATTTTGTCACCAGCCGACTCCAAAATTCAGCGGTTCCCCATCTCAGCCCAGAAAGCAGGTAGAACTTTTGTGGTGCCTTTCAAATGCCTACCAAGGTAGTGTAAAAACTACCAAGAGAACTCCTGTCTGGCACCTTCCCCGGTGGAGTTGTGCAGGGCGTGTGTTTGGAACATTTTTTCACCGGCCGACTCCAAAATTCAGCGGTTCCCCATCTCAGCCCAGAAAGCAGGAAGAACAACTTTTGTGGTGTCTTTCAGATGCCTACCGGAGCAATGTAAAAACTACTAAGAGAACTCCTGTCTGGCACCTTCCCTGGTGGAGTTGTGCATGGGGTGTGTTTGGAACATTTTGTCACCGGCCGACTCCAAAATTCAGCGGTTCCCCATCTCAGCCCAGAAAGCAGGTAGAACAACTTTTGTGGTGCCTTTCAGCTGCCTACCAAGGTAGTGTAAAAACTACAAAGAGAACTCCTGTCTGGCACCTTCCCCGGTGGAGTTGTGCATGGGGTGTCTTTGGAACATTTTGTCACCGGCCGACTCCAAAATTCAGCGGTTCCCCATCTCAGCCCAGAAAGCAGGTAGAACAACTTTTGTGGTGTCCTTTTGATGCCTACAGGAGCAATGTAAAAACTACCAGGAGAACTCCTGTCTGGCACCTTCCCCGGTGGAGTTGTGCATGGGGTGTGTTTGGAACATTTTTTCACCGGCCGACTCCAAAATTCAGCGGTTCCCCATCTCAGCCCAGAAAGCAGGTAGAACAACTTTTGTGGTGTCTTTCAGATGCCTACCAGAGCAATGTAAAAACTACCAGGAGAACTCCTGTCTGGCACCTTCCCCGGTGGAGTTGTGCATGGGGTGTGTTTGGAACATTTTGTCACCGGCTGACTCCAAAATTCAGCGGTTCCCCATCTCAGCCCAGAAAGCAGGTAGAACAACTTTTGTGGTGCCTTTCAGCTGCCTACCAAGGTAGTGTAAAAACTACTAAGAGAACTCCTGTCTGGCACCTTCCCTGGTGGAGTTGTGCATGGGGTGTGTTTGGAACATTTTGTCACCGGCCGAGTCCAAAATTCAGCGGTTCCCCATCTCAGCCCAGAAAGCAGGTAGAACAACTTTTGTGGTGTCTTTCAGATGCCTACCGGAGCAATGTAAAAACTACCAGGAGAACTCCTGTCTGGCACCTTCCCCGGTGGAGTTGTGCATGGGGTGTGTTTGGAACATTTTGTCACCGGCCGACTCCAAAATTCAGCGGTTCCCCATCTCAGCCCAGAAAGCAGGAAGAACAACTTTTGTGGTGTCTTTCAGGTTCCTACCAAGGTAGTGTAAAAACTACTAAGAGAACTCCTGTCTGGCACCTTCCCCGGTGGAGTTGTGCCGGGGGGTGTGTTTGGAACATTTTGTCACCGGCCGACTCCAAAATTCAGCGGTTCCCCATCTCAGCCCAGAAAGCAGGTAGAACAACTTTTGTGGTGTCCTTTTGATGCCTACCGGAGCAATGTAAAAACTACCAACAGAACTCGTCCCTGGCACCTTCCCCGGTGGAGTTGTGCATGGGGTGTGTTTGGAACATTTTGTCACCGGCCGACTCCAAAATTCAGCGGTTCCCCATCTCAGCCCAGAAAGCAGGTAGAACAACTTTTGTGGTGCCTTTCAGGTGCCTACCAAGGTAGTGTAAAAACTACCAGGAGAACTCGTCCCTGGCACCTTCCCCGGTGGAGTTGTGCATGGGGTGTGTTTGGAACATTTTGTCACCGGCCGACTCCAAAATTCAGCGGTTCCCCATCTCAGCCCAGAAAGCAGGTAGAACAACTTTTGTGGTGCCTTTCAGGTGCCTACCAAGGTAGTGTAAAAACTACCAGGAGAACTCCTGTCTGGCACCTTCCCCGGTGGAGTTGTGCATGGGGTGTGTTTGGAACATTTTGTCACCGGCCGACTCCAAAATTCAGCGGTTCCCCATCTCAGCCCAGAAAGCAGGTAGAACAACTTTTGTGGTGTCTTTCAGATGCCTACCAGAGCAATGTAAAAACTACCAGGAGAACTCCTGTCTGGCACCTTCCCCGGTGGAGTTGTGCATGGGGTGTGTTTGGAACATTTTGTCACTGGCCGACTCCAAAATTCAGCGGTTCCCCATCTCAGCCCAGAAAGCAGGAAGAACAACTTTTGTGGTGTCTTTCAGGTTCCTACCAAGGTAGTGTAAAAACTACTAAGAGAACTCCTGTCTGGCACCTTCCCCGGTGGAGTTGTGCATGGGGTGTGTTTGGAACATTTTGTCACCGGCCGACTCCAAAATTCAGCGGTTCCCCATCTCAGCCCAGAAAGCAGGTAGAACAACTTTTGTGGTGCCTTTCAGCTGCCTACCGGAGCAATGTAAAAACTACCAGGAGAACTCCTGTCTGGCACCTTCCCCGGTGGAGTTGTGCAGGGGGTGTGTTTGGAACATTTTGTCACCGGCCGACTCCAAAATTCAGCGGTTCCCCATCTCAGCCCAGAAAGCAGGTAGAACAACTTTTGTGGTGCCTTTCAGCTGCCTACCAAGGTAGTGTAAAAACTACTAAGAGAACTCCTGCCTGGCACCTTCCCCGGTGGAGTTGTGCATGGGGTGTGTTTGGAACATTTTGTCACCGGCCGAGTCCAAAATTCAGCGGTTCCCCATCTCAGCCCAGAAAGCAGGTAGAACAACTTTTGTGGTGTCCTTTTGATGCCTACCAGAGCAATGTAAAAACTACCAACAGAACTCGTCCCTGGCACCTTCGCTAGTGGAGTTGTGCATGGGGTGTATTTATTAAAATTTTGTCACCAGCCGAGTCCAAAATTCAGCTGTTCCCCATCTCAGCCCAGAAAGCAGGTAGAACAACTTTTGTGGTGCCTTTCAGGTGCCTACCAAGGTAGTGTAAAAACTACCAAGAGAACTCCTGCCTGGCACCTTCCCCGGTGGAGTTGTGCATGGGGTGTCTTTGGAACATTTTGTCACCGGCCGACTCCAAAATTCAGCGGTTCCCCATCTCAGCCCAGAGAGCAGGTAGAACAACTTTTGTGGTGTCTTTCAGATGCCTACCAGAGCAATGTAAAAACTACCAGGAGAACTCCTGCCTGGCACCTTCCCCGGTGAAGTTGTGCATGGGGTGTGTTTGGAACATTTTGTCACCAGCAGAGTCCAAAATTCAGCGGTTCCCCATCTCAGCCCAGAAAGCAGATAGAACAACTTTTGAGGTGCCTTTCAGCTGCCTACCAAGGTAGTGTAAAAACTACTAAGAGAACTCCTGTCTGGCACCTTCCCCGGTGGAGTTGTGCAGGGGGTGTGTTTGGAACATTTTGTCACCAGCCGACTCCAAAATTCAGCTGTTCCCCATCTCAGCCCAGAAAGCAGGTAGAACAACTTTTGTGGCGTCTTTCAGATGCCTACCAGAGCAATGTAAAAACTACCAGGAGTACTCCTGTCTGGCACCTTCCCCGGTGGAGTTGTGCATGGGGTGTCTTTGGAACATTTTGTCACCGGCCGACTCCAAAATTCAGCGATTCCCCATCTCAGCCCATTAAGCAGGAAGAACAACTTTTGTGGTGTCCTTTTGATGCCTACAGGAGCAATGTAAAAACTACCAGGAGAACTCCTGCCTGGCACCTTCCCCGGTGGAGTTGTGCATGGGGTGTGTTTGGAACATTTTGTCACCGGCCGACTCCAAAATTCAGCGGTTCCCCATCTCAGCCCAGAAAGCAGGTAGAACAACTTTTGTGGTGCCTTTCAGCTGCCTACCAAGGTAGTGTAAAAACTATTAAGAGAACTCCTGTCTGGCACCTTCCCCGTTGGAGTTGTGCATGGGGTGTGTTTGGAACATTTTGTCACCAGCCGACTCCAAAATTCAGCGGTTCCCCATCTCAGCCCAGAAAGCAGGTAGAACTTTTGTGGTGCCTTTCAAATGCCTACCAAGGTAGTGTAAAAACTACCAAGAGAACTCCTGTCTGGCACCTTCCCCGGTGGAGTTGTGCAGGGCGTGTGTTTGGAACATTTTTTCACCGGCCGACTCCAAAATTCAGCGGTTCCCCATCTCAGCCCAGAAAGCAGGAAGAACAACTTTTGTGGTGTCTTTCAGATGCCTACCGGAGCAATGTAAAAACTACTAAGAGAACTCCTGTCTGGCACCTTCCCTGGTGGAGTTGTGCATGGGGTGTGTTTGGAACATTTTGTCACCGGCCGACTCCAAAATTCAGCGGTTCCCCATCTCAGCCCAGAAAGCAGGTAGAACAACTTTTGTGGTGCCTTTCAGCTGCCTACCAAGGTAGTGTAAAAACTACAAAGAGAACTCCTGTCTGGCACCTTCCCCGGTGGAGTTGTGCATGGGGTGTCTTTGGAACATTTTGTCACCGGCCGACTCCAAAATTCAGCGGTTCCCCATCTCAGCCCAGAAAGCAGGTAGAACAACTTTTGTGGTGTCCTTTTGATGCCTACAGGAGCAATGTAAAAACTACCAGGAGAACTCCTGTCTGGCACCTTCCCCGGTGGAGTTGTGCATGGGGTGTGTTTGGAACATTTTTTCACCGGCCGACTCCAAAATTCAGCGGTTCCCCATCTCAGCCCAGAAAGCAGGTAGAACAACTTTTGTGGTGTCTTTCAGATGCCTACCAGAGCAATGTAAAAACTACCAGGAGAACTCCTGTCTGGCACCTTCCCCGGTGGAGTTGTGCATGGGGTGTGTTTGGAACATTTTGTCACCGGCTGACTCCAAAATTCAGCGGTTCCCCATCTCAGCCCAGAAAGCAGGTAGAACAACTTTTGTGGTGCCTTTCAGCTGCCTACCAAGGTAGTGTAAAAACTACTAAGAGAACTCCTGTCTGGCACCTTCCCTGGTGGAGTTGTGCATGGGGTGTGTTTGGAACATTTTGTCACCGGCCGAGTCCAAAATTCAGCGGTTCCCCATCTCAGCCCAGAAAGCAGGTAGAACAACTTTTGTGGTGTCTTTCAGATGCCTACCGGAGCAATGTAAAAACTACCAGGAGAACTCCTGTCTGGCACCTTCCCCGGTGGAGTTGTGCATGGGGTGTGTTTGGATCATTTTGTCACCAGCCGAGTCCAAAATTCAGCGGTTCCCCATCTCAGCCCAGAAAGCAGGTAGAACAACTTTTGTGGTGCCTTTCAGCTGCCTACCAAGGTAGTGTAAAAACTACTAAGAGAACTCCTGTCTGGCACCTTCCCCGGTGGAGTTGTGCATGGGGTGTGTTTGGAACATTTTGTCACCGGCCGACTCCAAAATTCAGCGGTTCCCCATCTCAGCCCAGAAAGCAGGTAGAACAACTTTTGTGGTGTCCTTTTGATGCCTACCGGAGCAATGTAAAAACTACCAGGAGAACTCCTGTCTGGCACCTTCCCCAGTGGAGTTGTGCATGGGGTGTATTTATTAAAATTTTTTCACCAGCCGAGTCCAAAATTCAGCTGTTCCCCATCTCAGCCCAGAAAGCAGGTAGAACAACTTTTGTGGTGCCTTTCAGCTGCCTACCAAGGTAGTGTAAAAACTATCAAGAGAACTCTTGTCTGGCACCTTCCCCGGTGGAGTTGTGCATGGGGTGTGTTTGGAACATTTTGTCACCAGCCGAGTCCAAAATTCAGCGGTTCCCCATCTCAGCCCAGAAAGCAGGTAGAACAACTTTTGTGGTGTCTTTCAGATGCCTACCAAGGTAGTGTAAAAACTACTAAGAGAACTCCTGTCTGGCACCTTCCCCGGTGGAGTTGTGCATGGGGTGTGTTTGGAACATTTTTTCACCGGCTGACTCCAAAATTCAGCGGTTCCCCATCTCAGCCCAGAAAGCAGGTAGAACAACTTTTGTGGTGTCTTTCAGATGCCTACCGGAGCAATGTAAAAACTACCAGGAGAACTCCTGTCTGGCACCTTCCCCGGTGGAGTTGTGCATGGGGTGTGTTTGGAACATTTTGTCACCGGCCGACTCCAAAATTCAGCGGTTCCCCATCTCAGCCCAGAAAGCAGGTAGAACAACTTTTGTGGTGTCCTTTTGATGCCTACAGGAGCAATGTAAAAACTACCAACAGAACTCGTCCCTGGCACCTTCGCTAGTGGAGTTGTGCCTGGGGTGTGTTTATTAAAATTTTGTCACCAGCCGAGTCCAAAATTCAGCTGTTCCCCATCTCAGCCCAGAAAGCAGGTAGAACAACTTTTGTGGTGCCTTTCAGCTGCCTACCGGAGCAATGTAAAAACTACCAGGAGAACTCCTGCCTGGCACCTTCCCCGGTGGAGTTGTGCATGGGGTGTCTTTGGAACATTTTGTCACCGGCCGACTCCAAAATTCAGCGGTTCCCCATCTCAGCCCAGAAAGCAGGTAGAACAACTTTTGTGGTGTCTTTCAGATGCCTACCGGAGCAATGTAAAAACTACCAGGAGAACTCCTGTCTGGCACCTTCCCCGGTGGAGTTGTGCATGGGGTGTGTTTGGAACATTTTGTCACCGGCCGACTCCAAAATTCAGCTGTTCCCCATCTCAGCCCAGAAAGCAGGAAGAACAGCTTTTGTGGTGTCTTTCAGATGCCTACCGGAGCAATGTAAAAACTACCAGGAGAACTCCTGTCTGGCACCTTCCCCGGTGGAGTTGTGCATGGGGTGTCTTTGGAACATTTTGTCACCGGCCGACTCCAAAATTCAGCGGTTCCCCATCTCAGCCCAGAAAGCAGGTAGAACAACTTTTGTGGTGCCTTTCAGCTGCCTACCAAGGTAGTGTAAAAACTACCAGGAGAACTCCTGTCTGGCACCTTCCCCGGTGGAGTTGTGCATGGGGTGTGTTTGGAACATTTTGTCACCAGCCGAGTCCAAAATTCAGCGGTTCCCCATCTCAGCCCAGAAAGCAGGTAGAACAACTTTTGTGGTGCCTTTCAGGTGCCTACCAAGGTAGTGTAAAAACTACTAAGAGAACTCCTGTCTGGCACCTTCCCCGGTGGAGTTGTGCATGGGGTGTCTTTGGAACATTTTGTCACCGGCCGACTCCAAAATTCAGCGATTCCCCATCTCAGCCCAGAAAGCAGGTAGAACAACTTTTGTGGTGTCCTTTTGATGCCTACCGGAGCAATGTAAAAACTACCAACAGAACTCGTCCCTGGCACCTTCGCTAGTGGAGTTGTGCATGGGGTGTATTTATTAAAATTTTGTCACCAGCCGAGTCCAAAATTCAGCTGTTCCCCATCTCAGCCCAGAAAGCAGGTAGAACAACTTTTGTGGTGCCTTTCAGCTGCCTACCAAGGTAGTGTAAAAACTATCAAGAGAACTCTTGTCTGGCACCTTCCCCGGTGGAGTTGTGCATGGTGTGTGTTTGGAACATTTTGTCACCAGCCGACTCCAAAATTCATCTGTTCCCCATCTCAGCCCAGAAAGCAGGTAGAACAACTTTTGTGGTGTCTTTCAGATGCCTACCAAGGTAGTGTAAAAACTACTAAGAGAACTCCTATCTGGCACCTTCCCCGGTGGAGTTGTGCAGGGGGTGTGTTTGGAACATTTTGTCACCGGCCGAGTCCAAAATTCAGCGGTTCCCCATCTCAGCCCAGATAGCAGGTAGAACAACTTTTGTGGTGTCTTTCAGATTCCTACCAGAGCAATGTAAAAGATACCAGGAGAACTCCTGTCTGGCACCTTCCCCGGTGGAGTTGTGCATGGGGTGTGTTTGGAACATTTTGTCACCGGCCGACTCCAAAATTCAGCGGTTCCCCATCTCAGCCCAGAAAGCAGGTAGAACAACTTTTGTGGTGTCTTTCAGATGCCTACCGGAGCAATGTAAAAACTACCAGGAGAACTCCTGTCTGGCACCTTCCCCGGTGGAGTTGTGCATGGGGTGTGTTTGGAACATTTTGTCACCGGCCGAGTCCAAAATTCAGCGGTTCCCCATCTCAGCCCAGAAAGCAGGTAGAACAACTTTTGTGGTGTCTTTCAGATGCCTACCAAGGTAGTGTAAAAACTACCAGGAGAACTCCTGTCTTGCACCTTCCCCGGTGGAGTTGTGCATGGGGTGTGTTTGGAACATTTTGTCACCAGCCGAGTATAAAATTCAGCGGTTCCCCATCTCAGCCCAGAAAGCAGGTAGAACAACTTTTGTGGTGTCTTTCAGATGCCTACCGGAGGAATGTAAAAACTACCAGGAGAACTCCTGTCTGGCACCTTCCCCGGTGGAGTTGTGCATGGGGTGTGTTTGGAACATTTTGTCATCGGCCGACTCCAAAATTCAGCGGTTCCCCATCTCAGCCCAGAAAGCAGGAAGAACAACTTTTGTGGTGTCTTTCAGATGCCTACCGGAGCAATGTAAAAACTACCAGGAGAACTCCTGTCTGGCACCTTCCCCGGTGGAGTTGTGCATGGGGTGTGTTTGGAACATTTTGTCACCGGCCGACTCCAAAATTCAGCGGTTCCCCATCTCAGCCCAGAAAGCAGGTAGAACAACTTTTGTGGTGCCTTTCAGCTGCCTACCAAGGTAGTGTAAAAACTACTAAGAGAACTCCTGTCTGGCACCTTCCCCGGTGGAGTTGTGCATGGGGTGTGTTTGGAACATTTTGTCACCGGCCGAGTCCAAAATTCAGCGGTTCCCCATCTCAGCCCAGAAAGCAGGTAGAACAACTTTTGTTGTGTCCTTTTGATGCCTACCGGAGCAATGTAAAAACTACCAACAGAACTCGTCCCTGGCACCTTCGCTAGTGGAGTTGTGCATGGGGTGTATTTATTAAAATTTTGTCACCAGCCGAGTCCAAAATTCAGCGGTTCCCCATCTCAGCCCAGAAAGCAGGTAGAACAACTTTTGTGGTGCCTTTCAGCTGCCTACCAAGGTAGTGTAAAAACTATCAAGAGAACTCTTGTCTGGCACCTTCCCCGGTGGAGTTGTGCATGGGGTGTGTTTGGAACATTTCGTCACCAGCCGACTCCAAAATTCAGCGGTTCCCCATCTCAGCCCAGAAAGCAGGTAGAACAACTTTTGTGGTGCCTTTCAGCTGCCTACCAAGGTAGTGTAAAAACTACTAAGAGAACTCCTGCCCGGCACCTTCCCCGGTGGAGTTGTGCATGGGGTGTGTTTGGAACATTTTGTCACCGGCCGAGTCCAAAATTCAGCGATTCCCCATCTCAGCCCAGAAAGCAGGAAGAACAACTTTTGTGGTGTCCTTTTGATGCCTACAGGAGCAATGTAAAAACTACCAACAGAACTCGTCCCTGGCACCTTCGCTAGTGGAGTTGTGCATGGGGTGTGTTTATTAAAATTTTGTCACCAGCCGAGTCCAAAATTCAGCTGTTCCCCATCTCAGCCCAGAAAGCAGGAAGAACAACTTTTGTGGTGTCGTTCAGATGCCTACTGGAGCAATGTAAAAACTACCAGGAGAACTCCTGTCTGGCACCTTCCCCGGTGGAGTTGTGCATGGGGTGTGTTTGGAACATTTTGTCACCGGCCGACTCCAAAATTCAGCGGTTCCCCATCTCAGCCCAGAAAGCAGGAAGAACAACTTTTGTGGTGTCTTTCAGATGCCTACTGGAGCAATGTAAAAACTACCAGGAGAACTCCTGTCTGGCACCTTCCCCGGTGGAGTTGTGCATGGGGTGTGTTTGGAACATTTTCTCACCGGCCGAGTCCAAAATTCAGCGGTTCCCCATCTCAGCCCAGAAAGCAGGTAGAACAACTTTTGTGGTGTCCTTTTGATGCCTACAGGAGCAATGTAAAAACTACCAACAGAACTCGTCCCTGGCACCTTCGCTAGTGGAGTTGTGCATGGGGTGTGTTTATTAAAATTTTGTCACCAGCCGAGTCCAAAATTCAGCTGTTCCCCATCTCAGCCCAGAAAGCAGGAAGAACAACTTTTGTGGTGTCGTTCAGATGCCTACTGGAGCAATGTAAAAACTACCAGGAGAACTCCTGTCTGGCACCTTCCCCGGTGGAGTTGTGCATGGGGTGTGTTTGGAACATTTTGTCACCGGCCGACTCCAAAATTCAGCGGTTCCCCATCTCAGCCCAGAAAGCAGGAAGAACAACTTTTGTGGTGTCTTTCAGATGCCTACTGGAGCAATGTAAAAACTACCAGGAGAACTCCTGTCTGGCACCTTCCCCGGTGGAGTTGTGCATGGGGTGTGTTTGGAACATTTTCTCACCGGCCGAGTCCAAAATTCAGCGGTTCCCCATCTCAGCCCAGAAAGCAGGTAGAACAACTTTTGTGGTGTCTTTCAGATGCCTACCGGAGCAATGTAAAAACTACCAACAGAACTCCTGTCTGGCACCTTCCCCGGTGGAGTTGTGCATGGGGTGTGTTTGGAACATTTTGTCACCGGCCGACTCCAAAATTCAGCTGTTCCCCATCTCAGCCCAGAAAGCAGGAAGAACAACTTTTGTGGTGTCTTTCAGATGCCTACCGGAGCAATGTAAAAACTACCAGGAGAACTCCTGTCTGGCACCTTCCCCGGTGGAGTTGTGCATGGGGTGTGTTTGGAACATTTTGTCACCGGCCGACTCCAAAATTCAGCGGTTCCCCATCTCAGCCCAGAAAGCAGGTAGAACAACTTTTGTGGTGCCTTTCAGCTGCCTACCAAGGTAGTGTAAAAACTACTAAGAGAACTCCTGTCTGGCACCTTCCCCGGTGGAGTTGTGCATGGGGTGTGTTTGGAACATTTTGTCACCGGCCGACTCCAAAATTCAGCGGTTCCCCATCTCAGCCCAGAAAGCAGGTAGAACAACTTTTGTGGTGTCTTTCAGATGCCTACCGGAGCAATGTAAAAACTACCAACAGAACTCGTCCCTGGCACCTTCGCTAGTGGAGTTGTGCATGGGGTGTATTTATTAAAATTTTGTCACCAGCCGAGTCCAAAATTCAGCGGTTCCCCATCTCAGCCCAGAAAGCAGGTAGAACAACTTTTGTGGTGCCTTTCAGCTGCCTACCAAGGTAGTGTAAATACTATCAAGAGAACTCTTGTCTGGCACCTTCCCCGGTGGAGTTGTGCATGGGGTGTGTTTGGAACATTTTGTCACCAGCCGAGTCCAAAATTCAGCGGTTCCCCATCTCAGCCCAGAAAGCAGGTAGAACAACTTTTGTGGTGTCTTTCAGATGCCTACCAAGGTAGTGTAAAAACTATTAAGAGAACTCCTGTCTGGCACCTTCCACGGTGGAGCTGTGCAGGGGGTGTGTTTGGAACATTTTTTCACCGGCTGACTCCAAAATTCAGCGGTTCCCCATCTCAGCCCAGAAAGCAGGTAGAACAACTTTTGTGGTGTCGTTCAGATGCCTACCGGAGCAATGTAAAAACTACCAGGAGAACTCCTGTCTGGCACCTTCACTAGTGGAGTTGTGCATGGGGTGTCTTTGGAACATTTTGTCACCGGCCGACTCCAAAATTCAGCGATTCCCCATCTCAGCCCAGAAAGCAGGTAGAACAACTTTTGTGGTGCCTTTCAGCTGCCTACCAAGGTAGTGTAAAAACTACGAGAACTCCTGTCTGGCACCTTCCCCGGTGGAGTTGTGCATGGGGTGTGTTTGGAACATTTTGTCACCGGCCGACTCCAAAATTCAGCGGTTCCCCATCTCAGCCCAGAAAGCAGGTAGATCAACTATTGTGGTGTCTTTCAGATGCCTACCGGAGCAATGTAAAAACTACCAAGAGAACTCTTGTCTGGAACCTTCCCCGGTGGAGTTGTGCATGGGGTGTGTTTGGAACATTTTGTCACCGGCCGAATCCAAAATTCAGCGGTTCCCCATCTCAGCCCAGAAAGCAGGTAGAACAACTTTTGTGGTGTCTTTCAGATGCCTACCGGAGCAATGTAAAAACTACCAGGAGAACTCCTGTCTGGCACCTTCCCCGGTGGAGTTGTGCATGGGGTGTGTTTGGAATATTTGTCACCAGCCGAGTCCAAAATTCAGCGGTTCCCCATCTCAGCCCAGAAAGCAGGTAGAACAACTTTTGTGGTGCCTTTCAGCTGCCTACCAAGGTAGTGTAAAAACTATTAAGAGAACTCCTGCCTGGCACCTTCCCCGGTGGAGTTGTGCATGGGGTGTCTTTGGAACATTTTGTCACTGGCCGACTCCAAAATTCAGCGGTTCCCCATCTCAGCCCAGAAAGCAGGTAGAACAACTTTTGTGGTGCCTTTCAGCTGCCTACCAAGGTAGTGTAAAAACTAGTAAGAGAACTCCTGTCTGGCACCTTCCCCGGTGGAGTTGTGCATGGGGTGTGTTTGGAACATTTTGTCACCGGCCGACTCCAAAATTCAGCGGTTCCCCATCTCAGCCCAGAAAGCAGGTAGAACAACTTTTGTGGTGTCTTTCAGCTGCCTACCGGAGCAATGTAAAAACTACCAGGAGAACTCCTGTCTGGCACCTTCCCCGGTGGAGTTGTGCATGGGGTGTGTTTGGAACATTTTGTCACCAGCCGAGTCCAAAATTCAGCGGTTCCCCATCTCAGCCCAGAAAGCAGGTAGAACAACTTTTGTGGTGTCTTTCAGATGCCTACCAGAGCAATGTAAAAACTACCAGGAGAACTTCTGTCTGGCACCTTCCCCGGTGGAGTTGTGCATGGGGTGTGTTTGGAACATTTTGTCACCAGCCGAGTCCAAAATTCAGCGGTTCCCCATCTCAGCCCAGAAAGCAGGTAGAACAACTTTTGTGGTGTCTTTCAGATGCCTACCAAGGTAGTGTAAAAACTACTAAGAGAACTCCTGTCTGGCACCTTCCCCGGTGGAGTTGTGCAGGGGGTGTGTTTGGAACATTTTTTCACCGGCTGACTCCAAAATTCAGCGGTTCCCCATCTCAGCCCAGAAAGCAGGTAGAACAACTTTTGTGGTGTCTTTCAGATGCCTACCGGAGCAATGTAAAAACTACCAAGAGAACTCCTGTCTGGCACCTTCGCTAGTGGAGTTGTGCATGGGGTGTCTTTGGAACATTTTGTCACCGGCCGACTCCAAAATTCACCGGTTCCCCATCTCAGCCCAGAAAGCAGGTAGAACAACTATTGTGGTGTCTTTCAGATGCCTACCGGAGCAATGTAAAAATTACCAGGAGAACTCCTGTCTGGCACCTTCCCCGGTGGAGTTGTGCATGGGGTGTGTTTGGAACATTTTTTCACCGGCCGAGTCCAAAATTCAGCGGTTCCCCATCTCAGCCCAGAAAGCAGGTAGAACAACTTTTGTGGTGCCTTTCAGCTGCCTACCAAGGTAGTGTAAAAACTATTAAGAGAACTCCTGTCTGGCACCTTCCCCGGTGGAGTTGTGCATGGGGTGTGTTTGGAACATTTTGTCACCAGCCGAGTCCAAAATTCAGTGGTTCCCCATCTCAGCCCAGAAAGCAGGTAGAACAACTTTTGTGGTGCCTTTCAGGTGCCTACCAAGGTAGAGTAAAAACTACCAGGAGAACTCCTGTCTGGCACCTTCCCCGGTGGAGTTGTGCATGGGGTGTGTTTGGAACATTTTGTCACCGGCCGACTCCAAAATTCAGCGGTTCCCCATCTCAGCCCAGAAAGCAGGTAGAACAACTTTTGTGGTGCCTTTCAGCTGCCTACCAAGGTAGTGTAAAAACTACTAAGAGAACTCCTGTCTGGCACCTTCCCCGGTGGAGTTGTGCATGGGGTGTGTTTGGAACATTTTGTCACCGGCCGACTCCAAAATTCAGCGGTTCCCCATCTCAGCCCAGAAAGCAGGTAGAACAACTTTTGTGGTGTCCTTTTGATGCCTACCAGAGCAATGTAAAAACTACCAACAGAACTCGTCCCTGGCACCTTCGCTAGTGGAGTTGTGCATGGGGTGTATTTATTAAAATTTTGTCACCAGCCGAGTCCAAAATTCAGCTTTTCCCCATCTCAGCCCAGAAAGCAGGTAGAACAACTTTTGTGGTGCCTTTCAGCTGCCTACCAAGGTAGTGTAAATACTATCAAGAGAACTCTTGTCTGGCACCTTCCCCGGTGGAGTTGTGCATGGGGTGTGTTTGGAACATTTTGTCACCAGCCGAGTCCAAAATTCAGCGGTTCCCCATCTCAGCCCAGAAAGCAGGTAGAACAACTTTTGTGGTGTCTTTCAGATGCCTACCAAGGTAGTGTAAAAACTACTAAGAGAACTCCTGTCTGGCACCTTCCACGGTGGAGCTGTGCAGGGGGTGTGTTTGGAACATTTTTTCACCGGCTGACTCCAAAATTCAGCGGTTCCCCATCTCAGCCCAGAAAGCAGGTAGAACAACTTTTGTGGTGTCGTTCAGATGCCTACCGGAGCAATGTAAAAACTACCAGGAGAACTCCTGTCTGGCACCTTCGCTAGTGGAGTTGTGCATGGGGTGTCTTTGGAACATTTTGTCACCGGCCGACTCCAAAATTCAGCGATTCCCCATCTCAGCCCAGAAAGCAGGTAGAACACCTTTTGTGGTGCCTTTCAGCTGCCTACCAAGGTAGTGTAAAAACTACGAGAACTCCTGCCTGGCACCTTCCCCGGTGGAGTTGTGCATGGGGTGTGTTTGGAACATTTTGTCACCGGCCGACTCCAAAATTCAGCGGTTCCCCATCTCAGCCCAGAAAGCAGGTAGATCAACTATTGTGGTGTCTTTCAGATGCCTACCGGAGCAATGTAAAAACTACCAAGAGAACTCTTGTCTGGAACCTTCCCCGGTGGAGTTGTGCATGGGGTGTGTTTGGAACATTTTGTCACCGGCCGAGTCCAAAATTCAGCGGTTCCCCATCTCAGCCCAGAAAGCAGGTAGAACAACTTTTGTGGTGTCTTTCAGATGCCTACCGGAGCAATGTAAAAACTACCAGGAGAACTCCTGTCTGGCACCTTCCCCGGTGGAGTTGTGCATGGGGTGTGTTTGGAATATTTGTCACCAGCCGAGTCCAAAATTCAGCGGTTCCCCATCTCAGCCCAGAAAGCAGGTAGAACAACTTTTGTGGTGCCTTTCAGCTGCCTACCAAGGTAGTGTAAAAACTACTAAGAGAACTCCTGCCTGGCACCTTCCCCGGTGGAGTTGTGCATGGGGTGTCTTTGGAACATTTTGTCACCGGCCGAGTCCAAAATTCAGCGGTTCCCCATCTCAGCCCAGAAAGCAGGTAGAACAACTTTTGTGGTGTCCTTTTGATGGCTACCGGAGCAATGTAAAAACTACCAACAGAACTCGTCCCTGGCACCTTCGCTAGTGGAGTTGTGCATGGGGTGTGTTTATTAAAATTTTGTCACCAGCCGAGTCCAAAATTCAGCTGTTCCCCATCTCAGCCCAGAAAGCAGGTAGAACAACTTTTGTGGTGCCTTTCAGCTGCCTACCAAGGTAGTGTAAAAACTACCAGGAGAACTCCTGTCTGGCACCTTCCCCGGTGGAGTTGTGCATGGGGTGTGTTTGGAACATTTTGTCACCGGCCGACTCCAAAATTCAGCGGTTCCCCATCTCAGCCCAGAAAGCAGGTAGAACAACTTTTGTGGTGCCTTTCAGCTGCCTACCAAGGTAGTGTAAAAACTAGTAAGAGAACTCCTGTCTGGCACCTTCCCCGGTGGAGTTGTGCATGGGGTGTGTTTGGAACATTTTGTCACCGGCCGACTCCAAAATTCAGCGGTTCCCCATCTCAGCCCAGAAAGCAGGTAGAACAACTTTTGTGGTGTCTTTCAGCTGCCTACCGGAGCAATGTAAAAACTACCAGGAGAACTCCTGTCTGGCACCTTCCCCGGTGGAGTTGTGCATGGGGTGTGTTTGGAACATTTTGTCACCAGCCGAGTCCAAAATTCAGCGGTTCCCCATCTCAGCCCAGAAAGCAGGTAGAACAACTTTTGTGGTGTCTTTCAGATGCCTACCAGAGCAATGTAAAAACTACCAGGAGAACTTCTGTCTGGCACCTTCCCCGGTGGAGTTGTGCATGGGGTGTGTTTGGAACATTTTGTCACCAGCCGAGTCCAAAATTCAGCGGTTCCCCATCTCAGCCCAGAAAGCAGGTAGAACAACTTTTGTGGTGTCTTTCAGATGCCTACCAAGGTAGTGTAAAAACTACTAAGAGAACTCCTGTCTGGCACCTTCCCCGGTGGAGTTGTGCAGGGGGTGTGTTTGGAACATTTTTTCACCGGCTGACTCCAAAATTCAGCGGTTCCCCATCTCAGCCCAGAAAGCAGGTAGAACAACTTTTGTGGTGTCTTTCAGATGCCTACCGGAGCAATGTAAAAACTACCAAGAGAACTCCTGTCTGGCACCTTCGCTAGTGGAGTTGTGCATGGGGTGTCTTTGGAACATTTTGTCACCGGCCGACTCCAAAATTCACCGGTTCCCCATCTCAGCCCAGAAAGCAGGTAGAACACTTTTTGTGGTGCCTTTCAGCTGCCTACCAAGGTAGTGTAAAAACTACCAGGAGAACTCCTGTCTGGCACCTTCCCCGGTGGAGTTGTGCATGGCGTGTGTTTGGAACATTTTGTCACCGGCCGACTCCAAAATTCAGCGGTTCCCCATCTCAGCCCAGAAAGCAGGTAGAACAACTATTGTGGTGTCTTTCAGATGCCTACCGGAGCAATGTAAAAACTACCAGGAGAACTCCTGTCTGGCACCTTCCCCGGTGGAGTTGTGCATGGGGTGTGTTTGGAACATTTTTTCACCGGCCGAGTCCAAAATTCAGCGGTTCCCCATCTCAGCCCAGAAAGCAGGTAGAACAACTTTTGTGGTGTCTTTCAGATGCCTACCGGAGCAATGTAAAAACTATTAAGAGAACTCCTGTCTGGCACCTTCCCCGGTGGAGTTGTGCATGGGGTGTGTTTGGAACATTTTGTCACAAGCCGAGTCCAAAATTCAGCGGTTCCCCATCTCAGCCCAGAAAGCAGGTAGAACAACTTTTGTGGTGCCTTTCAGCTGCCTACCAAGGTAGTGTAAAAACTACTAAGAGAACTCCTGCCTGGCACCTTCCCCGGTGGAGTTGTGCATGGGGTGTCTTTGGAACATTTTGTCACCGGCCGAGTCCAAAATTCAGCGGTTCCCCATCTCAGCCCAGAAAGCAGGTAGAACAACTTTTGTGGTGTCCTTTTGATGGCTACCGGAGCAATGTAAAAACTACCAACAGAACTCGTCCCTGGCACCTTCCCCGGTGGAGTTGTGCATGGGGTGTATTTATTAAAATTTTGTCACCAGCCGAGTCCAAAATTCAGCTGTTCCCCATCTCAGCCCAGAAAGCAGGTAGAAAAACTTTTGTGGTGCCTTTCAGCTGCCTACCAAGGTAGTGTAAAAACTACCAGGAGAACTCCTGTCTGGCACCTTCCCCGGTGGAGTTGTGCATGGGGTGTGTTTGGAACATTTTGTCACCGGCCGAGTCCAAAATTCAGCGGTTCCCCATCTCAGCCCAGAAAGCAGGTAGAACAACTTTTGTGGTGCCTTTCAGCTGCCTACCAAGGTAGTGTAAAAACTACCAGGAGAACTCCTGTCTGGCACCTTCCCCGGTGGAGTTGTGCATGGGGTGTGTTTGGAACATTTTGTCACCGGCGGAGTCCAAAATTCAGCGGTTCCCCATCTCAGCCCAGAAAGCAGGTAGAACAACTTTTGTGGTGTCTTTCAGATGCCTACCGGAGCAATGTAAAAACTACCAGGAGAACTCCTGTCTGGCACCTTCCCCGGTGGAGTTGTGCATGGGGTGTGTTTGGAACATTTTGTCACCGGCCGAGTCCAAAATTCAGCGGTTCCCCATCTCAGCCCAGAAAGCAGGTAGAACAACTTTTGTGGTGCCTTTCAGCTGCCTACCAAAATAGTGTAAAAACTACTAAGAGAACTCCTGTCTGGCATCTTCCCCGGTGGAGTTGTGCAGGGGGTGTGTTTGGAACATTTTGTCACCAGCCGAGTCCAAAATTCAGCGGTTCCCCATCTCAGCCCAGAAAGCAGGTAGAACAACTTTTGTGGTGTCTTTCAGATGCCTACCGGAGCAATGTAAAAACTACCAGGAGAACTCCTGTCTGGCACCTTCCCCGGTGGAGTTGTGCATGGGGTGTGTTTGGAACATTTTGTCACCAGCCGAGTCCAAAATTCAGCGATTCCCCATCTCAGCCCAGAAAGCAGGTAGAACAACTTTTGTGGTGTCTTTCAAATGCCTACCAAGGTAGTGTAAAAACTACTAAGAGAACTCCTGTCTGGCACCTTCCCCGGTGGAGTTGTGCATGGGGTGTCTTTGGAACATTTTGTCACCAGCCGACTCCAAAATTCAGCGATTGCCCATCTCAGCCCAGAAAGCAGGAAGAACAACTTTTGTGGTGTCCTTTTGATGCCTACAGGAGCAATGTAAAAACTACCAACAGAACTCGTCCCTGGCACCTTCGCTAGTGGAGTTGTGCATGGGGTGTGTTTATTAACATTTTGTCACCAGCCGAGTCCAAAATTCAGCTGTTCCCCATCTCAGCCCAGAAAGCAGGTAGAACAACTTTTGTGGTGTCTTTCAGATGCCTACCGGAGCAATGTAAAAACTACCAGGAGAACTCCTGTCTGGCACCTTCCCCGGTGGGGTTGTGCATGGGGTGTGTTTGGAACATTTTGTCACCGGCCGACTCCAAAATTCAGCGATTCCCCATCTCAGCCCAGAAAGCAGGTAGAACAACTTTTGTGGTGCCTTTCAGCTGCCTACCAAGGTAGTGTAAAAACTACCAGGAGAACTCCTGTCTGGCACCTTCCCCGGTGGAGTTGTGCATGGGGTGTGTTTGGAACATTTTGTCACCAGCCGACTCCAAAATTCAGCGGTTCCCCATCTCAGCCCAGAAAGCAGGTAGAACAACTTTTGTGGTGCCTTTCAGTTGCCTACCAAGGTAGTGTAAAAACTACCAGGAGAACTCCTGTCTGGCACCTTCCCCGGTGGAGTTGTGCATGGGGTGTCTTTGGAACATTTTGTCACCGGCCGACTCCAAAATTCAGCGGTTCCCCATCTCAGCCCAGAAAGCAGGTAGAGCAACTTTTGTGGTGCCTTTCAGCTGCCTACCAAGGTAGTGTAAAAACTACTAAGAGAACTCCTGTCTGGCACCTTCCCCGGTGGAGTTGTGCATGGGGTGTGTTTGGAACATTTTTTCACCGGCCGAGTCCAAAATTCAGCGGTTCCCCATCTCAGCCCAGAAAGCAGGTAGAACAACTTTTGTGGTGCCTTTCAAATGCCTACCAAGGTAGTGTAAAAACTACCAGGAGAACTCCTGTCTGGCACCTTCCCCGGTGGAGTTGTGCATGGGGTGTGTTTGGAACATTTTGTCACCGGCCGACTCCAAAATTCAGCGGTTCCCCATCTCAGCCCAGAAAGCAGGTAGAACAACTATTGTGGTGTCTTTCAGATGCCTACCAAGGTAGTGTAAAAACTACTAAGAGAACTCCTGCCTGGCACCTTCCCCGGTGGAGTTGTGCATGGCGTGTGTTTGGAACATTTTGTCACCGGCCGACTCCAAAATTCAGCGATTCCCCATCTCAGCCCAGAAAGCAGGAAGAACAACTTTTGTGGTGTCCTTTTGATGCCTACAGGAGCAATGTAAAAACTACCAACAGAACTCGTCCATGGCACCTTCGCTAGTGGAGTTGTGCATGGGGTGTGTTTGGAACATTTTGTCACCGGCCGAGTCCAAAATTCAGCGGTTCCCCATCTCAGCCCAGAAAGCAGGTAGAACAACTTTTGTGGTGTCTTTCAGATGCCTACCGGAGCAATGTAAAAACTACCAGGAGAACTCCTGTCTGGCACCTTCCCCGGTGGAGTTGTGCATGGGGTGTGTTTGGAACATTTTGTCACCGGCCGACTCCAAAATTCAGCGGTTCCCCATCTCAGCCCAGAAAGCAGGTAGAACAACTTTTGTGGTGTCTTTCAGATGCCTACCGGAGCAATGTAAAAACTACCAGGAGAACTCCTGTCTGGCACCTTCCCCGGTGGAGTTGTGCATGGGGTGTGTTTGGAACATTTTGTCACCAGCCGAGTCCAAAATTCAGCGGTTCCCCATCTCAGCCCAGAAAGCAGGTAGAACAACTTTTGTGGTGCCTTTCAGGTGCCTACCAAGGTAGTTTAAAAACTACCAGGAGAACTCCTGTCTGGCACCTTCCCCGGTGGAGTTGTGCATGGGGTGTGTTTGGAACATTTTGTCACCGGCCGACTCCAAAATTCAGCGGTTCCCCATCTCAGCCCAGAAAGCAGGTAGAACAACTTTTGTGGTGCCTTTCAGGTGCCTACCAAGGTAGTGTAAAAACGACCAGGAGAACTCCTGTCTGGCACCTTCCCCGGTGGAGTTGTGCATGGGGTGTGTTTGGAACATTTTTTCACCGGCCGACTCCAAAATTCAGCGGTTCCCCATCTCAGCCCAGAAAGCAGGTAGAACAACTTTTGTGGTGTGTTTCAGATGCCTACTGGAGCAATGTAAAAACTACCAGGAGAACTCCTGTCTGGCACCTTCCCCGGTGGAGTTGTGCATGGGGTGTGTTTGGAACATTTTGTCACCAGCCGAGTCCAAAATTCAGCGGTTCCCCATCTCAGCCCAGAAAGCAGGTAGAACAACTTTTGTGGTGCCT
Source organism: Falco biarmicus (assembly GCF_023638135.1). Lineage (NCBI taxonomy): Eukaryota > Metazoa > Chordata > Aves > Falconiformes > Falconidae > Falco > Falco biarmicus. The sequence goes on along the minus strand of NW_026612027.1, from coordinate 157,151 downwards.
TTCAGGTGCCTACCAAGGTAGTGTAAAAACTACCAAGAGAACTCCTGCCTGGCACCTTCACCGGTGGAGTTGTGCATGGGGTGTGTTTGGAACATTTTGTCACCAGCCGAGTCCAAAATTCAGCTGTTCCCCATCTCAGCCCAGAAAGCAGGTAGAACAACTTTTGTGGTGTCTTTCAGATGCCTACCGGAGCAATGTAAAAACTACCAGGAGAACTCCTGTCTGGCACCTTCCCCGGTGGAGTTGTGCATGGGGTGTGTTTGGAACATTTTGTCACCGGCCGACTCCAAAATTCAGCGGTTCCCCATCTCAGCCCAGAAAGCAGGTAGAACAACTTTTGTGGTGTCTTTCAGATGCCTACCGGAGCAATGTAAAAACTACCAGGAGAACTCCTGTCTGGCACCTTCCCCGGTGGAGTTGTGCATGGGGTGTGTTTGGAACATTTTGTCACCAGCCGACTCCAAAATTCAGCTGTTCCCCATCTCAGCCCAGAAAGCAGGAAGAACAACTTTTGTGGTGTCTTTCAGATGCCTACCGGAGCAATGTAAAAACTACCAGGAGAACTCCTGTCTGGCACCTTCCCCGGTGGAGTTGTGCATGGGGTGTGTTTGGAACATTTTGTCACCAGCCGAGTCCAAAATTCAGCGGTTCCCCATCTCAGCCCAGAAAGCAGGTAGAACAACTTTTGTGGTGCCTTTCAGCTGCCTACCAAGGTAGTGTAAAAACTATTAAGAGAACTCCTGTCTGGCACCTTCCCCGGTGGAGTTGTGCATGGGGTGTGTTTGGAACATTTTGTCACCGGCCGACTCCAAAATTCAGCGGTTCCCCATCTCAGCCCAGAAAGCAGGTAGAACAACTTTTGTGGTGTCCTTTTGATGCCTACCGGAGCAATGTAAAAACTACCAACAGAACTCGTCCCTGGCACCTTCGCTAGTGGAGTTGTGCATGGGGTGTATTTATTAAAATTTTGTCACCAGCCGAGTCCAAAATTCAGCTGTTCCCCATCTCAGCCCAGAAAGCAGGTAGAACAACTTTTGTGGTGTCCTTTTGATGCCTACAGGAGAAATGTAAAAACTACCAACAGAACTCGTCCCTGGCACCTTCCCCGGTGGAGTTGTGCATGGGGTGTGTTTGGAACATTTTGTCACCGGCCGAGTCCAAAATTCAGCGGTTCCCCATCTCAGCCCAGAAAGCAGGTAGAACAACTTTTGTGGTGTCCTTTTGATGCCTACCGGAGCAATGTAAAAACTACCAACAGAACTCGTCCCTGGCACCTTCGCTAGTGGAGTTGTGCATGGGGTGTATTTATTAAAATTTTGTCACCAGCCGAGTCCAAAATTCAGCTGTTCCCCATCTCAGCCCAGAAAGCAGGTAGAACAACTTTTGTGGTGCCTTTCAGCTGCCTACCAAGGTAGTGTAAAAACTACCAGGAGAACTCCTGTCTGGCACCTTCCCCGGTGGAGTTGTGCATGGCGTGTGTTTGGAACATTTTGTCACCAGCCGAGTCCAAAATTCAGTGGTTCCCCATCTCAGCCCAGAAAGCAGGAAGAACAACTTTTGTGGTGCCTTTCAGCTGCCTACCAAGGTAGTGTAAAAACTACTAAGAGAACTCCTGTCTGGCACCTTCCCCGGTGGAGTTGTGCATGGGGTGTGTTTGGAACATTTTGTCACCGGCCGACTCCAAAATTCAGCGGTTCCCCATCTCAGCCCAGAAAGCAGGTAGAACAACTTTTGTGGTGTCCTTTTGATGCCTACCGGAGCAATGTAAAAACTACCAACAGAACTCGTCCCTGGCACCTTCGCTAGTGGAGTTGTGCATGGGGTGTATTTATTAAAATTTTGTCACCAGCCGAGTCCAAAATTCAGCTGTTCCCCATCTCAGCCCAGAAAGCAGGTAGAACAACTTTTGTGGTGTCCTTTTGATGCCTACAGGAGAAATGTAAAAACTACCAACAGAACTCGTCCCTGGCACCTTCCCCGGTGGAGTTGTGCATGGGGTGTGTTTGGAACATTTTGTCACCGGCCGACTCCAAAATTCAGCGGTTCCCCATCTCAGCCCAGAAAGCAGGTAGAACAACTTTTGTGGTGTCTTTCAGATGCCTACCGGAGCAATGTAAAAACTACCAGGAGAACTCCTGTCTGGCACCTTCCCCGGTGGAGTTGTGCATGGGGTGTGTTTGGAACATTTTGTCACCGGCCGACTCCAAAATTCAGCTGTTCCCCATCTCAGCCCAGAAAGCAGGAAGAACAGCTTTTGTGGTGTCTTTCAGATGCCTACCAAGGTAGTGTAAAAACTACCAGGAGAACTCCTGTCTGGCACCTTCCCCGGTGGAGTTGTGCATGGGGTGTGTTTGGAACATTTTGTCACCAGCCGAGTCCAAAATTCAGCGGTTCCCCATCTCAGCCCAGAAAGCAGGTAGAACAACTTTTGTGGTGCCTTTCAGATGCCTACCAAGGTAGTGTAAAAACTACTAAGAGAACTCCTGCCTGGCACCTTCCCCGGTGGAGTTGTGCATGGGGTGTGTTTGGAACATTTTCTCACCGGCCGAGTCCAAAATTCAGCGATTCCCCATCTCAGCCCATTAAGCAGGAAGAACAACTTTTGTGGTGTCCTTTTGATGCCTACAGGAGCAATGTAAAAACTACCAACAGAGTTCGTCCCTGGCACCTTCCCCGGTGGAGTTGTGCATGGGGTGTGTTTGGAACATTTTTTCACCGGCCGACTCCAAAATTCAGCGGTTCCCCATCTCAGCCCAGAAAGCAGGTAGAACAACTTTTGTGGTGTCTTTCAGATGCCTACCGGAGCAATGTAAAAACTACCAGGAGAACTCCTGTCTGGCACCTTCCCCGGTGGAGTTGTGCATGGGGTGTGTTTGGAACATTTTGTCACCGGCCGAGTCCAAAATACAGCGGTTCCCCATCTCAGCCCAGAAAGCAGGTAGAACAACTTTTGTGGTGTCTTTCAGATGCCTACCAGAGCAATGTAAAAACTACCAGGAGAACTCCTGTCTGGCACCTTCCCCGGTGGAATTGTGCATGGGGTGTGTTTGGAACATTTTGTCACCAGCCGAGTCCAAAATTCAGCGGTTCCCCATCTCAGCCCAGAAAGCAGGTAGAACAACTTTTGTGGTGTCTTTCAGATGCCTACCGGAGCAATGTAAAAACTACCAGGAGAACTCCTGTCTGGCACCTTCCCCGGTGGAGTTGTGCATGGCGTGTGTTTGGAACATTTTGTCACCAGCCGAGTCCAAAATTCAGTGGTTCCCCATCTCAGCCCAGAAAGCAGGAAAGAACAACTTTTGTGGTGCCTTTCAGCTGCCTACCAAGGTAGTGTAAAAACTACTAAGAGAACTCCTGTCTGGCACCTTCCCCGGTGGAGTTGTGCATGGGGTGTGTTTGGAACATTTTGTCACCGGCCGACTCCAAAATTCAGCGGTTCCCCATCTCAGCCCAGAAAGCAGGTAGAACAACTTTTGTGGTGTCCTTTTGATGCCTACCGGAGCAATGTAAAAACTACCAACAGAACTCGTCCCCTGGCACCTTCGCTAGTGGAGTTGTGCATGGGGTGTATTTATTAAAATTTTGTCACCAGCCGAGTCCAAAATTCAGCGGTTCCCCATCTCAGCCCAGAAAGCAGGTAGAACAACTTTTGTGGTGCCTTTCAGCTGCCTACCAAGGTAGTGTAAAAACTATTAAGAGAACTCCTGTCTGGCACCTTCCCCGGTGGAGTTGTGCAGGGGGTGTGTTTGGAACATTTTGTCACCGGCCGAGTCCAAAATTCAGCGGTTCTCCCCATCTCAGCCCAGAAAGCAGGTAGAACAACTTTTGTGTGTCCTTTTGATGCCTACCGGAGCAATGTAAAAACTCCCAACAGAACTCGTCCCTGGCACCTTCGCTAGTGGAGTTGTGCATGGGGTGTATTTATTAAAATTTTGTCACCAGCCGAGTCCAAAATTCAGCTGTTCCCCATCTCAGCCCAGAAAGCAGGTAGAACAACTTTTGTGGTGCCTTTCAGCTGCCTACCAAGGTAGTGTAAAAACTACCAGGAGAACTCCTGTCTGGCACCTTCCCCGGTGGAGTTGTGCATGGGGTGTGTTTGGAACATTTTGTCACCGGCCGAGTCCAAAATTCAGCGGTTCCCCATCTCAGCCCAGAAAGCAGGTAGAACAACTTTTGTGGTGTCTTTCAGATGCCTACCAAGTTAGTGTAAAAACTATTAAGAGAACTCCTGTCTGGCACCTTCCCGGTGGAGTTGTGCATGGGGTGTGTTCGGAACATTTTGTCACCAGCCGAGTCCAAAAATTCAGCGGTTCCCCATCTCAGCCCAGAAAGCAGGTAGAACAACTTTTGTGGTGTCCTTTTGATGCCTACCGGAGCAATGTAAAAACTACCAACAGAACTCGTCCCTGGCACCTTCCCCGGTGGAGTTGTGCATGGGGTGTATTTATTAAAATTTTGTCACCAGCCGAGTCCAAAATTCAGCTGTTCCCCATCTCAGCCCAGAAAGCAGGTAGAACAACTTTTGTGGTGTCCTTTTGATGCCTACAGGAGAAATGTAAAAACTACCAGGAGAACTCCTGCCTGGCACCTTCCCCGGTGGAGTTGTGCATGGGGTGTGTTTGGAACATTTTGTCACCGGCCGAGTCCAAAATTCAGCGGTTCCCCATCTCAGCCCAGAAAGCAGGTAGAACAACTTTTGTGGTGTCCTTTTGATGCCTACCGGAGCAATGTAAAAAGTACCAACAGAACTCGTCCCTGGCACCTTCGCTAGTGGAGTTGTGCATGGGGTGTATTTATTAAAATTTTGTCACCAGCCGAGTCCAAAATTCAGCTGTTCCCCATCTCAGCCCAGAAAGCAGGTAGAACAACTTTTGTGGTGCCTTTCAGCTGCCTACCAAGGTAGTGTAAAAACTACCAGGAGAACTCCTGTCTGGTGCCTTCCCCGGTGGAGTTGTGCATGGGGTGTGTTTGGAACATTTTGTCACCAGCCGAGTCCAAAATTCAGCGGTTCCCCATCTCAGCCCAGAAAGCAGGTAGAACAACTTTTGTGGTGCCTTTCAGCTGCCTACCGGAGCAATGTAAAAACTACCAGGAGAACTCCTGTCTGGCACCTTCCCCGGTGGAGTTGTGCATGGGGTGTGTTTGGAACATTTTGTCACCAGCCGAGTCCAAAATTCAGCGGTTCCCCATCTCAGCCCAGAAAGCAGGTAGAACAACTTTTGTGGTGCCTTTCAGATGCCTACCGGAGCAATGTAAAAACTACTAAGAGAACTCCTGTCTGGCATCTTCCCCGGTGGAGTTGTGCATGGGGTGTGTTTGGAACATTTTGTCACCGGCCGAGTCCAAAATTCAGCGGTTCCCCATCTCAGCCCAGAAAGCAGGTAAAACAACTTTTGTGGTGTCTTTCAGATGCCTACCGGAGCAATGTAAAAACTACCAGGAGAACTCCTGTCTGGCACCTTCCCCGGTGGAGTTGTGCATGGGGTGTGTTTGGAACATTTTGTCACCGGCCGAGTCCAAAATTCAGCGATTCCCCATCTCAGCCCAGAAAGCAGGTAGAACAACTTTTGTGGTGTCTTTCAGATGCCTACCGGAGCAATGTAAAAACTACCAGGAGAACTCCTGTCTGGCACCTTCCCCGGTGGAGTTGTGCATGGGGTGTGTTCGGAACATTTTGTCACCGGCCGACTCCAAAATTCAGCGGTTCCCCATCTCAGCCCAGAAAGCAGGTAGAACAACTTTTGTGGTGCCTTTCAGCTGCCTACCAAGTTAGTGTAAAAACTATTAAGAGAACTCCTGTCTGGCACCTTCCCCGGTGGAGTTGTGCATGGGGTGTGTTCGGAACATTTTGTCACCAGCCGAGTCCAAAAATTCAGCGGTTCCCCATCTCAGCCCAGAAAGCAGGTAGAACAACTTTTGTGGTGCCTTTCAGCTGCCTACCAAGGTAGTGTAAAAACTATTAAGAGAACTCCTGTCTGGCACCTTCCCCGGTGGAGTTGTGCATGGGGTGTGTTTGGAACATTTTGTCACCGGCCGAGTCCAAAATTCAGCGGTTCCCCATCTCAGCCCAGAAAGCAGGTAGAACAACTTTTGTGGTGCCTTTCAGATGCCTACCAAGGTAGTGTAAAAACTACCAAGAGAACTCCTGCCTGGCACCTTCCCCGGTGGAGTTGTGCATGGGGTGTGTTTGGAACATTTTGTCACCGTCCGAGTCCAAAATTCAGCGGTTCCCCATCTCAGCCCAGAAAGCAGGTAGAACAACTTTTGTGGTGTCTTTCAGATGCCTACCGGAGCAATGTAAAAACTACCAGGAGAACTCCTGTCTGGCACCTTCCCCGGTGGAGTTGTGCATGGGGTGTGTTTGGAACATTTTGTCACCGGCCGACTCCAAAATTCAGCGATTCCCCATCTCAGCCCAGAAAGCAGGAAGAACAACTTTTGTGGTGTCTTTCAGATGCCTACCGGAGCAATGTAAAAACTACCAGGAGAACTCCTGTCTGGCACCTTCCCCGGTGGAGTTGTGCATGGGGTGTGTTCGGAACATTTTGTCACCGGCCGACTCCAAAATTCAGCGGTTCCCCATCTCAGCCCAGAAAGCAGGTAGAACAACTTTTGTGGTGCCTTTCAGCTGCCTACCAAGTTAGTGTAAAAACTATTAAGAGAACTCCTGTCTGGCACCTTCCCCGGTGGAGTTGTGCATGGGGTGTCTTTGGAACATTTTGTCACCAGCCGAGTCCAAAAAATCAGCGGTTCCCCATCTCAGCCCAGAAAGCAGGTAGAACAACTTTTGTGGTGTCTTTCAGATGCCTACCGGAGCAATGTAAAAACTACCAGGAGAACTCCTGTCTGGCACCTTCCCCGGTGGAGTTGTGCATGGGGTGTGTTTGGAACATTTTGTCACCGGCCGACTCCAAAATTCAGCGGTTCCCCATCTCAGCCCAGAAAGCAGGTAGAACAACTTTTGTGGTGTCTTTCAGATGCCTACCGGAGCAATGTAAAAACTACCAGGAGAACTCCTGTCTGGCATCTTCCCCGGTGGAGTTGTGCATGGGGTGTGTTTGGAACATTTTGTCACCGGCCGACTCCAAAATTCAGCGATTCCCCATCTCAGCCCAGAAAGCAGGTAGAACAACTTTTGTGGTGTCTTTCAGATGCCTACCGGAGCAATGTAAAAACTACCAGGAGAACTCCTGTCTGGCACCTTCCCCGGTGGAGTTGTGCATGGGGTGTGTTCGGAACATTTTGTCACCAGCCGAGTCCAAAAATTCAGCGGTTCCCCATCTCAGCCCAGAAAGCAGGTAGAACAACTTTTGTGGCGCCTTTCAGCTGCCTACCAAGGTAGTGTAAAAACTACCAAGAGAACTCCTGCCTGGCACCTTTCCCGGTGGAGTTGTGCATGGGGTGTGTTTGGAACATTTTGTCACCGGCCGACTCCAAAATTCAGCGGTTCCCCATCTCAGCCCAGAAAGCAGGTAGAACAACTTTTGTGGTGTCTTTCAGATGCCTACCGGAGCAATGTAAAAACTACCAGGAGAACTCCTGTCTGGCACCTTCCCCGGTGGAGTTGTGCATGGGGTGTGTTTGGAACATTTTGTCACCGGCCGACTCCAAAATTCAGCGATTCCCCATCTCAGCCCAGAAAGCAGGAAGAACAACTTTTGTGGTGTCTTTCAGATGCCTACCGGAGCAATGTAAAAACTACCAGGAGAACTCCTGTCTGGCACCTTCCCCGGTGGAGTTGTGCATGGGGTGTGTTTGGAACATTTTGTCACCGGCCGACTCCAAAATTCAGCGATTCCCCATCTCAGCCCAGAAAGCAGGAAGAACAACTTTTGTGGTGTCTTTCAGATGCCTACCGGAGCAATGTAAAAACTACCAGGAGAACTCCTGTCTGGCACCTTCCCTGGTGGAGTTGTGCATGGGGTGTGTTTGGAACATTTTGTCACCGGCCGAGTCCAAAATTCAGCGGTTCCCCATCTCAGCCCAGAAAGCAGGTAGAACAACTTTTGTGGTGCCTTTCAGGTGCCTACCAAGGTAGTGTAAAAACTACCAAGAGAACTCCTGCCTGGCACCTTCCCCGGTGGAGTTGTGCATGGGGTGTCTTTGGAACATTTTGTCACCGGCCGAGTCCAAAATTCAGCGATTCCCCATCTCAGCCCAGAAAGCAGGAAGAACAACTTTTGTGGTGTCCTTTTGATGCCTACAGGAGCAATGTAAAAACTACCAACAGAACTCGTCCCTGGCACCTTCCCCGGTGGAGTTGTGCATGGGGTGTGTTTGGAACATTTTGTCACCGGCCGAGTCCAAAATTCAGCGGTTCCCCATCTCAGCCCAGAAAGCAGGAAGAACAACTTTTGTGGTGTCTTTCAGATGCCTACCGGAGCAATTAAAAACTACCAGGAGAACTCCTGTCTGGCACCTTCCCCGGTGGAGTTGTGCATGGCGTGTGTTTGGAACATTTTGTCACCGGCCGACTCCAAAATTCAGCGGTTCCCCATCTCAGCCCAGAAAGCAGGTAGAACAACTTTTGTGGTGTCTTTCAGATGCCTACCGGAGCAATGTAAAAACTACCAGGAGAACTCCTGTCTGGCACCTTCCCCGGTGGAGTTGTGCATGGGGTGTGTTCGGAACATTTTTTCACCAGCCGAGTCCAAAAATTCAGCGGTTCCCCATCTCAGCCCAGAAAGCAGGTAGAACAACTTTTGTGGTGCCTTTCAGCTGCCTACCTAGGTAGTGTAAAAACTACCAACAGAACTCCTGCCTGGCACCTTCCCCGGTGGAGTTGTGCATGGGGTGTGTTTGGAACATTTTGTCACCGGCCGAGTCCAAAATTCAGCGGTTCCCCATCTCAGCCCAGAAAGCAGGTAGAACAACTTTTGTGGTGTCTTTCAGATGCCTACCGGAGCAATGTAAAAACTACCAGGAGAACTCCTGTCTGGCACCTTCCCCGGTGGAGTTGTGCATGGGGTGTGTTTGGAACATTTTGTCACCGGCCGACTCCAAAATTCAGCGATTCCCCATCTCAGCCCAGAAAGCAGGAAGAACAACTTTTGTGGTGTCTTTCAGATGCCTACCGGACCAATGTAAAAACTACCAGGAGAACTCCTGTCTGGCACCTTCCCCGGTGGAGTTGTGCATGGGGTGTGTTTGGAACATTTTGTCACCAGCCGAGTCCAAAAATTCAGCGGTTCCCCATCTCAGCCCAGAAAGCAGGTAGAACAACTTTTGTGGTGCCTTTCAGCTGCCTACCAAGGTAGTGTAAAAACTATTAAGAGAACTCCTGCCTGGCACCTTCCCCGGTGGAGTTGTGCATGGGGTGTGTTTGGAACATTTTGTCACCGGCCGAGTCCAAAATTCAGCGATTCCCCATCTCAGCCCAGAAAGCAGGTAGAACAACTTTTGTGGTGCCTTTCAGGTGCCTACCAAGGTAGTGTAAAAACTACTAAGAGAACTCCTGTCTGGCACCTTCCCCGGTGGAGTTGTGCATGGGGTGTGTTTGGAACATTTTTTCACCGGCCGAGTCCAAAATTCAGCGGTTCCCCATCTCAGCCCAGAAAGCAGGTAGAACAACTTTTGTGGTGTCTTTCAGATGCCTCCTGGAGCAATGTAAAAACTACCAGGAGAACTCCTGTCTGGCACCTTCCCCGGTGGAGTTGTGCATGGGGTGTGTTTGGAACATTTTGTCACCGGCCGAGTCCAAAATTCAGCGGTTCCCCATCTCAGCCCAGAAAGCAGGAAGAACAACTTTTGTGGTGTCTTTCAGATGCCTACCGGAGCAATGTAAAAACTACCAGGAGAACTCCTGTCTGGCACCTTCCCCGGTGGAGTTGTGCATGGGGTGTGTTTGGAACATTTTGTCACCGGCCGACTCCAAAATTCAGCGGTTCCCCATCTCAGCCCAGAAAGCAGGTAGAACAACTTTTGTGGTGTCTTTCAGATGCCTACCGGAGCAATGTAAAAACTACCAGGAGAACTCCTGTCTGGCACCTTCCCCGGTGGAGTTGTGCATGGGGTGTGTTCGGAACATTTTGTCACCAGCCGAGTCCAAAAATTCAGCGGTTCCCCATCTCAGCCCAGAAAGCAGGTAGAACAACTTTTGTGGTGCCTTTCAGCTGCCTACCAAGGTAGTGTAAAAACTACCAAGAGAACTCCTGCCTGGCACCTTCCCCGGTGGAGTTGTGCATGGGGTGTGTTTGGAACATTTTGTCACCGGCCGACTCCAAAATTCAGCGATTCCCCATCTCAGCCCAGAAAGCAGGTAGAACAACTTTTGTGGTGTCTTTCAGATGCCTACCGGAGCAATGTAAAAACTACCAGGAGAACTCCTGCCTGGCACCTTCCGCGGTGGAGTTGTGCATGGGGTGTGTTTGGAACATTTTGTCACCGGCCGAGTCCAAAATTCAGCGATTCCCCATCTCAGCCCAGAAAGCAGGAAGAACAACTTTTGTGGTGTCTTTCAGATGCCTACCGGACCAATGTAAAAACTACCAGGAGAACTCCTGTCTGGCACCTTCCCCGGTGGAGTTGTGCATGGGGTGTGTTTGGAACATTTTGTCACCGGCCGAGTCCAAAAATTCAGCGGTTCCCCATCTCAGCCCAGAAAGCAGGTAGAACAACTTTTGTGGTGCCTTTCAGCTGCCTACCAAGGTAGTGTAAAAACTATTAAGAGAACTCCTGCCTGGCACCTTCCCCGGTGGAGTTGTGCATGGGGTGTGTTTGGAACATTTTGTCACCGGCCGACTCCAAAATTCAGCGATTCCCCATCTCAGCCCAGAAAGCAGGTAGAACAACTTTTGTGGTGTCTTTCAGATGCCTACCGGAGCAATGTAAAAACTACCAGGAGAACTCCTGTCTGGCACCTTCCCCGGTGGAGTTGTGCATGGGGTGTGTTTGGAACATTTTGTCACCGGCCGACTCCAAAATTCAGCGGTTCCCCATCTCAGCCCAGAAAGCAGGTAGAACAACTTTTGTGGTGTCCTTTTGATGCCTACCGGAGCAATGTAAAAACTGCCAACAGAACTCCTGTCTGGCGCCTTCCCCGGTGGAGTTGTGCATGGGGTGTGTTTGGAACATTTTGTCACCAGCCGAGTCCAAAATTCAGCGGTTCCCCATCTCAGCCCAGAAAGCAGGTAGAACAACTTTTGTGGTGCCTTTCAGCTGCCTACCAAGGTAGTGTAAAAACTACCAAGAGAACTCCTGCCTGGCACCTTCCCCGGTGGAGTTGTGCATGGGGTGTCTTTGGAACATTTTGTCACCGGCCGAGTCCAAAATTCAGCGATTCCCCATCTCAGCCCAGAAAGCAGGAAGAACAACTTTTGTGGTGTCCTTTTGATGCCTACAGGAGCAATGTAAAAACTACCAACAGAACTCGTCCCTGGCACCTTCGCTAGTGGAGTTGTGCATGGGGTGTGTTTGGAACATTTTGTCACCGGCCGACTCCAAAATTCAGCGGTTCCCCATCTCAGCCCAGAAAGCAGGTAGAACAACTTTTGTGGTGTCTTTCAGATGCCTACCGGAGCAATGTAAAAACTACCAGGAGAACTCCTGTCTGGCACCTTCCCCGGTGGAGTTGTGCATGGGGTGTGTTTGGAACATTTTGTCACTGGCCGACTCCAAAATTCAGCGGTTCCCCATCTCAGCCCAGAAAGCAGGAAGAACAACTTTTGTGGTGTCTTTCAGATGCCTACCGGAGCAATGTAAAAACTACCAGGAGAACTCCTGTCTGGCACCTTCCCCGGTGGAGTTGTGCATGGGGTGTGTTCGGAACATTTTGTCACCAGCCGAGTCCAAAAATTCAGCGGTTCCCCATCTCAGCCCAGAAAGCAGGTAGAACAACTTTTGTGGTGCCTTTCAGCTGCCTACCAAGGTAGTGTAAAAACTACCAAGAAAACTCCTGCCTGGCACCTTCCCCGGTGGAGTTGTGCATGGGGTGTGTTTGGAACATTTTGTCACCGGCCGACTCCAAAATTCAGCGATTCCCCATCTCAGCCCAGAAAGCAGGAAGAACAACTTTTGTGGTGTCTTTCAGATGCCTACCGGAGCAATGTAAAAACTACCAGGAGAACTCCTGTCTGGCACCTTCCCCGGTGGAGTTGTGCATGGGGTGTGTTTGGAACATTTTGTCACCAGCCTAGTCCAAAATTCAGCGGTTCCCCATCTCAGCCCAGAAAGCAGGTAGAACAACTTTTGTGGTGCCTTTCAGCTGCCTACCAAGGTAGTGTAAAAACTACCAAGAGAACTCCTGCCTGGCACCTTCCCCGGTGGAGTTGTGCATGGGGTGTCTTTGGAACATTTTGTCACCGGCCGAGTCCAAAATTCAGCGATTCCCCATCTCAGCCCAGAAAGCAGGAAGAACAACTTTTGTGGTGTCCTTTTGATGCCTACAGGAGCAATGTAAAAACTACCAGGAGAACTCCTGTCTGGCACCTTCCCCGGTGGAGTTGTGCATGGGGTGTGTTTGGAACATTTTGTCACCGGCCGACTCCAAAATTCAGCGGTTCCCCATCTCAGCCCAGAAAGCAGGTAGAACAACTTTTGTGGTGTCTTTCAGCTGCCTACCGGAGCAATGTAAAAACTACCAGGAGAACTCCTGTCTGGCACCTTCCCCGGTGGAGTTGTGCATGGCGTGTGTTTGGAACATTTTGTCACCGGCCGACTCCAAAATTCAGCGATTCCCCATCTCAGCCCAGAAAGCAGGTAGAACAACTTTTGTGGTGTCCTTTTGATGCCTACCGGAGCAATGTAAAAACTGCCAACAGAACTCCTGTCTGGCGCCTTCCCCGGTGGAGTTGTGCATGGGGTGTGTTTGGAACATTTTGTCACCAGCCGAGTCCAAAATTCAGCGGTTCCCCATCTCAGCCCAGAAAGCAGGTAGAACAACTTTTGTGGTGCCTTTCAGATGCCTACCAAGGTAGTGTAAAAACTACCAAGAGAACTCCTGCCTGGCACCTTCCCCGGTGGAGTTGTGCATGGGGTGTCTTTGGAACATTTTGTCACCGGCCGAGTCCAAAATTCAGCGATTCCCCATCTCAGCCCAGAAAGCAGGAAGAACAACTTTTGTGGTGTCCTTTTGATGCCTACAGGAGCAATGTAAAAACTACCAACAGAACTCGTCCCTGGCACCTTCGCTAGTGGAGTTGTGCATGGGGTGTGTTTGGAACATTTTGTCACCGGCCGACTCCAAAATTCAGCGGTTCCCCATCTCAGCCCAGAAAGCAGGTAGAACAACTTTTGTGGTGTCTTTCAGATGCCTACCGGAGCAATGTAAAAACTACCAGGAGAACTCCTGTCTGGCACCTTCCCCGGTGGAGTTGTGCATGGGGTGTGTTTGGAACATTTTGTCACTGGCCGACTCCAAAATTCAGCGGTTCCCCATCTCAGCCCAGAAAGCAGGAAGAACAACTTTTGTGGTGTCTTTCAGATGCCTACCGGAGCAATGTAAAAACTACCAGGAGAACTCCTGTCTGGCACCTTCCCCGGTGGAGTTGTGCATGGGGTGTGTTCGGAACATTTTGTCACCAGCCGAGTCCAAAAATTCAGCGGTTCCCCATCTCAGCCCAGAAAGCAGGTAGAACAACTTTTGTGGTGCCTTTCAGCTGCCTACCAAGGTAGTGTAAAAACTACCAAGAAAACTCCTGCCTGGCACCTTCCCCGGTGGAGTTGTGCATGGGGTGTGTTTGGAACATTTTGTCACCGGCCGACTCCAAAATTCAGCGATTCCCCATCTCAGCCCAGAAAGCAGGAAGAACAACTTTTGTGGTGTCTTTCAGATGCCTACCGGAGCAATGTAAAAACTACCAGGAGAACTCCTGTCTGGCACCTTCCCCGGTGGAGTTGTGCATGGGGTGTGTTTGGAACATTTTGTCACCAGCCGAGTCCAAAATTCAGCGGTTCCCCATCTCAGCCCAGAAAGCAGGTAGAACAACTTTTGTGGTGCCTTTCAGCTGCCTACCAAGGTAGTGTAAAAACTACCAAGAGAACTCCTGCCTGGCACCTTCCCCGGTGGAGTTGTGCATGGGGTGTCTTTGGAACATTTTGTCACCGGCCGAGTCCAAAATTCAGCGATTCCCCATCTCAGCCCAGAAAGCAGGAAGAACAACTTTTGTGGTGTCCTTTTGATGCCTACCGGAGCAATGTAAAAACTACCAGGAGAACTCCTGTCTGGCACCTTCCCCGGTGGAGTTGTGCATGGGGTGTGTTTGGAACATTTTGTCACCGGCCGACTCCAAAATTCAGCGGTTCCCCATCTCAGCCCAGAAAGCAGGTAGAACAAATTTTGTGGTGTCTTTCAGATGCCTACCGGAGCAATGTAAAAACTACCAGGAGAACTCCTGTCTGGCACCTTCCCCGGTGGAGTTGTGCATGGCGTGTGTTTGGAACATTTTGTCACCAGCCGAGTCCAAAATTCAGCGATTCCCCATCTCAGCCCAGAAAGCAGGTAGAACAACTTTTGTGGTGTCTTTCAGATGCCTACCGGAGCAATGTAAAAACTACCAGGAGAACTCCTGTCTGGCACCTTCCCCGGTGGAGTTGTGCATGGGGTGTGTTTGGAACATTTTGTCACCGGCCGACTCCAAAATTCAGCGGTTCCCCATCTCAGCCCAGAAAGCAGGCAGAACAACTTTTGTGGTGTCCTTTTGATGCCTACCGGAGCAATGTAAAAACTACCAACAGAACTCGTCCCTGGCACCTTCGCTAGTGGAGTTGTGCATGGGGTGTATTTATTAAAATTTTGTCACCAGCCGAGTCCAAAATTCAGCTGTTCCCCATCTCAGCCCAGAAAGCAGGTAGAACAACTTTTGTGGTGCCTTTCAGGTGCCTACCAAGGTAGTGTAAAAACTACTAAGAGAACTCCTGTCTGGCACCTTCCCCGGTGGAGTTGTGCATGGGGTGTCTTTGGAACATTTTGTCACCGGCCAACTCCAAAATTCAGCGGTTCCCCATCTCAGCCCAGAAAGCAGGTAGAACAACTTTTGTGGTGCCTTTCAGCTGCCTACCAAGTTAGTGTAAAAACTATTAAGAGAACTCCTGTCTGGCACCTTCCCCGGTGGAGTTGTGCATGGGGTGTGTTCGGAACATTTTGTCACCAGCCGAGTCCAAAAATTCAGCGGTTCCCCATCTCAGCCCAGAAAGCAGGTAGAACAACTTTTGTGGTGCCTTTCAGATGCCTACCAAGGTAGTGTAAAAACTACCAAGAGAACTCCTGCCTGGCACCTTCCCCGGTGGAGTTGTGCATGGGGTGTGTTTGGAACATTTTGTCACCGGCCGAGTCCAAAATTCAGCGATTCCCCATCTCAGCCCAGAAAGCAGGTAGAACAACTTTTGTGGTGTCTTTCAGATGCCTACCGGAGCAATGTAAAAACTACCAGGAGAACTCCTGTCTGGCACCTTCCCCGGTGGAGTTGTGCATGGCGTGTGTTTGGAACATTTTGTCACCGGCCGACTCCAAAATTCAGCGATTCCCCATCTCAGCCCAGAAAGCAGGAAGAACAACTTTTGTGGTGTCTTTCAGATGCCTACTGGAGCAATGTAAAAACTACCAGGAGAACTCCTGTCTGGCACCTTCCCCGGTGGAGTTGTGCATGGGGTGTGTTCGGAACATTTTGTCACCGGCCGAGTCCAAAATTCAGCTGTTCCCCATCTCAGCCCAGAAAGCAGGTAGAACAACTTTTGTGGTGCCTTTCAGGTGCCTACCAAGGTAGTGTAAAAACTACTAAGAGAACTCCTGTCTGGCACCTTCCCCGGTGGAGTTGTGCATGGGGTGTCTTTGGAACATTTTGTCACCGGCCGACTCCAAAATTCAGCGATTCCCCATCTCAGCCCAGAAAGCAGGCAGAACAACTTTTGTGGTGTCTTTCAGATGCCTCCTGGAGCAATGTAAAAACTACCAGGAGAACTCCTGTCTGGCACCTTCCCCGGTGGAGTTGTGCATGGGGTGTGTTTGGAACATTTTGTCACCGGCCGACTCCAAAATTCAGCGTTTCCCCATCTCAGCCCAGAAAGCAGGAAGAACAACTTTTGTGGTGTCTTTCAGATGCCTACCGGAGCAATGTAAAAACTACCAGGAGAACTCCTGTCTGGCACCTTCCCCGGTGGAGTTGTGCATGGGGTGTGTTTGGAACATTTTGTCACCGGCCGACTCCAAAATTCAGCGATTCCCCATCTCAGCCCAGAAAGCAGGAAGAACAACTTTTGTGGTGTCTTTCAGATGCCTACCGGAGCAATGTAAAAACTACCAGGAGAACTCCTGTCTGGCACCTTCCCCGGTGGAGTTGTGCATGGGGTGTGTTCGGAACATTTTGTCACCACCCGAGTCCAAAAATTCAGCGGTTCCCCATCTCAGCCCAGAAAGCAGGTAGAACAACTTTTGTGGTGCCTTTCAGCTGCCTACCAAGGTAGTGTAAAAACTACTAAGAGAACTCCTGCCTGGCACCTTCCCCGGTGGAGTTGTGTGGGGTGTGTTTGGAACATTTTGTCACCGGCCGACTCCAAAATTCAGCGGTTCCCCATCTCAGCCCAGAAAGCAGGTAGAACAACTTTTGTGGTGTCTTTCAGATGCCTCCTGGAGCAATGTAAAAACTACCAGGAGAACTCCTGTCTGGCACCTTCCCCGGTGGAGTTGTGCATGGGGTGTGTTTGGAACATTTTGTCACCGGCCGACTCCAAAATTCAGCGGTTCCCCATCTCAGCCCAGAAAGCAGGTAGAACAACATTTGTGGTGCCTTTCAGCTGCCTACCAAGTTAGTGTAAAAACTATTAAGAGAACTCCTGTCTGGCACCTTCCCCGGTGGAGTTGTGCATGGGGTGTGTTCGGAACATTTTGTCACCAGCCGAGTCCAAAAATTCAGCGGTTCCCCATCTCAGCCCAGAAAGCAGGTAGAACAACTTTTGTGGTGCCTTTCAGCTGCCTACCAAGGTAGTGTAAAAACTACCAAGAAAACTCCTGCCTGGCACCTTCCCCGGTGGAGTTGTGCATGGGGTGTGTTTGGAACATTTTGTCACCGGCCGAGTCCAAAATTCAGCGATTCCCCATCTCAGCCCAGAAAGCAGGTAGAACAACTTTTGTGGTGTCTTTCAGATGCCTACCGGAGCAATGTAAAAACTACCAGGAGAACTCCTGTCTGGCACCTTCCCCGGTGGAGTTGTGCATGGGGTGTGTTTGGAACATTTTGTCACCGGCCGACTCCAAAATTCAGCGATTCCCCATCTCAGCCCAGAAAGCAGGAAGAACAACTTTTGTGGTGTCTTTCAGATGCCTACCGGAGCAATGTAAAAACTACCAGGAGAACTCCTGTCTGGCACCTTCCCCGGTGGAGTTGTGCATGGGGTGTGTTTGGAACATTTTGTCACCAGCCGAGTCCAAAATTCAGCGGTTCCCCATCTCAGCCCAGAAAGCAGGTAGAACAACTTTTGTGGTGTCTTTCAGCTGCCTACCAAGGTAGTGTAAAAACTACCAAGAGAACTCCTGCCTGGCACCTTCCCCGGTGGAGTTGTGCATGGGGTGTCTTTGGAACATTTTGTCACCGGCCGACTCCAAAATTCAGCGATTCCCCATCTCAGCCCAGAAAGCAGGAAGAACAACTTTTGTGGTGTCCTTTTGATGCCTACAGGAGCAATGTAAAAACTACCAGGAGAACTCCTGTCTGGCACCTTCCACGGTGGAGTTGTGCATGGGGTGTGTTTGGAACATTTTGTCACCGGCCGACTCCAAAATTCAGCGGTTCCCCATCTCAGCCCAGAAAGCAGGTAGAACAACTTTTGTGGTGTCTTTCAGATGCCTACCGGAGCAATGTAAAAACTACCAGGAGAACTCCTGTCTGGCACCTTCCCCGGTGGAGTTGTGCATGGCGTGTGTTTGGAACATTTTGTCACCAGCCGAGTCCAAAATTCAGCGGTTCCCCATCTCAGCCCAGAAAGCAGGTAGAACAACTTTTGTGGTGTCTTTCAGATGCCTACCGGAGCAATGTAAAAACTACCAGGAGAACTCTTGTCTGGCACCTTCCCCGGTGGAGTTGTGCATGGGGTGTGTTTGGAACATTTTGTCACCGGCCGACTCCAAAATTCAGCGGTTCCCCATCTCAGCCCAGAAAGCAGGCAGAACAACTTTTGTGGTGTCCTTTTGATGCCTACCGGAGCAATGTAAAAACTACCAGGAGAACTCCTGTCTGGCACCTTCCCCGGTGGAGTTGTGCATGGGGTGTATTTATTAAAATTTTGTCACCAGCCAAGTCCAAAATTCAGCTGTTCCCCATCTCAGCCCAGAAAGCAGGTAGAACAACTTTTGTGGTGCCTTTCAGGTGCCTACCAAGGTAGTGTAAAAACTACTAAGAGAACTCCTGTCTGGCACCTTCCCCGGTGGAGTTGTGCATGGGGTGTCTTTGGAACATTTTGTCACCGGCCGACTCCAAAATTCAGCGGTTCCCCATCTCAGCCCAGAAAGCAGGTAGAACAACTTTTGTGGTGCCTTTCAGCTGCCTACCAAGTTAGTGTAAAAACTATTAAGAGAACTCCTGTCTGGCACCTTCCCCGGTGGAGTTGTGCATGGGGTGTGTTCGGAACATTTTGTCACCAGCCGAGTCCAAAAATTCAGCGGTTCCCCATCTCAGCCCAGAAAGCAGGTAGAACAACTTTTGTGGTGCCTTTCAGCTGCCTACCAAGGTAGTGTAAAAACTACCAAGAGAACTCCTGCCTGGCACCTTCCCCGGTGGAGTTGTGCATGGGGTGTGTTTGGAACATTTTGTCACCGGCCGACTCCAAAATTCAGCGATTCCCCATCTCAGCCCAGAAAGCAGGAAGAACAACTTTTGTGGTGTCTTTCAGATGCCTACCGGAGCAATGTAAAAACTACCAGGAGAACTCCTGTCTGGCACCTTCCCCGGTGGAGTTGTGCATGGGGTGTGTTCGGAACATTTTGTCACCAGCCGAGTCCAAAAATTCAGCGGTTCCCCATCTCAGCCCAGAAAGCAGGTAGAACAACTTTTGTGGTGCCTTTCAGCTGCCTACCAAGGTAGTGTAAAAACTACCAAGAGAACTCCTGCCTGGCACCTTCCCCGGTGGAGTTGTGCATGGGGTGTGTTTGGAACATTTTGTCACCGGCCGAGTCCAAAATTCAGCGATTCCCCATCTCAGCCCAGAAAGCAGGTAGAACAACTTTTGTGGTGTCTTTCAGATGCCTACCGGAGCAATGTAAAAACTACCAGGAGAACTCCTGTCTGGCACCTTCCCCGGTGGAGTTGTGCATGGGGTGTGTTTGGAACATTTTGTCACCGGCCGACTCCAAAATTCAGCGATTCCCCATCTCAGCCCAGAAAGCAGGAAGAACAACTTTTGTGGTGTCTTTCAGATGCCTACCGGAGCAATGTAAAAACTACCAGGAGAACTCCTGTCTGGCACCTTCCCCGGTGGAGTTGTGCATGGGGTGTGTTTGGAACATTTTGTCACCAGCCGAGTCCAAAATTCAGCGGTTCCCCATCTCAGCCCAGAAAGCAGGTAGAACAACTTTTGTGGTGCCTTTCAGCTGCCTACCAAGGTAGTGTAAAAACTACCAAGAGAACTCCTGCCTGGCACCTTCCCCGGTGGAGTTGTGCATGGGGTGTCTTTGGAACATTTTGTCACCGGCCGAGTCCAAAATTCAGCGATTCCCCATCTCAGCCCAGAAAGCAGGAAGAACAACTTTTGTGGTGTCCTTTTGATGCCTACAGGAGCAATGTAAAAACTACCAGGAGAACTCCTGTCTGGCACCTTCCCCGGTGGAGTTGTGCATGGGGTGTGTTTGGAACATTTTGTCACCGGCCGACTCCAAAATTCAGCGGTTCCCCATCTCAGCCCAGAAAGCAGGTAGAACAACTTTTGTGGTGTCTTTCAGATGCCTACCGGAGCAATGTAAAAACTACCAGGAGAACTCCTGTCTGGCACCTTCCCCGGTGGAGTTGTGCATGGCGTGTGTTTGGAACATTTTGTCACCAGCCGAGTCCAAAATTCAGCGGTTCCCCATCTCAGCCCAGAAAGCAGGTAGAACAACTTTTGTGGTGTCTTTCAGATGCCTACCGGAGCAATGTAAAAACTACCAGGAGAACTCCTGTCTGGCACCTTCCCCGGTGGAGTTGTGCATGGGGTGTGTTTGGAACATTTTGTCACCGGCCGACTCCAAAATTCAGCGGTTCCCCATCTCAGCCCAGAAAGCAGGCAGAACAACTTTTGTGGTGTCCTTTTGATGCCTACCGGAGCAATGTAAAAACTACCAACAGAACTCGTCCCTGGCACCTTCGCTAGTGGAGTTGTGCATGGGGTGTATTTATTAAAATTTTGTCACCAGCCGAGTCCAAAATTCAGCTGTTCCCCATCTCAGCCCAGAAAGCAGGTAGAACAACTTTTGTGGTGCCTTTCAGCTGCCTACCAAGGTAGTGTAAAAACTACTAAGAGAACTCCTGTCTGGCACCTTCCCCGGTGGAGTTGTGCATGGGGTGTCTTTGGAACATTTTGTCACCGGCCGACTCCAAAATTCAGCGGTTCCCCATCTCAGCCCAGAAAGCAGGTAGAACAACTTTTGTGGTGCCTTTCAGCTGCCTACCAAGTTAGTGTAAAAACTATTAAGAGAACTCCTGTCTGGCACCTTCCCCGGTGGAGTTGTGCATGGGGTGTGTTCGGAACATTTTGTCACCAGCCGAGTCCAAAAATTCAGCGGTTCCCCATCTCAGCCCAGAAAGCAGGTAGAACAACTTTTGTGGTGCCTTTCAGCTGCCTACCAAGGTAGTGTAAAAACTACCAAGAGAACTCCTGCCTGGCACCTTCCCCGGTGGAGTTGTGCATGGGGTGTGTTTGGAACATTTTGTCACCGGCCGAGTCCAAAATTCAGCGATTCCCCATCTCAGCCCAGAAAGCAGGTAGAACAACTTTTGTGGTGTCTTTCAGATGCCTACCGGAGCAATGTAAAAACTACCAGGAGAACTCCTGTCTGGCACCTTCCCCGGTGGAGTTGTGCATGGGGTGTGTTTGGAACATTTTGTCACCGGCCGACTCCAAAATTCAGCGATTCCCCATCTCAGCCCAGAAAGCAGGAAGAACAACTTTTGTGGTGTCTTTCAGATGCCTACCGGAGCAATGTAAAAACTACCAGGAGAACTCCTGTCTGGCACCTTCCCCGGTGGAGTTGTGCATGGGGTGTGTTCGGAACATTTTGTCACCGGCCGAGTCCAAAATTCAGCTGTTCCCCATCTCAGCCCAGAAAGCAGGTAGAACAACTTTTGTGGTGCCTTTCAGGTGCCTACCAAGGTAGTGTAAAAACTACTAAGAGAACTCCTGTCTGGCACCTTCCCCGGTGGAGTTGTGCATGGGGTGTCTTTGGAACATTTTGTCACCGGCCGACTCCAAAATTCAGCGATTCCCCATCTCAGCCCAGAAAGCAGGTAGAACAACTTTTGTGGTGTCTTTCAGATGCCTCCTGGAGCAATGTAAAAACTACCAGGAGAACTCCTGTCTGGCACCTTCCCCGGTGGAGTTGTGCATGGGGTGTGTTTGGAACATTTTGTCACCGGCCGACTCCAAAATTCAGCGATTCCCCATCTCAGCCCAGAAAGCAGGAAGAACAACTTTTGTGGTGTCTTTCAGATGCCTACCGGAGCAATGTAAAAACTACCAAGAGAACTCCTGCCTGGCACCTTCCCCGGTGGAGTTGTGCATGGGGTGTGTTTGGAACATTTTGTCACCGGCCGACTCCAAAATTCAGCGGTTCCCCATCTCAGCCCAGAAAGCAGGTAGAACAACTTTTGTGGTGTCTTTCAGATGCCTCCTGGAGCAATGTAAAAACTACCAGGAGAACTCCTGTCTGGCACCTTCCCCGGTGGAGTTGTGCATGGGGTGTGTTTGGAACATTTTGTCACCGGCCGACTCCAAAATTCAGCGGTTCCCCATCTCAGCCCAGAAAGCAGGTAGAACAACTTTTGTGGTGCCTTTCAGATGCCTACCAAGTTAGTGTAAAAACTATTAAGAGAACTCCTGTCTGGCACCTTCCCCGGTGGAGTTGTGCATGGGGTGTGTTCGGAACATTTTGTCACCAGCCGAGTCCAAAAATTCAGCGGTTCCCCATCTCAGCCCAGAAAGCAGGTAGAACAACTTTTGTGGTGCCTTTCAGCTGCCTACCAAGGTAGTGTAAAAACTACCAAGAAAACTCCTGCCTGGCACCTTCCCCGGTGGAGTTGTGCATGGGGTGTGTTTGGAACATTTTGTCACCGGCCGAGTCCAAAATTCAGCGATTCCCCATCTCAGCCCAGAAAGCAGGTAGAACAACTTTTGTGGTGTCTTTCAGATGCCTACCGGAGCAATGTAAAAACTACCAGGAGAACTCCTGTCTGGCACCTTCCCCGGTGGAGTTGTGGATGGGGTGTGTTTGGAACATTTTGTCACCGGCCGACTCCAAAATTCAGCGATTCCCCATCTCAGCCCAGAAAGCAGGAAGAACAACTTTTGTGGTGTCTTTCAGATGCCTACCGGAGCAATGTAAAAACTACCAGGAGAACTCCTGTCTGGCACCTTCCCCGGTGGAGTTGTGCATGGGGTGTGTTTGGAACATTTTGTCACCAGCCGAGTCCAAAATTCAGCGGTTCCCCATCTCAGCCCAGAAAGCAGGTAGAACAACTTTTGTGGTGCCTTTCAGCTGCCTACCAAGGTAGTGTAAAAACTACCAAGAGAACTCCTGCCTGGCACCTTCCCCGGTGGAGTTGTGCATGGGGTGTGTTTGGAACATTTTGTCACCGGCCGACTCCAAAATTCAGCGGTTCCCCATCTCAGCCCAGAAAGCAGGTAGAACAACTTTTGTGGTGTCTTTCAGATGCCTACCGGAGCAATGTAAAAACTACCAGGAGAACTCCTGTCTGGCACCTTCCCCGGTGGAGTTGTGCATGGCGTGTGTTTGGAACATTTTGTCACCAGCCGAGTCCAAAATTCAGCGGTTCCCCATCTCAGCCCAGAAAGCAGGTAGAACAACTTTTGTGGTGTCTTTCAGATGCCTACCGGAGCAATGTAAAAACTACCAGGAGAACTCCTGTCTGGCACCTTCCCCGGTGGAGTTGTGCATGGGGTGTGTTTGGAACATTTTGTCACCGGCCGACTCCAAAATTCAGCGGTTCCCCATCTCAGCCCAGAAAGCAGGCAGAACAACTTTTGTGGTGTCCTTTTGATGCCTACCGGAGCAATGTAAAAACTACCAGGAGAACTCCTGTCTGGCACCTTCCCCGGTGGAGTTGTGCATGGGGTGTATTTATTAAAATTTTGTCACCAGCCAAGTCCAAAATTCAGCTGTTCCCCATCTCAGCCCAGAAAGCAGGTAGAACAACTTTTGTGGTGCCTTTCAGGTGCCTACCAAGGTAGTGTAAAAACTACCAAGGGAACTCCTGCCTGGCACCTTCCCCGGTGGAGTTGTGCATGGGGTGTCTTTGGAACATTTTGTCACCGGCCGACTCCAAAATTCAGCGATTCCCCATCTCAGCCCAGAAAGCAGGAAGAACAACTTTTGTGGTGTCCTTTTGATGCCTACAGGAGCAATGTAAAAACTACCAGGAGAACTCCTGTCTGGCACCTTCCACGGTGGAGTTGTGCATGGGGTGTGTTTGGAACATTTTGTCACCGGCCAACTCCAAAATTCAGCGGTTCCCCATCTCAGCCCAGAAAGCAGGTAGAACAACTTTTGTGGTGTCTTTCAGATGCCTACCGGAGCAATGTAAAAACTACCAGGAGAACTCCTGTCTGGCACCTTCCCCGGTGGAGTTGTGCATGGCGTGTGTTTGGAACATTTTGTCACCAGCCGAGTCCAAAATTCAGCGGTTCCCCATCTCAGCCCAGAAAGCAGGTAGAACAACTTTTGTGGTGTCTTTCAGATGCCTACCGGAGCAATGTAAAAACTACCAGGAGAACTCCTGTCTGGCACCTTCCCCGGTGGAGTTGTGCATGGGGTGTGTTTGGAACATTTTGTCACCGGCCGACTCCAAAATTCAGCGGTTCCCCATCTCAGCCCAGAAAGCAGGCAGAACAACTTTTGTGGTGTCCTTTTGATGCCTACCGGAGCAATGTAAAAACTACCAACAGAACTCGTCCCTGGCACCTTCGCTAGTGGAGTTGTGCATGGGGTGTGTTTGGAACATTTTGTCACCGGCCGAGTCCAAAATTCAGCGATTCCCCATCTCAGCCCAGAAAGCAGGTAGAACAACTTTTGTGGTGTCTTTCAGATGCCTACCGGAGCAATGTAAAAACTACCAGGAGAACTCCTGTCTGGCACCTTCCCCGGTGGAGTTGTGCATGGGGTGTGTTTGGAACATTTTGTCACCGGCCGACTCCAAAATTCAGCGATTCCCCATCTCAGCCCAGAAAGCAGGAAGAACAACTTTTGTGGTGTCTTTCAGATGCCTACCGGAGCAATGTAAAAACTACCAGGAGAACTCCTGTCTGGCACCTTCCCCGGTGGAGTTGTGCATGGGGTGTGTTCGGAACATTTTGTCACCGGCCGAGTCCAAAATTCAGCTGTTCCCCATCTCAGCCCAGAAAGCAGGTAGAACAACTTTTGTGGTGCCTTTCAGGTGCCTACCAAGGTAGTGTAAAAACTACTAAGAGAACTCCTGTCTGGCACCTTCCCCGGTGGAGTTGTGCATGGGGTGTCTTTGGAACATTTTGTCACCGGCCGACTCCAAAATTCAGCGATTCCCCATCTCAGCCCAGAAAGCAGGTAGAACAACTTTTGTGGTGTCTTTCAGATGCCTCCTGGAGCAATGTAAAAACTACCAGGAGAACTCCTGTCTGGCACCTTCCCCGGTGGAGTTGTGCATGGGGTGTGTTTGGAACATTTTGTCACCGGCCGACTCCAAAATTCAGCGATTCCCCATCTCAGCCCAGAAAGCAGGAAGAACAACTTTTGTGGTGTCTTTCAGATGCCTACCGGAGCAATGTAAAAACTACCAGGAGAACTCCTGCCTGGCACCTTCCCCGGTGGAGTTGTGCATGGGGTGTGTTTGGAACATTTTGTCACCGGCCGACTCCAAAATTCAGCGGTTCCCCATCTCAGCCCAGAAAGCAGGTAGAACAACTTTTGTGGTGTCTTTCAGATGCCTCCTGGAGCAATGTAAAAACTACCAGGAGAACTCCTGTCTGGCACCTTCCCCGGTGGAGTTGTGCATGGGGTGTGTTTGGAACATTTTGTCACCGGCCGACTCCAAAATTCAGCGGTTCCCCATCTCAGCCCAGAAAGCAGGTAGAACAACTTTTGTGGTGCCTTTCAGATGCCTACCAAGTTAGTGTAAAAACTATTAAGAGAACTCCTGTCTGGCACCTTCCCCGGTGGAGTTGTGCATGGGGTGTGTTCGGAACATTTTGTCACCAGCCGAGTCCAAAAATTCAGCGGTTCCCCATCTCAGCCCAGAAAGCAGGTAGAACAACTTTTGTGGTGCCTTTCAGCTGCCTACCAAGGTAGTGTAAAAACTACCAAGAAAACTCCTGCCTGGCACCTTCCCCGGTGGAGTTGTGCATGGGGTGTGTTTGGAACATTTTGTCACCGGCCGAGTCCAAAATTCAGCGATTCCCCATCTCAGCCCAGAAAGCAGGTAGAACAACTTTTGTGGTGTCTTTCAGATGCCTACCGGAGCAATGTAAAAACTACCAGGAGAACTCCTGTCTGGCACCTTCCCCGGTGGAGTTGTGGATGGGGTGTGTTTGGAACATTTTGTCACCGGCCGACTCCAAAATTCAGCGATTCCCCATCTCAGCCCAGAAAGCAGGAAGAACAACTTTTGTGGTGTCTTTCAGATGCCTACCGGAGCAATGTAAAAACTACCAGGAGAACTCCTGTCTGGCACCTTCCCCGGTGGAGTTGTGCATGGGGTGTGTTTGGAACATTTTGTCACCAGCCGAGTCCAAAATTCAGCGGTTCCCCATCTCAGCCCAGAAAGCAGGTAGAACAACTTTTGTGGTGCCTTTCAGCTGCCTACCAAGGTAGTGTAAAAACTACCAAGAGAACTCCTGCCTGGCACCTTCCCCGGTGGAGTTGTGCATGGGGTGTGTTTGGAACATTTTGTCACCGGCCGACTCCAAAATTCAGCGGTTCCCCATCTCAGCCCAGAAAGCAGGTAGAACAACTTTTGTGGTGTCTTTCAGATGCCTACCGGAGCAATGTAAAAACTACCAGGAGAACTCCTGTCTGGCACCTTCCCCGGTGGAGTTGTGCATGGCGTGTGTTTGGAACATTTTGTCACCAGCCGAGTCCAAAATTCAGCGGTTCCCCATCTCAGCCCAGAAAGCAGGTAGAACAACTTTTGTGGTGTCTTTCAGATGCCTACCGGAGCAATGTAAAAACTACCAGGAGAACTCCTGTCTGGCACCTTCCCCGGTGGAGTTGTGCATGGGGTGTGTTTGGAACATTTTGTCACCGGCCGACTCCAAAATTCAGCGGTTCCCCATCTCAGCCCAGAAAGCAGGCAGAACAACTTTTGTGGTGTCCTTTTGATGCCTACCGGAGCAATGTAAAAACTACCAGGAGAACTCCTGTCTGGCACCTTCCCCGGTGGAGTTGTGCATGGGGTGTATTTATTAAAATTTTGTCACCAGCCAAGTCCAAAATTCAGCTGTTCCCCATCTCAGCCCAGAAAGCAGGTAGAACAACTTTTGTGGTGCCTTTCAGGTGCCTACCAAGGTAGTGTAAAAACTACCAAGGGAACTCCTGCCTGGCACCTTCCCCGGTGGAGTTGTGCATGGGGTGTCTTTGGAACATTTTGTCACCGGCCGACTCCAAAATTCAGCGATTCCCCATCTCAGCCCAGAAAGCAGGAAGAACAACTTTTGTGGTGTCCTTTTGATGCCTACAGGAGCAATGTAAAAACTACCAGGAGAACTCCTGTCTGGCACCTTCCACGGTGGAGTTGTGCATGGGGTGTGTTTGGAACATTTTGTCACCGGCCAACTCCAAAATTCAGCGGTTCCCCATCTCAGCCCAGAAAGCAGGTAGAACAACTTTTGTGGTGTCTTTCAGATGCCTACCGGAGCAATGTAAAAACTACCAGGAGAACTCCTGTCTGGCACCTTCCCCGGTGGAGTTGTGCATGGCGTGTGTTTGGAACATTTTGTCACCAGCCGAGTCCAAAATTCAGCGGTTCCCCATCTCAGCCCAGAAAGCAGGTAGAACAACTTTTGTGGTGTCTTTCAGATGCCTACCGGAGCAATGTAAAAACTACCAGGAGAACTCCTGTCTGGCACCTTCCCCGGTGGAGTTGTGCATGGGGTGTGTTTGGAACATTTTGTCACCGGCCGACTCCAAAATTCAGCGGTTCCCCATCTCAGCCCAGAAAGCAGGCAGAACAACTTTTGTGGTGTCCTTTTGATGCCTACCGGAGCAATGTAAAAACTACCAACAGAACTCGTCCCTGGCACCTTCGCTAGTGGAGTTGTGCATGGGGTGTGTTTGGAACATTTTGTCACTGGCCGACTCCAAAATTCAGCGGTTCCCCATCTCAGCCCAGAAAGCAGGTAGAACAACTTTTGTGGTGTCTTTCAGATGCCTACCGGAGCAATGTAAAAACTACCAGGAGAACTCCTGTCTGGCACCTTCCCCGGTGGAGTTGTGCATGGGGTGTGTTTGGAACATTTTGTCACCGGCCGACTCCAAAATTCAGCGGTTCCACATCTCAGCCCAGAAAGCAGGTAGAACAACTTTTGTGGTGCCTTTCAGCTGCCTACCAAGTTAGTGTAAAAACTATTAAGAGAACTCCTGTCTGGCACCTTCCCCGGTGGAGTTGTGCATGGGGTGTGTTCGGAACATTTTGTCACCAGCCGAGTCCAAAAATTCAGCGGTTCCCCATCTCAGCCCAGAAAGCAGGTAGAACAACTTTTGTGGTGTCTTTCAGATGCCTACCGGAGCAATGTAAAAACTACCAGGAGAACTCCTGCCTGGCACCTTCCCCGGTGGAGTTGTGCATGGCGTGTGTTTGGAACATTTTGTCACCAGCCGAGTCCAAAATTCAGCGGTTCCCCATCTCAGCCCAGAAAGCAGGTAGAACAACTTTTGTGGTGTCTTTCAGATGCCTACCGGAGCAATGTAAAAACTACCAGGAGAACTCCTGTCTGGCACCTTCCCCGGTGGAGTTGTTCATGGGGTGTGTTTGGAACATTTTGTCACCGGCCGACTCCAAAATTCAGCGGTTCCCCATCTCAGCCCAGAAAGCAGGCAGAACAACTTTTGTGGTGTCCTTTTGATGCCTACCGGAGCAATGTAAAAACTACCAGGAGAACTCCTGTCTGGCACCTTCCCCGGTGGAGTTGTGCATGGGGTGTATTTATTAAAATTTTGTCACCAGCCAAGTCCAAAATTCAGCTGTTCCCCATCTCAGCCCAGAAAGCAGGTAGAACAACTTTTGTGGTGCCTTTCAGGTGCCTACCAAGGTAGTGTAAAAACTACTAAGAGAACTCCTGTCTGGCACCTTCCCCGGTGGAGTTGTGCATGGGGTGTGTTTGGAACATTTTGTCACCGGCCGACTCCAAAATTCAGCGGTTCCCCATCTCAGCCCAGAAAGCAGGTAGAACAACTTTTGTGGTGCCTTTCAGCTGCCTACCAAGTTAGTGTAAAAACTATTAAGAGAACTCCTGTCTGGCACCTTCCCCGGTGGAGTTGTGCATGGGGTGTGTTCGGAACATTTTGTCACCAGCCGAGTCCAAAAATTCAGCGGTTCCCCATCTCAGCCCAGAAAGCAGGTAGAACAACTTTTGTGGTGCCTTTCAGCTGCCTACCAAGGTAGTGTAAAAACTACCAAGAGAACTCCTGCCTGGCACCTTCCCCGGTGGAGTTGTGCATGGGGTGTGTTTGGAACATTTTGTCACCGGCCGAGTCCAAAATTCAGCGATTCCCCATCTCAGCCCAGAAAGCAGGTAGAACAACTTTTGTGGTGTCTTTCAGATGCCTACCGGAGCAATGTAAAAACTACCAGGAGAACTCCTGTCTGGCACCTTCCCCGGTGGAGTTGTGCATGGGGTGTGTTTGGAACATTTTGTCACCGGCCGACTCCAAAATTCAGCGATTCCCCATCTCAGCCCAGAAAGCAGGAAGAACAACTTTTGTGGTGTCTTTCAGATGCCTACCGGAGCAATGTAAAAACTACCAGGAGAACTCCTGTCTGGCACCTTCCCCGGTGGAGTTGTGCATGGGGTGTGTTTGGAACATTTTGTCACCAGCCGAGTCCAAAAATTCAGCGGTTCCCCATCTCAGCCCAGAAAGCAGGTAGAACAACTTTTGTGGTGCCTTTCAGCTGCCTACCAAGGTAGTGTAAAAACTACCAAGAGAACTCCTGCCTGGCACCTTCCCCGGTGGAGTTGTGCATGGGGTGTGTTTGGAACATTTTGTCACCGGCCGAGTCCAAAATTCAGCGATTCCCCATCTCAGCCCAGAAAGCAGGTAGAACAACTTTTGTGGTGTCTTTCAGATGCCTACCGGAGCAATGTAAAAACTACCAACAGAACTCGTCCCTGGCACCTTCGCTAGTGGAGTTGTGCATGGGGTGTGTTTGGAACATTTTGTCACTGGCCGACTCCAAAATTCAGCGGTTCCCCATCTCAGCCCAGAAAGCAGGTAGAACAACTTTTGTGGTGTCTTTCAGATGCCTACCGGAGCAATGTAAAAACTACCAGGAGAACTCCTGTCTGGCACCTTCCCCGGTGGAGTTGTGCATGGGGTGTGTTTGGAACATTTTGTCACCGGCCGACTCCAAAATTCAGCGGTTCCCCATCTCAGCCCAGAAAGCAGGTAGAACAACTTTTGTGGTGCCTTTCAGCTGCCTACCAAGTTAGTGTAAAAACTATTAAGAGAAATCCTGTCTGGCACCTTCCCCGGTGGAGTTGTGCATGGGGTGTGTTTGGAACATTTTGTCACCAGCCGAGTCCAAAAATTCAGCGGTTCCCCATCTCAGCCCAGAAAGCAGGTAGAACAACTTTTGTGGTGTCTTTCAGATGCCTACCGGAGCAATGTAAAAACTACCAGGAGAACTCCTGTCTGGCACCTTCCCCGGTGGAGTTGTGCATGGGGTGTGTTTGGAACATTTTGTCACCGGCCGAGTCCAAAATTCAGCGATTCCCCATCTCAGCCCAGAAAGCAGGTAGAACAACTTTTGTGGTGTCTTTCAGATGCCTACCGGAGCAATGTAAAAACTACCAGGAGAACTCCTGTCTGGCACCTTCCCCGGTGGAGTTGTGCATGGGGTGTGTTTGGAACATTTTGTCACCGGCCGACTCCAAAATTCAGCGGTTCCCCATCTCAGCCCAGAAAGCAGGTAGAACAACTTTTGTGGTGTCCTTTTGATGCCTACCGGAGCAATGTA
Source organism: Falco biarmicus (assembly GCF_023638135.1). NCBI lineage: Eukaryota > Metazoa > Chordata > Aves > Falconiformes > Falconidae > Falco > Falco biarmicus. The sequence continues at coordinate 126,816 of NW_026612027.1, read as the reverse complement.
AAAACTACCAACAGAACTCGTCCCTGGCACCTTCGCTAGTGGAGTTGTGCATGGGGTGTATTTATTAAAATTTTGTCACCAGCCGAGTCCAAAATTCAGCTGTTCCCCATCTCAGCCCAGAAAGCAGGTAGAACAACTTTTGTGGTGCCTTTCAGGTGCCTACCAAGGTAGTGTAAAAACTACTAAGAGAACTCCTGTCTGGCACCTTCCCCGGTGGAGTTGTGCATGGGGTGTCTTTGGAACATTTTGTCACCGGCCGACTCCAAAATTCAGCGGTTCCCCATCTCAGCCCAGAAAGCAGGTAGAACAACTTTTGTGGTGCCTTTCAGCTGCCTACCAAGTTAGTGTAAAAACTATTAAGAGAACTCCTGTCTGGCACCTTCCCCGGTGGAGTTGTGCATGGGGTGTGTTCGGAACATTTTGTCACCCATCCGAGTCCAAAAATTCAGCGGTTCCCCATCTCAGCCCAGAAAGCAGGTAGAACAACTTTTGTGGTGCCTTTCAGCTGCCTACCAAGGTAGTGTAAAAACTACCAAGAGAACTCCTGCCTGGCACCTTCCCCGGTGGAGTTGTGCATGGGGTGTGTTTGGAACATTTTGTCACCACGGCCGAGTCCAAAATTCAGCGATTCCCCATCTCAGCCCAGAAAGCAGGTAGAACAACTTTTGTGGTGTCTTTCAGATGCCTACCGGAGCAATGTAAAAACTACCAGGAGAACTCCTGTCTGGCACCTTCCCCGGTGGAGTTGTGCATGGGGTGTGTTTGGAACATTTTGTCACTGGCCGACTCCAAAATTCAGCGGTTCCCCATCTCAGCCAGAAAGCAGGTAGAACAACTTTTGTGGTGTCTTTCAGATGCCTACCGGAGCAATGTAAAAACTACCAGGAGAAACTCCTGTCTGGCACCTTCCCCGGTGGAGTTGTGCATGGGGTGTGTTTGGAACATTTTGTCACCGGCCGACTCCAAAATTCAGCGGTTCCACATCTCAGCCCAGAAAGCAGGTAGAACAACTTTTGTGGTGCCTTTCAGCTGCCTACCAAGTTAGTGTAAAAACTATTAAGAGAACTTCTGTCTGGCACCTTCCCCGGTGGAGTTGTGCATGGGGTGTGTTCGGAACATTTTGTCACCAGCCGAGTCCAAAAATTCAGCGGTTCCCCATCTCAGCCCAGAAAGCAGGTAGAACAACTTTTGTGGTGTCTTTCAGATGCCTACCGGAGCAATGTAAAAACTACCAGGAGAACTCCTGTCTGGCACCTTCCCCGGTGGAGTTGTGCATGGCGTGTGTTTGGAACATTTTGTCACCAGCCGAGTCCAAAATTCAGCGGTTCCCCATCTCATCCCAGAAAGCAGGTAGAACAACTTTTGTGGTGTCTTTCAGATGCCTACCGGAGCAATGTAAAAACTACCAGGAGAACTCCTGTCTGGCACCTTCCCCGGTGGAGTTGTGCATGGGGTGTGTTTGGAACATTTTGTCACCGGCCGACTCCAAAATTCAGCGGTTCCCCATCTCAGCCCAGAAAGCAGGCAGAACAACTTTTGTGGTGTCCTTTTGATGCCTACCGGAGCAATGTAAAAACTACCAGGAGAACTCCTGTCTGGCACCTTCCCCGGTGGAGTTGTGCATGGGGTGTATTTATTAAAATTTTGTCACCAGCCAAGTCCAAAATTCAGCTGTTCCCCATCTCAGCCCAGAAAGCAGGTAGAACAACTTTTGTGGTGCCTTTCAGGTGCCTACCAAGGTAGTGTAAAAACTACTAAGAGAACTCCTGTCTGGCACCTTCCCCGGTGGAGTTGTGCATGGGGTGTCTTTGGAACATTTTGTCACCGGCCGACTCCAAAATTCAGCGGTTCCCCCATCTCAGCCCAGAAAGCAGGTAGAACAACTTTTGTGGTGCCTTTCAGCTGCCTACCAAGTTAGTGTAAAAACTATTAAGAGAACTCCTGTCTGGCACCTTCCCCGGTGGAGTTGTGCATGGGGTGTGTTCGGAACATTTTGTCACCAGCCGAGTCCAAAAATTCAGCGGTTCCCCATCTCAGCCCAGAAAGCAGGTAGAACAACTTTTGTGGTGCCTTTCAGCTGCCTACCAAGGTAGTGTAAAAACTACCAAGAGAACTCCTGCCTGGCACCTTCCCCGGTGGAGTTGTGCCGGGGGGTGTGTTTGGAACATTTTGTCACCGGCCGAGTCCAAAATTCAGCGATTCCCCATCTCAGCCCAGAAAGCAGGTAGAACAACTTTTGTGGTGTCTTTCAGATGCCTACCGGAGCAATGTAAAAACTACCAGGAGAACTCCTGTCTGGCACCTTCCCCGGTGGAGTTGTGCATGGGGTGTGTTTGGAACATTTTGTCACCGGCCGACTCCAAAATTCAGCGATTCCCCATCTCAGCCCAGAAAGCAGGAAGAACAACTTTTGTGGTGTCTTTCAGATGCCTACCGGAGCAATGTAAAAACTACCAGGAGAACTCCTGTCTGGCACCTTCCCCGGTGGAGTTGTGCATGGGGTGTGTTCGGAACATTTTGTCACCAGCCGAGTCCAAAAATTCAGCGGTTCCCCATCTCAGCCCAGAAAGCAGGTAGAACAACTTTTGTGGTGCCTTTCAGCTGCCTACCAAGGTAGTGTAAAAACTACCAAGAGAACTCCTGCCTGGCACCTTCCCCGGTGGAGTTGTGCATGGGGTGTGTTTGGAACATTTTGTCACCGGCCGAGTCCAAAATTCAGCGATTCCCCATCTCAGCCCAGAAAGCAGGAAGAACAACTTTTGTGGTGCCTTTCAGCTGCCTACCAAGGTAGTGTAAAAACTACCAAGAGAACTCCTGCCTGGCACCTTCCCCGGTGGAGTTGTGCATGGGGTGTGTTTGGAACATTTTCTCACCGGCCGAGTCCAAAATTCAGCGATTCCCCATCTCAGCCCAGAAAGCAGGTAGAACAACTTTTGTGGTGCCTTTCAGCTGCCTACCAAGGTAGTGTAGAAACTACTAAGAGAACTCCTGTCTGGCACCTTCCCCGGTGGAGTTGTGCATGGGGTGTCTTTGGAACATTTCGTCACCGGCCGACTCCAAAATTCAGCGGTTCCCCATCTCAGCCCAGAAAGCAGGTAGAACAACTTTTGTGGTGCCTTTCAGCTGCCTACCAAGTTAGTGTAAAAACTATTAAGAGAAATCCTGTCTGGCACCTTCCCCGGTGGAGTTGTGCATGGGGTGTGTTCGGAACATTTTGTCACCAGCCGAGTCCAAAAATTCAGCGGTTCCCCATCTCAGCCCAGAAAGCAGGTAGAACAACTTTTGTGGTGTCTTTCAGATGCCTACCGGAGCAATGTAAAAACTACCAGGAGAACTCCTGTCTGGCACCTTCCCCGGTGGAGTTGTGCATGGGGTGTGTTTGGAACATTTTGTCACCGGCCGAGTCCAAAATTCAGCGATTCCCCATCTCAGCCCAGAAAGCAGGTAGAACAACTTTTGTGGTGTCTTTCAGATGCCTACCGGAGCAATGTAAAAACTACCAGGAGAACTCCTGTCTGGCACCTTCCCCGGTGGAGTTGTGCATGGGGTGTGTTTGGAACATTTTGTCACTGGCCGACTCCAAAATTCAGCGGTTCCCCATCTCAGCCCAGAAAGCAGGTAGAACAACTTTTGTGGTGTCTTTCAGATGCCTACCGGAGCAATGTAAAAACTACCAGGAGAACTCCTGTCTGGCACCTTCCCCGGTGGAGTTGTGCATGGGGTGTGTTTGGAACATTTTGTCACCAGCCGACTCCAAAATTCAGCGGTTCCACATCTCAGCCCAGTCTCAGCCCAGAAAGCAGGTAGAACAACTTTTGTGGTGCCTTTCAGCTGCCTACCAAGGTAGTGTAAAAACTATTAAGAGAACTCCTGTCTGGCACCTTCCCCGGTGGAGTTGTGCATGGGGTGTGTTCGGAACATTTTGTCACCAGCCGAGTCCAAAAATTCAGCGGTTCCCCATCTCAGCCCAGAAAGCAGGTAGAACAACTTTTGTGGTGTCTTTCAGATGCCTACCGGAGCAATGTAAAAACTACCAGGAGAACTCCTGTCTGGCACCTTCCCCGGTGGAGTTGTGCATGGCGTGTGTTTGGAACATTTTGTCACCAGCCGAGTCCAAAATTCAGCGGTTCCACATCTCAGCCCAGAAAGCAGGTAGAACAACTTTTGTGGTGCCTTTCAGCTGCCTACCAAGTTAGTGTAAAAACTATTAAGAGAACTCCTGTCTGGCACCTTCCCCGGTGGAGTTGTGCATGGGGTGTGTTCGGAACATTTTGTCACCAGCCGAGTCCAAAAATTCAGCGGTTCCCCATCTCAGCCCAGAAAGCAGGTAGAACAACTTTTGTATTGTCTTTCAGATGCCTACCGGAGCAATGTAAAAACTACCAGGAGAACTCCTGTCTGGCACCTTCCCCGGTGGAGTTGTGCATGGCGTGTGTTTGGAACATTTTGTCACCAGCCGAGTCCAAAATTCAGCGGTTCCCCATCTCAGCCCAGAAAGCAGGTAGAACAACTTTTGTGGTGTCTTTCAGATGCCTACCGGAGCAATGTAAAAACTACCAGGAGAACTCCTGTCTGGCACCTTCCCTGGTGGAGTTGTGCATGGGGTGTGTTTGGAACATTTTGTCACCGGCCGAGTCCAAAATTCAGCGGTTCCCCATCTCAGCCCAGAAAGCAGGCAGAACAACTTTTGTGGTGTCCTTTTGATGCCTACCGGAGCAATGTAAAAACTACCAGGAGAACTCCTGTCTGGCACCTTCCCCGGTGGAGTTGTGCATGGGGTGTATTTATTAAAATTTTGTCACCAGCCAAGTCCAAAATTCAGCTGTTCCCCATCTCAGCCCAGAAAGCAGGTAGAACAACTTTTGTGGTGCCTTTCAGGTGCCTACCAAGGTAGTGTAAAAACTACTAAGAGAACTCCTGTCTGGCACCTTCCCCGGTGGAGTTGTGCATGGGGTGTCTTTGGAACATTTTGTCACCGGCCGACTCCAAAATTCAGCGGTTCCCCATCTCAGCCCAGAAAGCAGGTAGAACAACTTTTGTGGTGCCTTTCAGCTGCCTACCAAGTTAGTGTAAAAACTATTAAGAGAACTCCTGTCTGGCACCTTCCCCGGTGGAGTTGTGCATGGGGTGTGTTCGGAACATTTTGTCACCAGCCGAGTCCAAAAATTCAGCGGTTCCCCATCTCAGCCCAGAAAGCAGGTAGAACAACTTTTGTGGTGCCTTTCAGCTGCCTACCAAGGTAGTGTAAAAACTACCAAGAGAACTCCTGCCTGGCACCTTCCCCGGTGGAGTTGTGCATGGGGTGTGTTTGGAACATTTTGTCACCGGCCGACTCCAAAATTCAGCGATTCCCCATCTCAGCCCAGAAAGCAGGTAGAACAACTTTTGTGGTGTCTTTCAGATGCCTACCGGAGCAATGTAAAAACTACCAGGAGAACTCCTGTCTGGCACCTTCCCCGGTGGAGTTGTGCATGGGGTGTGTTTGGAACATTTTGTCACCAGCCGAGTCCAAAAATTCAGCGGTTCCCCATCTCAGCCCAGAAAGCAGGTAGAACAACTTTTGTGGTGCCTTTCAGCTGCCTACCAAGGTAGTGTAAAAACTACCAAGAGAACTCCTGCCTGGCACCTTCCCCGGTGGAGTTGTGCATGGGGTGTGTTTGGAACATTTTGTCACCGGCCGAGTCCAAAATTCAGCGATTCCCCATCTCAGCCCAGAAAGCAGGTAGAACAACTTTTGTGGTGTCTTTCAGATGCCTACCGGAGCAATGTAAAAACTACCAACAGAACTCGTCCCTGGCACCTTCGCTAGTGGAGTTGTGCATGGGGTGTGTTTGGAACATTTTGTCACTGGCCGACTCCAAAATTCAGCGGTTCCCCATCTCAGCCCAGAAAGCAGGTAGAACAACTTTTGTGGTGTCTTTCAGATGCCTACCGGAGCAATGTAAAAACTACCAGGAGAACTCCTGTCTGGCACCTTCCCCGGTGGAGTTGTGCATGGGGTGTGTTTGGAACATTTTGTCACCGGCCGACTCCAAAATTCAGCGGTTCCACATCTCAGCCCAGAAAGCAGGTAGAACAACTTTTGTGGTGCCTTTCAGCTGCCTACCAAGTTAGTGTAAAAACTATTAAGAGAACTCCTGTCTGGCACCTTCCCCGGTGGAGTTGTGCATGGGGTGTGTTCGGAACATTTTGTCACCAGCCGAGTCCAAAAATTCAGCGGTTCCCCATCTCAGCCCAGAAAGCAGGTAGAACAACTTTTGTGGTGTCTTTCAGATGCCTACCGGAGCAATGTAAAAACTACCAGGAGAACTCCTGTCTGGCACCTTCCCCGGTGGAGTTGTGCATGGGGTGTGTTTGGAACATTTTGTCACCGGCCGAGTCCAAAATTCAGCGATTCCCCATCTCAGCCCAGAAAGCAGGTAGAACAACTTTTGTGGTGTCTTTCAGATGCCTACCGGAGCAATGTAAAAACTACCAGGAGAACTCCTGTCTGGCACCTTCCCCGGTGGAGTTGTGCATGGGGTGTGTTTGGAACATTTTGTCACCGGCCGAGTCCAAAATTCAGCGGTTCCCCATCTCAGCCCAGAAAGCAGGTAGAACAACTTTTGTGGTGTCCTTTTGATGCCTACCGGAGCAATGTAAAAACTACCAACAGAACTCCTCCCTGGCACCTTCGCTAGTGGAGTTGTGCATGGGGTGTGTTTGGAACATTTTGTCACTGGCCGAGTCCAAAATTCAGCTGTTCCCCATCTCAGCCCAGAAAGCAGGTAGAACAACTTTTGTGGTGCCTTTCAGCTGCCTACCAAGGTAGTGTAAAAACTACTAAGAGAACTCCTGTCTGGCACCTTCCCCGGTGGAGTTGTGCATGGGGTGTCTTTGGAACATTTTGTCACCGGCCGACTCCAAAATTCAGCGGTTCCCCATCTCAGCCCAGAAAGCAGGTAGAACAACTTTTGTGGTGCCTTTCAGCTGCCTACCAAGTTAGTGTAAAAACTATTAAGAGAACTCCTGCCTGGCACCTTCCCCGGTGGAGTTGTGCATGGTGTGTCTTTGGAACATTTTGTCACCAGCCGAGTCCAAAAATTCAGCGGTTCCCCATCTCAGCCCAGAAAGCAGGTAGAACAACTTTTGTGGTGCCTTTCAGCTGCCTACCAAGGTAGTGTAAAAACTACCAAGAGAACTCCTGCCTGGCACCTTCCCCGGTGGAGTTGTGCATGGGGTGTGTTTGGAACATTTTGTCACCGGCCGAGTCCAAAATTCAGCGATTCCCCATCTCAGCCCAGAAAGCAGGTAGAACAACTTTTGTGGTGTCTTTCAGATGCCTACCGGAGCAATGTAAAAACTACCAGGAGAACTCCTGTCTGGCACCTTCCCCGGTGGAGTTGTGCATGGGGTGTGTTTGGAACATTTTGTCACCGGCCGACTCCAAAATTCAGCGATTCCCCATCTCAGCCCAGAAAGCAGGAAGAACAACTTTTGTGGTGTCTTTCAGATGCCTACCGGAGCAATGTAAAAACTACCAGGAGAACTCCTGTCTGGCACCTTCCCCGGTGGAGTTGTGCATGGGGTGTGTTCGGAACATATTGTCACCAGCCGAGTCCAAAAATTCAGCGGTTCCCCATCTCAGCCCAGAAAGCAGGTAGAACAACTTTTGTGGTGCCTTTCAGCTGCCTACCAAGGTAGTGTAAAAACTACCAAGAGAACTCCTGCCTGGCACCTTCCCCGGTGGAGTTGTGCATGGGGTGTGTTTGGAACATTTTGTCACCGGCCGACTCCAAAATTCAGCGATTCCCCATCTCAGCCCAGAAAGCAGGTAGAACAACTTTTGTGGTGTCTTTCAGATGCCTACCGGAGCAATGTAAAAACTACCAGGAGAACTCCTGTCTGGCACCTTCCCCGGTGGAGTTGTGCATGGGGTGTGTTTGGAACATTTTGTCACCGGCCGAGTCCAAAATTCAGCGGTTCCCCATCTCAGCCCAGAAAGCAGGAAGAACAACTTTTGTGGTGTCTTTCAGATGCCTACCGGAGCAATGTAAAAACTACCACGAGAACTCCTGTCTGGCACCTTCCCCGGTGGAGTTGTGCATGGGGTGTGTTTGGAACATTTTGTCACCGGCCGAGTCCAAAATTCAGCGGTTCCCCATCTCAGCCCAGAAAGCAGGAAGAACAACTTTTGTGGTGCCTTTCAGCTGCCTACCAAGGTAGTGTAAAAACTACCAAGAGAACTCCTGCCTGGCACCTTCCCCGGTGGAGTTGTGCATGGGGTGTCTTTGGAACATTTTGTCACCGGCCGAGTCCAAAATTCAGCGATTCCCCATCTCAGCCCAGAAAGCAGGAAGAACAACTTTTGTGGTGCCTTTCAGCTGCCTACCAAGGTAGTGTAAAAACTACCAAGAGAACTCCTGCCTGGCACCTTCCCCGGTGGAGTTGTGCATGGGGTGTGTTTGGAACATTTTGTCACCGGCCGAGTCCAAAATTCAGCGATTCCCCATCTCAGCCCAGAAAGCAGGTAGAACAACTTTTGTGGTGTCTTTCAGATGCCTACCGGAGCAATGTAAAAACTACCAGGAGAACTCCTGTCTGGCACCTTCCCCGGTGGAGTTGTGCATGGGGTGTGTTTGGAACATTTTGTCACCGGCCGACTCCAAAATTCAGCGATTCCCCATCTCAGCCCAGAAAGCAGGAAGAACAACTTTTGTGGTGTCTTTCAGATGCCTACCGGAGCAATGTAAAAACTACCAGGAGAACTCCTGTCTGGCACCTTCCGTGGTGGAGTTGTGCATGGGGTGTGTTTGGAACATTTTGTCACCAGCCGACTCCAAAATTCAGCGATTCCCCATCTCAGCCCAGAAAGCAGGTAGAACAACTTTTGTGGTGCCTTTCAGCTGCCTACCAAGGTAGTGTAAAAACTACCAAGAGAACTCCTGCCTGGCACCTTCCCCGGTGGAGTTGTGCATGGGGTGTCTTTGGAACATTTTTTCACCGGCCGACTCCAAAATTCAGCGATTCCCCATCTCAGCCCAGAAAGCAGGAAGAACAACTTTTGTGGTGTCCTTTTGATGCCTACAGGAGCAATGTAAAAACTACTAAGAGAACTCCTGTCTGGCACCTTCCCCGGTGGAGTTGTGCATGGGGTGTGTTTGGAACATTTTGTCACCGGCCGACTCCAAAATTCAGCGGTTCCCCATCTCAGCCCAGAAAGCAGGTAGAACAACTTTTGTGGTGTCTTTCAGATGCCTACCGGAGCAATGTAAAAACTACCAGGAGAACTCCTGTCTGGCACCTTCCCCGGTGGAGTTGTGCATGGCGTGTGTTTGGAACATTTTGTCACCGGCCGAGTCCAAAATTCAGCGGTTCCCCATCTCAGCCCAGAAAGCAGGCAGAACAACTTTTGTGGTGTCCTTTTGATGCCTACCGGAGCAATGTAAAAACTACCAACAGAACTCGTCCCTGGCACCTTCGCTAGTGGAGTTGTGCATGGGGTGTATTTATTAAAATTTTGTCACCAGCCGAGTCCAAAATTCAGCTGTTCCCCATCTCAGCCCAGAAAGCAGGTAGAACAACTTTTGTGGTGCCTTTCAGGTGCCTACCAAGGTAGTGTAAAAACTACTAAGAGAACTCCTGTCTGGCACCTTCCCCGGTGGAGTTGTGCATGGGGTGTCTTTGGAACATTTTGTCACCGGCCGACTCCAAAATTCAGCGGTTCCCCATCTCAGCCCAGAAAGCAGGTAGAACAACTTTTGTGGTGCCTTTCAGCTGCCTACCAAGTTAGTGTAAAAACTATTAAGAGAACTCCTGTCTGGCACCTTCCCCGGTGGAGTTGTGCATGGGGTGTGTTCGGAACATTTTGTCACCAGCCGAGTCCAAAAATTCAGCGGTTCCCCATCTCAGCCCAGAAAGCAGGTAGAACAACTTTTGTGGTGCCTTTCAGCTGCCTACCAAGGTAGTGTAAAAACTACCAAGAGAACTCCTGTCTGGCACCTTCCCCGGTGGAGTTGTGCATGGGGTGTGTTTGGAACATTTTGTCACCGGCCGAGTCCAAAATTCAGCGATTCCCCATCTCAGCCCAGAAAGCAGGTAGAACAACTTTTGTGGTGTCTTTCAGATGCCTACCGGAGCAATGTAAAAACTACCAGGAGAACTCCTGTCTGGCACCTTCCCCGGTGGAGTTGTGCATGGGGTGTGTTTGGAACATTTTGTCACCGGCCGACTCCAAAATTCAGCGATTCCCCATCTCAGCCCAGAAAGCAGGAAGAACAACTTTTGTGGTGTCTTTCAGATGCCTACCGGAGCAATGTAAAAACTACCAGGAGAACTCCTGTCTGGCACCTTCCCCGGTGGAGTTGTGCATGGGGTGTGTTTGGAACATTTTGTCACCGGCCGAGTCCAAAATTCAGCGGTTCCCCATCTCAGCCCAGAAAGCAGGCAGAACAACTTTTGTGGTGTCCTTTTGATGCCTACCGGAGCAATGTAAAAACTACCAACAGAACTCGTCCCTGGCACCTTCGCTAGTGGAGTTGTGCATGGGGTGTATTTATTAAAATTTTGTCACCAGCCGAGTCCAAAATTCAGCTGTTCCCCATCTCAGCCCAGAAAGCAGGTAGAACAACTTTTGTGGTGCCTTTCAGGTGCCTACCAAGGTAGTGTAAAAACTATTAAGAGAACTCCTGTCTGGCACCTTCCCCGGTGGAGTTGTGCATGGGGTGTCTTTGGAACATTTTGTCACCGGCCGACTCCAAAATTCAGCGGTTCCCCATCTCAGCCCAGAAAGCAGGTAGAACAACTTTTGTGGTGCCTTTCAGCTGCCTACCAAGTTAGTGTAAAAACTATTAAGAGAACTCCTGTCTGGCACCTTCCCCGGTGGAGTTGTGCATGGGGTGTGTTCGGAACATTTTGTCACCAGCCGAGTCCAAAAATTCAGCGGTTCCCCATCTCAGCCCAGAAAGCAGGTAGAACAACTTTTGTGGTGCCTTTCAGCTGCCTACCAAGGTAGTGTAAAAACTACCAAGAGAACTCCTGCCTGGCACCTTCCCCGGTGGAGTTGTGCATGGGGTGTGTTTGGAACATTTTGTCACCGGCCGAGTCCAAAATTCAGCGATTCCCCATCTCAGCCCAGAAAGCAGGAAGAACAACTTTTGTGGTGTCCTTTTGATGCCTACAGGAGCAATGTAAAAACTACCAGGAGAACTCCTGTCTGGCACCTTCCCCGGTGGAGTTGTGCATGGGGTGTGTTTGGAACATTTTGTCACCGGCCGACTCCAAAATTCAGCGATTCCCCATCTCAGCCCAGAAAGCAGGAAGAACAACTTTTGTGGTGTCTTTCAGATGCCTACCGGAGCAATGTAAAAACTACCAGGAGAACTCCTGTCTGGCACCTTCCCCGGTGGAGTTGTGCATGGGGTGTGTTCGGAACATTTTGTCACCAGCCGAGTCCAAAAATTCAGCGATTCCCCATCTCAGCCCAGAAAGCAGGTAGAACAACTTTTGTGGTGCCTTTCAGCTGCCTACCAAGGTAGTGTAAAAACTACCAAGAGAACTCCTGCCTGGCACCTTCCCCGGTGGAGTTGTGCATGGGGTGTGTTTGGAACATTTTGTCACCGGCCGAGTCCAAAATTCAGCGATTCCCCATCTCAGCCCAGAAAGCAGGAAGAACAACTTTTGTGGTGTCTTTCAGATGCCTACCGGAGCAATGTAAAAACTACCAACAGAACTCGTCCCTGGCACCTTCGCTAGTGGAGTTGTGCATGGGGTGTGTTTGGAACATTTTGTCACTGGCCGACTCCAAAATTCAGCGGTTCCCCATCTCAGCCCAGAAAGCAGGTAGAACAACTTTTGTGGTGTCTTTCAGATGCCTACCGGAGCAATGTAAGAACTACCAGGAGAACTCCTGTCTGGCACCTTCCCCGGTGGAGTTGTGCATGGCGTGTGTTTGGAACATTTTGTCACCGGCCGAGTCCAAAATTCAGCGGTTCCCCATCTCAGCCCAGAAAGCAGGTAGAACAACTTTTGTGGTGTCTTTCAGATGCCTACCGGAGCAATGTAAAAACTACCAGGAGAACTCCTGTCTGGCACCTTCCCCGGTGGAGTTGTGCATGGGGTGTGTTTGGAACATTTTGTCACCGGCCGAGTCCAAAATTCAGCGGTTCCCCATCTCAGCCCAGAAAGCAGGCAGAACAACTTTTGTGGTGTCCTTTTGATGCCTACCGGAGCAATGTAAAAACTACCAACAGAACTCGTCCCTGGCACCTTCGCTAGTGGAGTTGTGCATGGGGTGTATTTATTAAAATTTTGTCACCAGCCAAGTCCAAAATTCAGCTGTTCCCCATCTCAGCCCAGAAAGCAGGTAGAACAACTTTTGTGGTGCCTTTCAGGTGCCTACCAAGGTAGTGTAAAAACTACTAAGAGAACTCCTGTCTGGCACCTTCCCCGGTGGAGTTGTGCATGGGGTGTCTTTGGAACATTTTGTCACCGGCCGACTCCAAAATTCAGCGGTTCCCCATCTCAGCCCAGAAAGCAGGTAGAACAACTTTTGTGGTGCCTTTCAGCTGCCTACCAAGTTAGTGTAAAAACTATTAAGAGAACTCCTGTCTGGCACCTTCCCCGGTGGAGTTGTGCATGGGGTGTGTTCGGAACATTTTGTCACCAGCCGAGTCCAAAAATTCAGCGGTTCCCCATCTCAGCCCAGAAAGCAGGTAGAACAACTTTTGTGGTGCCTTTCAGCTGCCTACCAAGGTAGTGTAAAAACTACCAAGAGAACTCCTGCCTGGCACCTTCCCCGGTGGAGTTGTGCATGGGGTGTGTTTGGAACATTTTGTCACCGGCCGAGTCCAAAATTCAGCGATTCCCCATCTCAGCCCAGAAAGCAGGTAGAACAACTTTTGTGGTGTCTTTCAGATGCCTACCGGAGCAATGTAAAAACTACCAGGAGAACTCCTGTCTGGCACCTTCCCCGGTGGAGTTGTGCATGGGGTGTGTTTGGAACATTTTGTCACCGGCCGAGTCCAAAATTCAGCGATTCCCCATCTCAGCCCAGAAAGCAGGAAGAACAACTTTTGTGGTGTCTTTCAGATGCCTACCGGAGCAATGTAAAAACTACCAGGAGAACTCCTGTCTGGCACCTTCCCCGGTGGAGTTGTGCATGGGGTGTGGTCGGAACATTTTGTCACCAGCCGAGTCCAAAGATTCAGCGGTTCCCCATCTCAGCCCAGAAAGCAGGTAGAACAACTTTTGTGGTGCCTTTCAGCTGCCTACCAAGGTAGTGTAAAAACTACCAAGAGAACTCCTGCCTGGCACCTTCCCCGGTGGAGTTGTGCATGGGGTGTGTTTGGAACATTTTGTCACCGGCCGAGTCCAAAATTCAGCGATTCCCCATCTCAGCCCAGAAAGCAGGAAGAACAACTTTTGTGGTGTCTTTCAGATGCCTACCGGAGCAATGTAAAAACTACCAACAGAACTCGTCCCTGGCACCTTCGCTAGTGGAGTTGTGCATGGGGTGTGTTTGGAACATTTTGTCACTGGCCGACTCCAAAATTCAGCGGTTCCCCATCTCAGCCCAGAAAGCAGGTAGAACAACTTTTGTGGTGTCTTTCAGATGCCTACCGGAGCAATGTAAAAACTACCAGGAGAACTCCTGTCTGGCACCTTCCCCGGTGGAGTTGTGCATGGGGTGTGTTTGGAACATTTTGTCACCGGCCGACTCCAAAATTCAGCGGTTCCCCATCTCAGCCCAGAAAGCAGGTAGAACAACTTTTGTGGTGCCTTTCAGCTGCCTACCAAGGTAGTGTAAAAACTATTAAGAGAACTCCTGTCTGGCACCTTCCCCGGTGGAGTTGTGCATGGGGTGTGTTTGGAACATTTTGTCACCAGCCGAGTCCAAAAATTCAGCGGTTCCCCATCTCAGCCCAGAAAGCAGGTAGAACAACTTTTGTGGTGTCTTTCAGATGCCTACCGGAGCAATGTAAAAACTACCAGGAGAACTCCTGTCTGGCACCTTCCCCGGTGGAGTTGTGCATGGGGTGTGTTTGGAACATTTTGTCACCGGCCGAGTCCAAAATTCAGCGATTCCCCATCTCAGCCCAGAAAGCAGGTAGAACAACTTTTGTGGTGTCTTTCAGATGCCTACCGGAGCAATGTAAAAACTACCAGGAGAACTCCTGTCTGGCACCTTCCCCGGTGGAGTTGTGCATGGGGTGTGTTTGGAACATTTTGTCACCGGCCGACTCCAAAATTCAGCGATTCCCCATCTCAGCCCAGAAAGCAGGAAGAACAACTTTTGTGGTGTCTTTCAGATGCCTACCGGAGCAATGTAAAAACTACCAGGAGAACTCCTGTCTGGCACCTTCCCCGGTGGAGTTGTGCATGGGGTGTGTTCGGAACATTTTGTCACCAGCCGAGTCCAAAAATTCAGCGGTTCCCCATCTCAGCCCAGAAAGCAGGTAGAACAACTTTTGTGGTGCCTTTCAGCTGCCTACCAAGGTAGTGTAAAAACTACCAAGAGAACTCCTGCCTGGCACCTTCCCCGGTGGAGTTGTGCATGGGGTGTCTTTGGAACATTTTGTCACCGGCCGACTCCAAAATTCAGCGATTCCCCATCTCAGCCCAGAAAGCAGGAAGAACAACTTTTGTGGTGTCCTTTTGATGCCTACAGGAGCAATGTAAAAACTACCAGGAGAACTCCTGTCTGGCACCTTCCCCGGTGGAGTTGTGCATGGGGTGTGTTTGGAACATTTTGTCACCGGCCGACTCCAAAATTCAGCGGTTCCCCATCTCAGCCCAGAAAGCAGGTAGAACAACTTTTGTGGTGTCTTTCAGATGCCTACCGGAGCAATGTAAAAACTACCAGGAGAACTCCTGTCTGGCACCTTCCCCGGTGGAGTTGTGCATGGCGTGTGTTTGGAACATTTTGTCACCAGCCGAGTCCAAAATTCAGCGGTTCCCCATCTCAGCCCAGAAAGCAGGTAGAACAACTTTTGTGGTGTCTTTCAGATGCCTACCGGAGCAATGTAAAAACTACCAGGAGAACTCCTGTCTGGCACCTTCCCCGGTGGAGTTGTGCATGGGGTGTGTTTGGAACATTTTGTCACCGGCCGACTCCAAAATTCAGCGGTTCCCCATCTCAGCCCAGAAAGCAGGCAGAACAACTTTTGTGGTGTCCTTTTGATGCCTACCGGAGCAATGTAAAAACTACCAACAGAACTCGTCCCTGGCACCTTCGCTAGTGGAGTTGTGCATGGGGTGTATTTATTAAAATTTTGTCACCAGCCGAGTCCAAAATTCAGCTGTTCCCCATCTCAGCCCAGAAAGCAGGTAGAACAACTTTTGTGGTGCCTTTCAGGTGCCTACCAAGGTAGTGTAAAAACTACTAAGAGAACTCCTGTCTGGCACCTTCCCCGGTGGAGTTGTGCATGGGGTGTCTTTGGAACATTTTGTCACCGGCCGAGTCCAAAATTCAGCGGTTCCCCATCTCAGCCCAGAAAGCAGGTAGAACAACTTTTGTGGTGTCTTTCAGATGCCTACTGGAGCAATGTAAAAACTACCAGGAGAACTCCTGTCTGGCACCTTCCCCGGTGGAGTTGTGCATGGGGTGTGTTTGGAACATTTTGTCACCGGCCGACTCCAAAATTCCCCATCTCAGCCCAGAAAGCAGGAAGAACAACTTTTGTGGTGTCTTTCAGATGCCTACCGGAGCAATGTAAAAACTACCAGGAGAACTCCTGTCTGGCACCTTCCCCGGTGGAGTTGTGCATGGGGTGTGTTCGGAACATTTTGTCACCAGCCGAGTCCAAAAATTCAGCGGTTCCCCATCTCAGCCCAGAAAGCAGGTAGAACAACTTTTGTGGTGCCTTTCAGATGCCTACCAAGGTAGTGTAAAAACTACCAAGAGAACTCCTGCCTGGCACCTTCCCCGGTGGAGTTGTGCATGGGGTGTGTTTGGAACATTTTGTCACCGGCCGAGTCCAAAATTCAGCGATTCCCCATCTCAGCCCAGAAAGCAGGTAGAACAACTTTTGTGGTGTCTTTCAGATGCCTACCGGAGCAATGTAAAAACTACCAGGAGAACTCCTGTCTGGCACCTTCCCCGGTGGAGTTGTGCATGGGGTGTGTTTGGAACATTTTGTCACCGGCCGACTCCAAAATTCAGCGATTCCCCATCTCAGCCCAGAAAGCAGGAAGAACAACTTTTGTGGTGTCTTTCAGATGCCTACCGGAGCAATGTAAAAACTACCAGGAGAACTCCTGTCTGGCACCTTCCCCGGTGGAGTTGTGCATGGGGTGTGTTTGGAACATTTTGTCACCGGCCGACTCCAAAATTCAGCGATTCCCCATCTCAGCCCAGAAAGCAGGAAGAACAACTTTTGTGGTGTCTTTCAGATGCCTACCGGAGCAATGTAAAAACTACCAGGAGAACTCCTGTCTGGCACCTTCCCCGGTGGAGTTGTGCATGGGGTGTGTTTGGAACATTTTGTCACCAGCCGAGTCCAAAAATTCAGCGGTTCCCCATCTCAGCCCAGAAAGCAGGTAGAACAACTTTTGTGGTGCCTTTCAGCTGCCTACCAAGGTAGTGTAAAAACTACCAAGAGAACTCCTGCCTGGCACCTTCCCCGGTGGAGTTGTGCATGGGGTGTGTTTGGAACATTTTGTCACCGGCCGACTCCAAAATTCAGCGGTTCCCCATCTCAGCCCAGAAAGCAGGTAGAACAACTTTTGTGGTGCCTTTCAGATGCCTCCTGGAGCAATGTAAAAACTACCAGGAGAACTCCTGTCTGGCACCTTCCCCGGTGGAGTTGTGCATGGGGTGTGTTTGGAACATTTTGTCACCGGCCGACTCCAAAATTCAGCGGTTCCCCATCTCAGCCCAGAAAGCAGGTAGAACAACTTTTGTGGTGTCTTTCAGATGCCTACCGGAGCAATGTAAAAACTACCAGGAGAACTCCTGTCTGGCACCTTCCCCGGTGGAGTTGTGCATGGGGTGTGTTCGGAACATTTTGTCACCAGCCGAGTCCAAAAATTCAGCGGTTCCCCATCTCAGCCCAGAAAGCAGGTAGAACAACTTTTGTGGTGCCTTTCAGCTGCCTACCAAGGTAGTGTAAAAACTACCAAGAAAACTCCTGCCTGGCACCTTCCCCGGTGGAGTTGTGCATGGGGTGTGTTTGGAACATTTTGTCACCGGCCGAGTCCAAAATTCAGCGGTTCCCCATCTCAGCCCAGAAAGCAGGTAGAACAACTTTTGTGGTGTCTTTCAGATGCCTACCGGAGCAATGTAAAAACTACCAGGAGAACTCCTGTCTGGCACCTTCCCCGGTGGAGTTGTGCATGGGGTGTGTTTGGAACATTTTGTCACCGGCCGACTCCAAAATTCAGCGATTCCCCATCTCAGCCCAGAAAGCAGGAAGAACAACTTTTGTGGTGTCTTTCAGATGCCTACCGGAGCAATGTAAAAACTACCAGGAGAACTCCTGTCTGGCACCTTCCCCGGTGGAGTTGTGCATGGGGTGTGTTTGGAACATTTTGTCACCAGCCGAGTCCAAAATTCAGCGGTTCCCCATCTCAGCCCAGAAAGCAGGTAGAACAACTTTTGTGGTGCCTTTCAGCTGCCTACCAAGGTAGTGTAAAAACTACCAAGAGAACTCCTGCCTGGCACCTTCCCCGGTGGAGTTGTGCATGGGGTGTCTTTGGAACATTTTTTCACCGGCCGAGTCCAAAATTCAGCGATTCCCCATCTCAGCCCAGAAAGCAGGAAGAACAACTTTTGTGGTGTCCTTTTGATGCCTACAGGAGCAATGTAAAAACTACCAGGAGAACTCCTGTCTGGCACCTTCCCCGGTGGAGTTGTGCATGGGGTGTGTTTGGAACATTTTGTCACCGGCCGACTCCAAAATTCAGCGGTTCCCCATCTCAGCCCAGAAAGCAGGTAGAACAACTTTTGTGGTGTCTTTCAGATGCCTACCGGAGCAATGTAAAAACTACCAGGAGAACTCCTGTCTGGCACCTTCCCCGGTGGAGTTGTGCATGGCGTGTGTTTGGAACATTTTGTCACCAGCCGAGTCCAAAATTCAGCGGTTCCCCATCTCAGCCCAGAAAGCAGGTAGAACAACTTTTGTGGTGTCTTTCAGATGCCTACCGGAGCAATGTAAAAACTACCAGGAGAACTCCTGTCTGGCACCTTCCCCGGTGGAGTTGTGCATGGGGTGTGTTTGGAACATTTTGTCACCGGCCGACTCCAAAATTCAGCGGTTCCCCATCTCAGCCCAGAAAGCAGGCAGAACAACTTTTGTGGTGTCCTTTTGATGCCTACCGGAGCAATGTAAAAACTACCAACAGAACTCGTCCCTGGCACCTTCGCTAGTGGAGTTGTGCATGGGGTGTATTTATTAAAATTTTGTCACCAGCCAAGTCCAAAATTCAGCTGTTCCCCATCTCAGCCCAGAAAGCAGGTAGAACAACTTTTGTGGTGCCTTTCAGCTGCCTACCAAGGTAGTGTAAAAACTACTAAGAGAACTCCTGTCTGGCACCTTCCCCGGTGGAGTTGTGCATGGGGTGTCTTTGGAACATTTTGTCACCGGCCGACTCCAAAATTCAGCGGTTCCCCATCTCAGCCCAGAAAGCAGGTAGAACAACTTTTGTGGTGCCTTTCAGCTGCCTACCAAGTTAGTGTAAAAACTATTAAGAGAACTCCTGTCTGGCACCTTCCCCGGTGGAGTTGTGCATGGGGTGTGTTCGGAACATTTTGTCACCAGCCGAGTCCAAAAATTCAGCGGTTCCCCATCTCAGCCCAGAAAGCAGGTAGAACAACTTTTGTGGTGCCTTTCAGCTGCCTACCAAGGTAGTGTAAAAACTACCAAGAAAACTCCTGCCTGGCACCTTCCCCGGTGGAGTTGTGCATGGGGTGTGTTTGGAACATTTTGTCACCGGCCGAGTCCAAAAATTCAGCGATTCCCCATCTCAGCCCAGAAGCAGGTAGAACAACTTTTGTGGTGTCTTTCAGATGCCTACCGGAGCAATGTAAAAACTACCAGGAGAACTCCTGTCTGGGCACCTTCCCCGGTGGAGTTGTGCATGGGGTGTGTTTGGAACATTTTGTCACCGGCCGACTCCAAAATTCAGCGATTCCCCATCTCAGCCCAGAGAAGCAGGAAGAACAACTTTTGTGGTGTCTTTCAGATGCCTACCGGAGCAATGTAAAAACTACCAGGAGAACTCCTGTCTGGCACCTTCCCCGGTGGAGTTGTGCATGGCGTGTGTTTGGAACATTTTGTCACCAGCCGAGTCCAAAATTCAGCGGTTCCCCATCTCAGCCCAGAAAGCAGGTAGAACAACTTTTGTGGTGTCCTTTCAGATGCCTACCGGAGCAATGTAAAAACTACCAGGAGAACTCCTGTCTGGCACCTTCCCCGGTGGAGTTGTGCATGGGGTGTGTTTGGAACATTTTGTCACCGGCCGACTCCAAAATTCAGCGGTTCCCCATCTCAGCCCAGAAAGCAGGAAGAACAACTTTTGTGGTGTCCTTTTGATGCCTACCGGAGCAATGTAAAAACTACCAACAGAACTCGTCCCTGGCACCTTCGCTAGTGGAGTTGTGCATGGGGTGTATTTATTAAAATTTTGTCACCAGCCAAGTCCAAAATTCAGCTGTTCCCCATCTCAGCCCAGAAAAGCAGGTAGAACAACTTTTGTGGTGCCTTTCAGGTGCCTACCAAGGTAGTGTAAAAACTACTAAGAGAACTCCTGTCTGGCACCTTCCCCGGTGGAGTTGTGCATGGGGTGTCTTTGGAACATTTTGTCACCGGCCGACTCCAAAATTCAGCGGTTCCCCATCTCAGCCCAGAAAGCAGGTAGAACAACTTTTGTGGTGCCTTTCAGCTGCCTACCAAGTTAGTGTAAAAACTATTAAGAGAACTCCTGTCTGGCACCTTCCCCGGTGGAGTTGTGCATGGGGTGTGTTCGGAACATTTTGTCACCAGCCGAGTCCAAAAATTCAGCGGTTCCCCATCTCAGCCCAGAAAGCAGGTAGAACAACTTTTGTGGTGCCTTTCAGCTGCCTACCAAGGTAGTGTAAAAACTACCAAGAAAACTCCTGCCTGGCACCTTCCCCGGTGGAGTTGTGCATGGGGTGTGTTTGGAACATTTTGTCACCGGCCGAGTCCAAAATTCAGCGATTCCCCATCTCAGCCCAGAAAGCAGGTAGAACAACTTTTGTGGTGTCTTTCAGATGCCTACCGGAGCAATGTAAAAACTACCAGGAGAACTCCTGTCTGGCACCTTCCCCGGTGGAGTTGTGCATGGGGTGTGTTTGGAACATTTTGTCACCGGCCGACTCCAAAATTCAGCGATTCCCCATCTCAGCCCAGAAAGCAGGAAGAACAACTTTTGTGGTGTCTTTCAGATGCCTACCGGAGCAATGTAAAAACTACCAGGAGAACTCCTGTCTGGCACCTTCCCCGGTGGAGTTGTGCATGGGGTGTGTTTGGAACATTTTGTCACCAGCCGAGTCCAAAAATTCAGCGGTTCCCCATCTCAGCCCAGAAAGCAGGTAGAACAACTTTTGTGGTGCCTTTCAGCTGCCTACCAAGGTAGTGTAAAAACTACCAAGAGAACTCCTGCCTGGCACCTTCCCCGGTGGAGTTGTGCATGGGGTGTGTTTGGAACATTTTGTCACCGGCCGAGTCCAAAATTCAGCGATTCCCCATCTCAGCCCAGAAAGCAGGAAGAACAACTTTTGTGGTGTCTTTCAGATGCCTACCGGAGCAATGTAAAAACTACCAACAGAACTCGTCCCTGGCACCTTCGCTAGTGGAGTTGTGCATGGGGTGTGTTTGGAACATTTTGTCACCGGCCGACTCCAAAATTCAGCGGTTCCCCATCTCAGCCCAGAAAGCAGGTAGAACAACTTTTGTGGTGTCTTTCAGATGCCTACCGGAGCAATGTAAAAACTGCCAGGAGAACTCCTGTCTGGCACCTTCCCCGGTGGAGTTGTGCATGGCGTGTGTTTGGAACATTTTGTCACCGGCCGAGTCCAAAATTCAGCGGTTCCCCATCTCAGCCCAGAAAGCAGGTAGAACAACTTTTGTGGTGCCTTTCAGCTGCCTACCAAGTTAGTGTAAAAACTATTAAGAGAACTCCTGTCTGGCACCTTCCCCGGTGGAGTTGTGCATGGGGTGTGTTCGGAACATTTTGTCACCAGCCGAGTCCAAAAATTCAGCGGTTCCCCATCTCAGCCCAGAAAGCAGGTAGAACAACTTTTGTGGTGTCTTTCAGATGCCTACCGGAGCAATGTAAAAACTACCAGGAGAACTCCTGTCTGGCACCTTCCCCGGTGGAGTTGTGCATGGGGTGTGTTTGGAACATTTTGTCACCGGCCGAGTCCAAAATTCAGCGATTCCCCATCTCAGCCCAGAAAGCAGGTAGAACAACTTTTGTGGTGTGTTTCAGATGCCTACCGGAGCAATGTAAAAACTACCAGGAGAACTCCTGTCTGGCACCTTCCCCGGTGGAGTTGTGCATGGGGTGTGTTTGGAACATTTTGTCACCGGCCGACTCCAAAATTCAGCGGTTCCCCATCTCAGCCCAGAAAGCAGGTAGAACAACTTTTGTGGTGTCCTTTTGATGCCTACCGGAGCAATGTAAAAACTACCAACACAACTCGTCCCTGGCACCTTCGCTAGTGGAGTTGTGCATGGGGTGTATTTATTAAAATTTTGTCACCAGCCGAGTCCAAATTCAGCTGTTCCCCATCTCAGCCCAGAAAGCAGGAAGAACAACTTTTGTGGTGCCTTTCAGGTGCCTACCAAGGTAGTGTAAAAACTACTAAGAGAACTCCTGTCTGGCACCTTCCCCGGTGGAGTTGTGCATGGGGTGTGTTTGGAACATTTTGTCACCGGCCGACTCCAAAATTCAGCGGTTCCCCATCTCAGCCCAGAAAGCAGGTAGAACAACTTTTGTGGTGCCTTTCAGCTGCCTACCAAGTTAGTGTAAAAACTATTAAGAGAACTCCTGTCTGGCACCTTCCCCGGTGGAGTTGTGCATGGGGTGTGTTCGGAACATTTTGTCACCAGCCGAGTCCAAAAATTCAGCGGTTCCCCATCTCAGCCCAGAAAGCAGGTTAGAACAACTTTTGTGGTGCCTTTCAGCTGCCTACCAAGGTAGTGTAAAAACTACCAAGAGAACTCCTGCCTGGCACCTTCCCCGGTGGAGTTGTGCATGGGGTGTGTTTGGAACATTTTGTCACCGGCCGACTCCAAAATTCAGCGATTCCCCATCTCAGCCCAGAAAGCAGGAAGAACAACTTTTGTGGTGTCTTTCAGATGCCTACCGGAGCAATGTAAAAACTACCAACAGAACTCGTCCCTGGCACCTTCGCTAGTGGAGTTGTGCATGGGGTGTGTTTGGAACATTTTGTCACCGGCCGACTCCAAAATTCAGCGGTTCCCCATCTCAGCCCAGAAAGCAGGTAGAACAACTTTTGTGGTGTCTTTCAGATGCCTACCGGAGCAATGTAAAAACTGCCAGGAGAACTCCTGTCTGGCACCTTCCCCGGTGGAGTTGTGCATGGCGTGTGTTTGGAACATTTTGTCACCGGCCGAGTCCAAAATTCAGCGGTTCCCCATCTCAGCCCAGAAAGCAGGTAGAACAACTTTTGTGGTGCCTTTCAGCTGCCTACCAAGGTAGTGTAAAAACTACCAAGAGAACTCCTGCCTGGCACCTTCCCCGGTGGAGTTGTGCATGGGGTGTCTTTGGAACATTTTGTCACCGGCCGACTCCAAAATTCAGCGATTCCCCATCTCAGCCCAGAAAGCAGGAAGAACAACTTTTGTGGTGTCCTTTTGATGCCTACAGGAGCAATGTAAAAACTACCAACAGAACTCGTCCCTGGCACCTTCGCTAGTGGAGTTGTGCATGGGGTGTGTTTGGAACATTTTGTCACCGGCCGAGTCCAAAATTCAGCGGTTCCCCATCTCAGCCCAGAAAGCAGGTAGAACAACTTTTGTGGTGTCTTTCAGATGCCTACCGGAGCAATGTAAAAACTACCAGGAGAACTCCTGTCTGGAACCTTCCACGGTGGAGTTGTGCATGGCGTGTGTTTGGAACATTTTGTCACCGGCCGACTCCAAAATTCAGCGGTTCCCCATCTCAGCCCAGAAAGCAGGTAGAACAACTTTTGTGGTGTCTTTCAGATGCCTACCGGAGCAATGTAAAAACTACCAACAGAACTCGTCCCTGGCACCTTCGCTAGTGGAGTTGTGCATGGGGTGTATTTATTAAAATTTTGTCACCAGCCGAGTCCAAAATTCAGCTGTTCCCCATCTCAGCCCAGAAAGCAGGTAGAACAACTTTTGTGGTGCCTTTCAGGTGCCTACCAAGGTAGTGTAAAAACTACTAAGAGAACTCCTGTCTGGCACCTTCCCCGGTGGAGTTGTGCATGGGGTGTGTTTGGAACATTTTGTCACCGGCCGACTCCAAAATTCAGCGGTTCCCCATCTCAGCCCAGAAAGCAGGTAGAACAACTTTTGTGGTGCCTTTCAGCTGCCTACCAAGTTAGTGTAAAAACTATTAAGAGAACTCCTGTCTGGCACCTTCCCCGGTGGAGTTGTGCATGGGGTGTGTTCGGAACATTTTGTCACCAGCCGAGTCCAAAAATTCAGCGGTTCCCCATCTCAGCCCAGAAAGCAGGTAGAACAACTTTTGTGGTGCCTTTCAGCTGCCTACCAAGGTAGTGTAAAAACTACCAAGAGAACTCCTGCCTGGCACCTTCCCCGGTGGAGTTGTGCATGGGGTGTGTTTGGAACATTTTGTCACCGGCCGAGTCCAAAATTCAGCGATTCCCCATCTCAGCCCAGAAAGCAGGTAGAACAACTTTTGTGGTGTCTTTCAGATGCCTACCGGAGCAATGTAAAAACTACCAGGAGAACTCCTGTCTGGCACCTTCCCCGGTGGAGTTGTGCATGGGGTGTGTTTGGAACATTTTGTCACCGGCCGACTCCAAAATTCAGCGATTCCCCATCTCAGCCCAGAAAGCAGGAAGAACAACTTTTGTGGTGTCTTTCAGATGCCTACCGGAGCAATGTAAAAACTACCAGGAGAACTCCTGTCTGGCACCTTCCCCGGTGGAGTTGTGCATGGGGTGTGTGTTCGGAACATTTTTGTCACCAGCCGAGTCCAAAAATTCAGCGGTTCCCCATCTCAGCCCAGAAAGCAGGTAGAACAACTTTTGTGGTGCCTTTCAGCTGCCTACCAAGGTAGTGTAAAAACTACCAAGAGAACTCCTGCCTGGCACCTTCCCCGGTGGAGTTGTGCATGGGGTGTGTTTGGAACATTTTGTCACCGGCCGAGTCCAAAATTCAGCGATTCCCCATCTCAGCCCAGAAAGCAGGTAGAACAACTTTTGTGGTGTCTTTCAGATGCCTACCGGAGCAATGTAAAAACTACCAGGAGAACTCCTGTCTGGCACCTTCCCCGGTGGAGTTGTGCATGGGGTGTGTTTGGAACATTTTGTCACCGGCCGACTCCAAAATTCAGCGATTCCCCATCTCAGCCCAGAAAGCAGGAAGAACAACTTTTGTGGTGTCTTTCAGATGCCTACCGGAGCAATGTAAAAACTACCAGGAGAACTCCTGTCTGGCACCTTCCCCGGTGGAGTTGTGCATGGGGTGTGTTTGGAACATTTTGTCACCAGCTGAGTCCAAAATTCAGCGGTTCCCCATCTCAGCCCAGAAAGCAGGTAGAACAACTTTTGTGGTGTCTTTCAGATGCCTACCGGAGCAATGTAAAAACTACCAACAGAACTCGTCCCTGGCACCTTCCCCGGTGGAGTTGTGCATGGGGTGTGTTTGGAAAATTTTTTCACCGGCCGACTCCAAAATTCAGCGGTTCCCCATCTCAGCCCAGAAAGCAGGTAGAACAACTTTTGTGGTGCCTTTCAGCTGCCTACCAAGGTAGTGTAAAAACTACCAAGAAAACTCCTGCCTGGCACCTTCCCCGGTGGAGTTGTGCATGGGGTGTGTTTGGAACATTTTGTCACCGGCCGAGTCCAAAATTCAGCGATTCCCCATCTCAGCCCAGAAAGCAGGTAGAACAACTTTTGTGGTGTCTTTCAGATGCCTACCGGAGCAATGTAAAAACTACCAGGAGAACTCCTGTCTGGCACCTTCCCCGGTGGAGTTGTGCATGGGGTGTGTTTGGAACATTTTGTCACCGGCCGACTCCAAAATTCAGCGGTTCCCCATCTCAGCCCAGAAAGCAGGAAGAACAACTTTTGTGGTGTCTTTCAGATGCCTACCGGAGCAATGTAAAAACTACCAGGAGAACTCCTGTCTGGCACCTTCCCCGGTGGAGTTGTGCATGGGGTGTGTTTGGAACATTTTGTCACCAGCCGAGTCCAAAATTCAGCGGTTCCCCATCTCAGCCCAGAAAGCAGGTAGAACAACTTTTGTGGTGCCTTTCAGCTGCCTACCAAGGTAGTGTAAAAACTACCAAGAGAACTCCTGCCTGGCACCTTCCCCGGTGGAGTTGTGCATGGGGTGTCTTTGGAACATTTTGTCACCGGCCGAGTCCAAAATTCAGCGATTACCCATCTCAGCCCAGAAAGCAGGAAGAACAACTTTTGTGGTGTCCTTTTGATGCCTACAGGAGCAATGTAAAAACTACCAGGAGAACTCCTGTCTGGCACCTTCCCCGGTGGAGTTGTGCATGGGGTGTGTTTGGAACATTTTGTCACCGGCCGACTCCAAAATTCAGCGGTTCCCCATCTCAGCCCAGAAAGCAGGTAGAACAACTTTTGTGGTGTCTTTCAGATGCCTACCGGAGCAATGTAAAAACTACCAGGAGAACTCCTGTCTGGCACCTTCCCCGGTGGAGTTGTGCATGGCGTGTGTTTGGAACATTTTGTCACCAGCCGAGTCCAAAATCAGCGGTTCCCCATCTCAGCCCAGAAAGCAGGTAGAACAACTTTTGTGGTGTCTTTCAGATGCCTACCGGAGCAATGTAAAAACTACCAGGAGAACTCCTGTCTGGCACCTTCCCCGGTGGAGTTGTGCATGGGGTGTGTTTGGAACATTTTGTCACCGGCCGACTCCAAAATTCAGCGGTTCCCCATCTCAGCCCAGAAAGCAGGCAGAACAACTTTTGTGGTGTCCTTTTGATGCCTACCGGAGCAATGTAAAAACTACCAACAGAACTCGTCCCTGGCACCTTCGCTAGTGGAGTTGTGCATGGGGTGTATTTATTAAAATTTTGTCACCAGCCAAGTCCAAAATTCAGCTGTTCCCCATCTCAGCCCAGAAAGCAGGTAGAACAACTTTTGTGGTGCCTTTCAGGTGCCTACCAAGGTAGTGTAAAAAACTACTAAGAGAACTCCTGTCTGGCACCTTCCCCGGTGGAGTTGTGCATGGGGTGTCTTTGGAACATTTTGTCACCGGCCGAGTCCAAAATTCAGCGGTTCCCCATCTCAGCCCAGAAAGCAGGTAGAACAACTTTTGTGGTGTCTTTCAGATGCCTACCAAGTTAGTGTAAAAACTATTAAGAGAACTCCTGTCTGGCACCTTCCCCGGTGGAGTTGTGCATGGGGTGTGTTCGGAACATTTTGTCACCAGCCGAGTCCAAAAATTCAGCGGTTCTCCATCTCAGCCCAGAAAGCAGGTAGAACAACTTTTGTGGTGCCTTTCAGCTGCCTACCAAGGTAGTGTAAAAACTACCAAGAGAACTCCTGCCTGGCACCTTCCCCGGTGGAGTTGTGCATGGGGTGTGTTTGGAACATTTTGTCACCGGCCGAGTCCAAAATTCAGCGATTCCCCATCTCAGCCCAGAAAGCAGGTAGAACAACTTTTGTGGTGTCTTTCAGATGCCTACCGGAGCAATGTATAAACTACCAGGAGAACTCCTGTCTGGCACCTTCCCCGGTGGAGTTGTGCATGGGGTGTGTTTGGAACATTTGTCACCGGCCGACTCCAAAATTCAGCGATTCCCCATCTCAGCCCAGAAAGCAGGAAGAACAACTTTTGTGGTGTCTTTCAGATGCCTACCGAGCAATGTAAAAACTACCAGGAGAACTCCTGTCTGGCACCTTCCCCGGTGGAGTTGTGCATGGGGTGTGTTTGGAACATTTTGTCACTGGCCGACTCCAAAATTCAGCGGTTCCCCATCTCAGCCCAGAAAGCAGGTAGAACAACTTTTGTGGTGCCTTTCAGGTGCCTACCAAGGTAGTGTAAAAACTACTAAGAGAACTCCTGTCTGGCACCTTCCCCGGTGGAGTTGTGCATGGGGTGTCTTTGAACATTTTGTCACCGGCCGACTCCAAAATTCAGCGGTTCCCCATCTCAGCCCAGAAAGCAGGTAGAACAACTTTTGTGGTGCCTTTCAGCTGCCTACCAAGTTAGTGTAAAAAACTATTAAGAGAACTCCTGTCTGGCACCTTCCCCGGTGGAGTTGTGCATGGGGTGTGTTCGGAACATTTTGTCACCAGCCGAGTCCAAAAATTCAGCGGTTCCCCATCTCAGCCCAGAAAGCAGGTAGAACAACTTTTGTGGTGCCTTTCAGCTGCCTACCAAGGTAGTGTAAAAACTACCAAGAGAACTCCTGCCTGGCACCTTCCCCGGTGGAGTTGTGCATGGGGTGTGTTTGGAACATTTTGTCACCGGCCGAGTCCAAAATTCAGCGATTCCCCATCTCAGCCCAGAAAGCAGGTAGAACAACTTTTGTGGTGTCTTTCAGATGCCTACCGGAGCAATGTAAAAACTACCAGGAGAACTCCTGTCTGGCACCTTCCCCGGTGGAGTTGTGCATGGGGTGTGTTTGGAACATTTTGTCACCGGCCGACTCCAAAATTCAGCGATTCCCCATCTCAGCCCAGAAAGCAGGAAGAACAACTTTTGTGGTGTCTTTCAGATGCCTACCGGAGCAATGTAAAAACTACCAGGAGAACTCCTGTCTGGCACCTTCCCCGGTGGAGTTGTGCATGGGGTGTGTTCGGAACATTTTGTCACCAGCCGAGTCCAAAAATTCAGCGGTTCCCCATCTCAGCCCAGAAAGCAGGTAGAACAACTTTTGTGGTGCCTTTCAGCTGCCTACCAAGGTAGTGTAAAAACTACCAAGAGAACTCCTGCCTGGCACCTTCCCCGGTGGAGTTGTGCATGGGGTGTGTTTGGAACATTTTGTCACCGGCCGAGTCCAAAATTCAGCGATTCCCCATCTCAGCCCAGAAAGCAGGTAGAACAACTTTTGTGGTGTCTTTCAGATGCCTACCGGAGCAATGTAAAAACTACCAGGAGAACTCCTGTCTGGCACCTTCCCCGGTGGAGTTGTGCATGGGGTGTGTTTGGAACATTTTGTCACCGGCCGACTCCAAAATTCAGCGATTCCCCATCTCAGCCCAGAAAGCAGGAAGAACAACTTTTGTGGTGTCTTTCAGATGCCTACCGGAGCAATGTAAAAACTACCAGGAGAACTCCTGTCTGGCACCTTCCCCGGTGGAGTTGTGCATGGGGTGTGTTCGGAACATTTTGTCACCAGCCGAGTCCAAAAATTCAGCGGTTCCCCATCTCAGCCCAGAAAGCAGGTAGAACAACTTTTGTGGTGCCTTTCAGCTGCCTACCAAGGTAGTGTAAAAACTACCAAGAGAACTCCTGCCTGGCACCTTCCCCGGTGGAGTTGTGCATGGGTGTGTTTGGAACATTTTGTCACCGGCCGAGTCCAAAATTCAGCGATTCCCCATCTCAGCCCAGAAAGCAGGTAGAACAACTTTTGTGGTGTCTTTCAGATGCCTACCGGAGCAATGTAAAAACTACCAGGAGAACTCCTGTCTGGCACCTTCCCCGGTGGAGTTGTGCATGGGGTGTGTTTGGAACATTTTGTCACCGGCCGACTCCAAAATTCAGCGATTCCCCATCTCAGCCCAGAAAGCAGGAAGAACAACTTTTGTGGTGTCTTTCAGATGCCTACCGGAGCAATGTAAAAACTACCAGGAGAACTCCTGTCTGGCACCTTCCCCGGTGGAGTTGTGCATGGGGTGTGTTCGGAACATTTTGTCACCAGCCGAGTCCAAAAATTC
Organism: Falco biarmicus; assembly: GCF_023638135.1. Classification (NCBI taxonomy): domain Eukaryota; kingdom Metazoa; phylum Chordata; class Aves; order Falconiformes; family Falconidae; genus Falco; species Falco biarmicus. Next base: position 97,778 of record NW_026612027.1, on the reverse strand, counting down.
AGCGGTTCCCCATCTCAGCCCAGAAAGCAGGTAGAACAACTTTTGTGGTGCCTTTCAGCTGCCTACCAAGGTAGTGTAAAAACTACCAAGAGAACTCCTGCCTGGCACCTTCCCCGGTGGAGTTGTGCATGGGGTGTGTTTGGAACATTTTGTCACCGGCCGACTCCAAAATTCAGCGATTCCCCATCTCAGCCCAGAAAGCAGGTAGAACAACTTTTGTGGTGTCTTTCAGATGCCTACCGGAGCAATGTAAAAACTACCAGGAGAACTCCTGTCTGGCACCTTCCCCGGTGGAGTTGTGCATGGGGTGTGTTTGGAACATTTTGTCACCGGCCGGCTCCAAAATTCAGCGGTTCCCAATCTCAGCCCAGAAAGCAGGTAGAACAACTTTTGTGGTGTCTTTCAGATGCCTACGGGAGCAATGTAAAAACTACCAGGAGAACTCCTGTCTGGCACCTTCCCCGGTGGAGTTGTGCATGGGGTGTGTTTGGAAAATTTTTTCACCGGCCGACTCCAAAATTCAGCGGTTCCCCATCTCAGCCCAGAAAGCAGGTAGAACAACTTTTGTGGTGTCTTTCAGATGCCTACCGGAGCAATGTAAAAACTACCAGGAGAACTCCTGTCTGGCACCTTCCGCGGTGGAGTTGTGCATGGCGTGTGTTTGGAACATTTTGTCACTGGCCGACTCCAAAATTCAGCGGTTCCCCATCTCAGCCCAGAAAGCAGGTAGAACAACTTTTGTGGTGTCTTTCAGATGCCTACCGGAGCAATGTAAAAACTACCAGGAGAACTCCTGTCTGGCACCTTCCCCGGTGGAGTTGTGCATGGGGTGTGTTTGGAACATTTTGTCACCGGCCGACTCCAAAATTCAGCGGTTCCCCATCTCAGCCCAGAAAGCAGGTAGAACAACTTTTGTGGTGCCTTTCAGCTGCCTACCAAGTTAGTGTAAAAACTATTAAGAGAACTCCTGTCTGGCACCTTCCCCGGTGGAGTTGTGCATGGGGTGTGTTTGGAACATTTTGTCACCGGCCGAGTCCAAAATTCAGCGATTCCCCATCTCAGCCCAGAAAGCAGGAAGAACAACTTTTGTGGTGTCTTTCAGATGCCTACCGGAGCAATGTAAAAACTACCAGGAGAACTCCTGTCTGGCACCTTCCCCGGTGGAGTTGTGCATGGGGTGTGTTCGGAACATTTTGTCACCAGCCGAGTCCAAAAATTCAGCGGTTCCCCATCTCAGCCCAGAAAGCAGGTAGAACAACTTTTGTGGTGCCTTTCAGCTGCCTACCAAGGTAGTGTAAAAACTACCAAGAGAACTCCTGCCTGGCACCTTCCCCGGTGGAGTTGTGCATGGGGTGTGTTTGGAACATTTTGTCACCGGCCGAGTCCAAAATTCAGCGATTCCCCATCTCAGCCCAGAAAGCAGGTAGAACAACTTTTGTGGTGTCTTTCAGATGCCTACCGGAGCAATGTAAAAACTACCAGGAGAACTCCTGTCTGGCACCTTCCCCGGTGGAGTTGTGCATGGGGTGTGTTTGGAACATTTTGTCACCGGCCGACTCCAAAATTCAGCGATTCCCCATCTCAGCCCAGAAAGCAGGAAGAACAACTTTTGTGGTGTCTTTCAGATGCCTACCGGAGCAATGTAAAAACTACCAGGAGAACTCCTGTCTGGCACCTTCCCCGGTGGAGTTGTGCATGGGGTGTGTTCGGAACATTTTGTCACCAGCCGAGTCCAAAAATTCAGCGGTTCCCCCATCTCAGCCCAGAAAGCAGGTAGAACAACTTTTGTGGTGCCTTTCAGCTGCCTACCAAGGTAGTGTAAAAACTACCAAGAGAACTCCTGCCTGGCACCTTCCCCGGTGGAGTTGTGCATGGGGTGTGTTTGGAACATTTTGTCACCGGCCGAGTCCAAAATTCAGCGGTTCCCCATCTCAGCCCAGAAAGCAGGTAGAACAACTTTTGTGGTGTCTTTCAGATGCCTACCGGAGCAATGTAAAAACTACCAGGAGAACTCCTGTCTGGCACCTTCCCCGGTGGAGTTGTGCATGGGGTGTGTTTGGAACATTTTGTCACCGGCCGACTCCAAAATTCAGCGATTCCCCATCTCAGCCCAGAAAGCAGGAAGAACAACTTTTGTGGTGTCTTTCAGATGCCTACCGGAGCAATGTAAAAACTACCAGGAGAACTCCTGTCTGGCACCTTCCCCGGTGGAGTTGTGCATGGGGTGTGTTCGGAACATTTTGTCACCAGCCGAGTCCAAAAATTCAGCGGTTCCCCATCTCAGCCCAGAAAGCAGGTAGAACAACTTTTGTGGTGCCTTTCAGCTGCCTACCAAGGTAGTGTAAAAACTACCAAGAGAACTCCTGCCTGGCACCTTCCCCGGTGGAGTTGTGCATGGGGTGTGTTTGGAACATTTTGTCACCGGCCGACTCCAAAATTCAGCGATTCCCCATCTCAGCCCAGAAAGCAGGTAGAACAACTTTTGTGGTGTCTTTCAGATGCCTACCGGAGCAATGTAAAAACTACCAGGAGAACTCCTGTCTGGCACCTTCCCCGGTGGAGTTGTGCATGGGGTGTGTTTGGAACATTTTGTCACCGGCCGGCTCCAAAATTCAGCGGTTCCCAATCTCAGCCCAGAAAGCAGGTAGAACAACTTTTGTGGTGTCTTTCAGATGCCTACGGGAGCAATGTAAAAACTACCAGGAGAACTCCTGTCTGGCACCTTCCCCGGTGGAGTTGTGCATGGGGTGTGTTTGGAAAATTTTTTCACCGGCCGACTCCAAAATTCAGCGGTTCCCCATCTCAGCCCAGAAAGCAGGTAGAACAACTTTTGTGGTGTCTTTCAGATGCCTACCGGAGCAATGTAAAAACTACCAGGAGAACTCCTGTCTGGCACCTTCCGCGGTGGAGTTGTGCATGGCGTGTGTTTGGAACATTTTGTCACTGGCCGACTCCAAAATTCAGCGGTTCCCCATCTCAGCCCAGAAAGCAGGTAGAACAACTTTTGTGGTGTCTTTCAGATGCCTACCGGAGCAATGTAAAAACTACCAGGAGAACTCCTGTCTGGCACCTTCCCCGGTGGAGTTGTGCATGGGGTGTGTTTGGAACATTTTGTCACCGGCCGACTCCAAAATTCAGCGGTTCCCCATCTCAGCCCAGAAAGCAGGTAGAACAACTTTTGTGGTGCCTTTCAGCTGCCTACCAAGTTAGTGTAAAAACTATTAAGAGAACTCCTGTCTGGCACCTTCCCCGGTGGAGTTGTGCATGGGGTGTGTTCGGAACATTTTGTCACCAGCCGAGTCCAAAAATTCAGCGGTTCCCCATCTCAGCCCAGAAAGCAGGTAGAACAACTTTTGTGGTGTCTTTCAGATGCCTACCGGAGCAATGTAAAAACTACCAGGAGAACTCCTGTCTGGCACCTTCCCCGGTGGAGTTGTGCATGGGGTGTGTTTGGAACATTTTGTCACCGGCCGAGTCCAAAATTCAGCGATTCCCCATCTCAGCCCAGAAAGCAGGTAGAACAACTTTTGTGGTGTCTTTCAGATGCCTACCGGAGCAATGTAAAAACTACCAGGAGAACTCCTGTCTGGCACCTTCCCCGGTGGAGTTGTGCATGGGGTGTGTTCGGAACATTTTGTCACCGGCCGACTCCAAAATTCAGCGATTCCCCATCTCAGCCCAGAAAGCAGGAAGAACAACTTTTGTGGTGTCTTTCAGATGCCTACCGGAGCAATGTAAAAACTACCAGGAGAACTCCTGTCTGGCACCTTCCCCGGTGGAGTTGTGCATGGGGTGTGTTTGGAACATTTTGTCACCGGCCGGCTCCAAAATTCAGCGGTTCCCCATCTCAGCCCAGAAAGCAGGTAGAACAACTTTTGTGGTGCCTTTCAGCTGCCTACCAAGGTAGTGTAAAAACTACCAAGAGAACTCCTGCCTGGCACCTTCCCCGGTGGAGTTGTGCATGGCGTGTGTTTGGAACATTTTGTCACCGGCCGAGTCCAAAATTCAGCGATTCCCCATCTCAGCCCAGAAAGCAGGAAGAACAACTTTTGTGGCGTCCTTTTGATGCCTACAGGAGCAATGTAAAAACTACCAGGAGAACTCCTGTCTGGCACCTTCCCCGGTGGAGTTGTGCATGGGGTGTGTTTGGAACATTTTGTCACCGGCCGACTCCAAAATTCAGCGGTTCCCCATCTCAGCCCAGAAAGCAGGTAGAACAACTTTTGTGGTGTCTTTCAGATGCCTACCGGAGCAATGTAAAAACTACCAGGAGAACTCCTGTCTGGCACCTTCCCCGGTGGAGTTGTGCATGGCGTGTGTTTGGAACATTTTGTCACCAGCCGAGTCCAAAATTCAGCGGTTCCCCATCTCAGCCCAGAAAGCAGGTAGAACAACTTTTGTGGTGTCTTTCAGATGCCTACCGGAGCAATGTAAAAACTACCAGGAGAACTCCTGTCTGGCACCTTCCCCGGTGGAGTTGTGCATGGGGTGTGTTTGGAACATTTTGTCACCGGCCGACTCCAAAATTCAGCGGTTCCCCATCTCAGCCCAGAAAGCAGGAAGAACAACTTTTGTGGTGTCCTTTTGATGCCTACCGGAGCAATGTAAAAACTACCAGGAGAACTCCTGTCTGGCACCTTCGCTAGTGGAGTTGTGCATGGGGTGTATTTATTAAAATTTTGTCACCAGCCGAGTCCAAAATTCAGCTGTTCCCCATCTCAGCCCAGAAAGCAGGTAGAACAACTTTTGTGGTGCCTTTCAGGTGCCTACCAAGGTAGTGTAAAAATTACTAAGAGAACTCCTGTCTGGCACCTTCCCCGGTGGAGTTGTGCATGGGGTGTCTTTGGAACATTTTGTCACCGGCCGAGTCCAAAATTCAGCGATTCCCCATCTCAGCCCAGAAAGCAGGAAGAACAACTTTTGTGGTGTTCTTTTGATGCCTACCGGAGCAATGTAAAAACTACCAGGAGAACTCCTGTCTGGCACCTTCCCCGGTGGAGTTGTGCATGGGGTGTGTTTGGAACATTTTGTCACCGGCCGAGTCCAAAATTCAGCGGTTCCCCATCTCAGCCCAGAAAGCAGGTAGAACAACTTTTGTGGTGTCTTTCAGATGCCTACCGGAGCAATGTAAAAACTACCAGAACTCCTGTCTGGCACCTTCCCCGGTGGAGTTGTGCATGGGGTGTGTTTGGAACATTTTGTCACCGGCCGAGTCCAAAATTCAGCGGTTCCCCATCTCAGCCCAGAAAGCAGGAAGAACAACTTTTGTGGTGTCTTTCAGATGCCTACCGGAGCAATGTAAAAACTACCAGGAGAACTCCTGTCTGGCACCTTCCCCGGTGGAGTTGTGCATGGGGTGTGTTTGGAACATTTTGTCACCAGCCGAGTCCAAAATTCAGCGGTTCCCCATCTCAGCCCAGAAAGCAGGTAGAACAACTTTTGTGGTGCCTTTCAGCTGCCTACCAAGGTAGTGTAAAAACTACTAAGAGAACTCCTGTCTGGCACCTTCCCCGGTGGAGTTGTGCATGGGGTGTGTTTGGAACATTTTGTCACCGGCCGAGTCCAAAATTCAGCGGTTCCCCATCTCAGCCCAGAAAGCAGGTAGAACAACTTTTGTGGTGTCCTTTTGATGCCTACCGGAGCAATGTAAAAACTACCAACAGAACTCGTTTCTGGCACCTTCGCTAGTGGAGTTGTGCATGGGGTGTGTTTATTAAAATTTTGTCACCAGCCGAGTCCAAAATTCAGCTGTTCCCCATCTCAGCCCAGAAAGCAGGTAGAATAACTTTTGTGGTGCCTTTCAGCTGCCTACCAAGGTAGTGTAAAAACTATCAAGAGAACTCTTGTCTGGCACCTTCCCCGGTGGAGTTGTGCATGGGGTGTGTTTGGAACATTTTGTCACCAGCCGAGTCCAAAATTCAGCGGTTCCCCATCTCAGCCCAGAAAGCAGGTAGAACAACTTTTGTGGTGTCTTTCAGATGCCTACCAAGGTAGTGTAAAAACTATTAAGAGAACTCCTGTCTGGCACCTTCCCCGGTGGAGTTGTGCATGGGGTGTGTTTGGAACATTTTGTCACCAGCCGAGTCCAAAATTCAGCTGTTCCCCATCTCAGCCCAGAAAGCAGGTAGAATAACTTTTGTGGTGCCTTTCAGCTGCCTACCAAGGTAGTGTAAAAACTATCAAGAGAACTCTTGTCTGGCACCTTCCCCGGTGGAGTTGTGCATGGGGTGTGTTTGGAACATTTTGTCACCAGCCGAGTCCAAAATTCAGCGGTTCCCCATCTCAGCCCAGAAAGCAGGAAGAACAACTTTTGTGGTGTCTTTCAGATGCCTACCAAGGTAGTGTAAAAACTATTAAGAGAACTCCTGCCTGGCACCTTCCCCGGTGGAGTTGTGCCGGGGGGTGTGTTTGGAACATTTTGTCACCGGCCGACTCCAAAATTCAGCGGTTCCCCATCTCAGCCCAGAAAGCAGGTAGAACAACTTTTGTGGTGTCTTTCAGATGCCTACCAAGGTAGTGTAAAAACTACCAAGAGAACTCCTGCCTGGCACCTTCCCCGGTGGAGTTGTGCATGGGGTGTGTTTGGAACATTTTGTCACCGGCCGAGTCCAAAATTCAGCGATTCCCCATCTCAGCCCAGAAAGCAGGTAGAACAACTTTTGTGGTGTCTTTCAGATGCCTACCGGAGCAATGTAAAAACTACCAGGAGAACTCCTGTCTGGCACCTTCCCCGGTGGAGTTGTGCATGGGGTGTGTTTGGAACATTTTGTCACCGGCCGAGTCCAAAATTCAGCGGTTCCCCATCTCAGCCCAGAAAGCAGGTAGAACAACTTTTGTGGTGTCCTTTTGATGCCTACCGGAGCAATGTAAAAACTACCAACAGAACTCGTTTCTGGCACCTTCGCTAGTGGAGTTGTGCATGGGGTGTGTTTAATAAAATTTTTTCACCAGCCGAGTCCAAAATTCAGCTGTTCCCCATCTCAGCCCAGAAAGCAGGTAGAATAACTTTTGTGGTGCCTTTCAGCTGCCTACCAAGGTAGTGTAAAAACTATCAAGAGAACTCTTGTCTGGCACCTTCCCCGGTGGAGTTGTGCATGGGGTGTGTTTGGAACATTTTGTCACCAGCCGAGTCCAAAATTCAGCGGTTCCCCATCTCAGCCCAGAAAGCAGGAAGAACAACTTTTGTGGTGTCTTTCAGATGCCTACCAAGGTAGTGTAAAAACTATTAAGAGAACTCCTGTCTGGCACCTTCCCCGGTGGAGTTGTGCATGGGGTGTGTTTGGAACATTTTGTCACCGGCCGACTCCAAAATTCAGCCGTTCCCCATCTCAGCCCAGAAAGCAGGAAGAACAACTTTTGTGGTGTCTTTCAGATGCCTACCGGAGCAATGTAAAAACTACCAGGAGAACTCCTGTCTGGCACCTTCCCCGGTGGAGTTGTGCATGGGGTGTGTTTGGAACATTTTGTCACCGGCCGAGGTCCAAAATTCAGCGGTTCCCCATCTCAGCCCAGAAAGCAGGAAGAACAACTTTTGTGGTGCCTTTCAGCTGCCTACCAAGGTAGTGTAAAAACTACCAAGAGAACTCCTGCCTGGCACCTTCCCCGGTGGAGTTGTGCATGGCGTGTGTTTGGAACATTTTGTCACCGGCCGAGTCCAAAATTCAGCGATTCCCCATCTCAGCCCAGAAAGCAGGAAGAACAACTTTGTGGTGTTCTTTTGATGCCTACCGGAGCAATGTAAAAACTACCAGGAGAACTCCTGTCTGGCACCTTCCCCGGTGGAGTTGTGCATGGGGTGTGTTTGGAACATTTTGTCACCGGCCGAGTCCAAAATTCAGCGGTTCCCCATCTCAGCCCAGAAAGCAGGTAGAACAACTTTTGTGGTGTCTTTCAGATGCCTACCGGAGCAATGTAAAAACTACCAGGAGAACTCCTGTCTGGCACCTTCCCCGGTGGAGTTGTGCATGGGGTGTGTTTGGAACATTTTGTCACCGGCCGACTCCAAAATTCAGCGGTTCCCCATCTCAGCCCAGAAAGCAGGAAGAACAACTTTTGTTGGTGTCTTTCAGATGCCTACCGGAGCAATGTAAAAACTACCAGGAGAACTCCTGTCTGGCACCTTCCCCGGTGGAGTTGTGCATGGGGTGTGTTTGGAACATTTTGTCACCAGCCGAGTCCAAAATTCAGCGGTTCCCCATCTCAGCCCAGAAAGCAGGTTAGAACAACTTTTTGTGGTGCCTTTCAGCTGCCTACCAAGGTAGTGTAAAAACTACTAAGAGAACTCCTGTCTGGCACCTTCCCCGGTGGAGTTGTGCATGGGGTGTGTTTGGAACATTTTGTCACCGGCCGAGTCCAAAATTCAGCGGTTCCCCATCTCAGCCCAGAAAGCAGGTAGAACAACTTTTGTGGTGTCCTTTTGATGCCTACCGGAGCAATGTAAAAACTACCAACAGAACTCGTTTCTGGCACCTTCGCTAGTGGAGTTGTGCATGGGGTGTGTTTATTAAAATTTTGTCACCAGCCGAGTCCAAAATTCAGCTGTTCCCCATCTCAGCCCAGAAAGCAGGTAGAATAACTTTTGTGGTGCCTTTCAGCTGCCTACCAAGGTAGTGTAAAAACTATCAAGAGAACTCTTGTCTGGCACCTTCCCCGGTGGAGTTGTGCATGGGGTGTGTTTGGAACATTTTGTCACCAGCCGAGTCCAAAATTCAGCGGTTCCCCATCTCAGCCCAGAAAGCAGGTAGAACAACTTTTGTGGTGTCTTTCAGATGCCTACCAAGGTAGTGTAAAAACTATTAAGAGAACTCCTGTCTGGCACCTTCCCCGGTGGAGTTGTGCATGGGGTGTGTTTGGAACATTTTGTCACCAGCCGAGTCCAAAATTCAGCTGTTCCCCATCTCAGCCCAGAAAGCAGGTAGAATAACTTTTGTGGTGCCTTTCAGCTGCCTACCAAGGTAGTGTAAAAACTATCAAGAGAACTCTTGTCTGGCACCTTCCCCGGTGGAGTTGTGCATGGGGTGTGTTTGGAACATTTTGTCACCAGCCGAGTCCAAAATTCAGCGGTTCCCCATCTCAGCCCAGAAAGCAGGAAGAACAACTTTTGTGGTGTCTTTCAGATGCCTACCAAGGTAGTGTAAAAACTATTAAGAGAACTCCTGCCTGGCACCTTCCCCGGTGGAGTTGTGCATGGCGTGTGTTTGGAACATTTTGTCACCGGCCGACTCCAAAATTCAGCGGTTCCCCATCTCAGCCCAGAAAGCAGGTAGAACAACTTTTGTGGTGTCTTTCAGATGCCTACCAAGGTAGTGTAAAAACTACCAAGAGAACTCCTGCCTGGCACCTTCCCCGGTGGAGTTGTGCATGGCGTGTGTTTGGAACATTTTGTCACCGGCCGAGTCCAAAATTCAGCGATTCCCCATCTCAGCCCAGAAAGCAGGAAGAACAACTTTTGTGGTGTCCTTTTGATGCCTACCGGAGCAATGTAAAAACTACCAGGAGAACTCCTGTCTGGCACCTTCCCCGGTGGAGTTGTGCATGGGGTGTGTTTGGAACATTTTGTCACCGGCCGAGTCCAAAATTCAGCGGTTCCCCATCTCAGCCCAGAAAGCAGGTAGAACAACTTTTGTGGTGTCCTTTTGATGCCTACCGGAGCAATGTAAAAACTACCAACAGAACTCGTTTCTGGCACCTTCGCTAGTGGAGTTGTGCATGGGGTGTGTTTAATAAAATTTTTTCACCAGCCGAGTCCAAAATTCAGCTGTTCCCCATCTCAGCCCAGAAAGCAGGTAGAATAACTTTTGTGGTGCCTTTCAGCTGCCTACCAAGGTAGTGTAAAAACTATCAAGAGAACTCTTGTCTGGCACCTTCCCCGGTGGAGTTGTGCATGGGGTGTGTTTGGAACATTTTGTCACCAGCCGAGTCCAAAATTCAGCGGTTCCCCATCTCAGCCCAGAAAGCAGGAAGAACAACTTTTGTGGTGTCTTTCAGATGCCTACCAAGGTAGTGTAAAAACTATTAAGAGAACTCCTGTCTGGCACCTTCCCCGGTGGAGTTGTGCATGGGGTGTGTTTGGAACATTTTGTCACCGGCCGACTCCAAAATTCAGCCGTTCCCCATCTCAGCCCAGAAAGCAGGAAGAACAACTTTTGTGGTGTCTTTCAGATGCCTACCGGAGCAATGTAAAAACTACCAGGAGAACTCCTGTCTGGCACCTTCCCCGGTGGAGTTGTGCATGGGGTGTGTTTGGAACATTTTGTCACCGGCCGAGTCCAAAATTCAGCGGTTCCCCATCTCAGCCCAGAAAGCAGGAAGAACAACTTTTGTGGTGCCTTTCAGCTGCCTACCAAGGTAGTGTAAAAACTACCAAGAGAACTCCTGCCTGGCACCTTCCCCGGTGGAGTTGTGCATGGCGTGTGTTTGGAACATTTTGTCACCGGCCGAGTCCAAAATTCAGCGATTCCCCATCTCAGCCCAGAAAGCAGGAAGAACAACTTTTGTGGTGTCCTTTTGATGCCTACAGGAGCAATGTAAAAACTACCAGGAGAACTCCTGTCTGGCACCTTCCCCGGTGGAGTTGTGCATGGGGTGTGTTTGGAACATTTTGTCACCGGCCGACTCCAAAATTCAGCGGTTCCCCATCTCAGCCCAGAAAGCAGGTAGAACAACTTTTGTGGTGTCTTTCAGATGCCTACCGGAGCAATGTAAAAACTACCAGGAGAACTCCTGTCTGGCACCTTCCCCGGTGGAGTTGTGCATGGGGTGTGTTTGGAACATTTTGTCACCAGCCGAGTCCAAAATTCAGCGGTTCCCCATCTCAGCCCAGAAAGCAGGAAGAACAACTTTTGTGGTGTCTTTCAGATGCCTACCGGAGCAATGTAAAAACTACCAGGAGAACTCCTGTCTGGCACCTTCCCCGGTGGAGTTGTGCATGGCGTGTGTTTGGAACATTTTGTCACCGGCCGAGTCCAAAATTCAGCGGTTCCCCATCTCAGCCCAGAAAGCAGGAAGAACAACTTTTGTGGTGTCCTTTTGATGCCTACCGGAGCAATGTAAAAACTACCAGGAGAACTCGTCCCTGGCACCTTCGCTAGTGGAGTTGTGCATGGGGTGTATTTATTAAAATTTTTTCACCAGCCGACTCCAAAATTCAGCTGTTCCCCATCTCAGCCCAGAAAGCAGGTAGAACAACTTTTGTGGTGCCTTTCAGCTGCCTACCAAGGTAGTGTAAAAACTACTAAGAGAACTCCTGTCTGGCACCTTCCCCGGTGGAGTTGTGCATGGGGTGTGTTTGGAACATTTTGTCACCGGCCGAGTCCAAAATTCCGCGGTTCCCCATCTCAGCCCAGAAAGCAGGTAGAACAACTTTTGTGGTGTCCTTTTGATGCCTACCGGAGCAATGTAAAAACTACCAACAGAACTCGTTTCTGGCACCTTCGCTAGTGGAGTTGTGCATGGGGTGTGTTTATTAAAATTTTGTCACCAGCCGAGTCCAAAATTCAGCTGTTCCCCATCTCAGCCCAGAAAGCAGGTAGAATAACTTTTGTGGTGCCTTTCAGCTGCCTACCAAGGTAGTGTAAAAACTATCAAGAGAACTCTTGTCTGGCACCTTCCCCGGTGGAGTTGTGCATGGGGTGTGTTTGGAACATTTTGTCACCAGCCGAGTCCAAAATTCAGCGGTTCCCCATCTCAGCCCAGAAAGCAGGTAGAACAACTTTTGTGGTGTCTTTCAGATGCCTACCAAGGTAGTGTAAAAACTATTAAGAGAACTCCTGTCTGGCACCTTCCCCGGTGGAGTTGTGCATGGGGTGTGTTTGGAACATTTTGTCACCGGCCGAGTCCAAAATTCAGCTGTTCCCCATCTCAGCCCAGAAAGCAGGTAGAATAACTTTTGTGGTGCCTTTCAGCTGCCTACCAAGGTAGTGTAAAAACTATCAAGAGAACTCTTGTCTGGCACCTTCCCCGGTGGAGTTGTGCATGGGGTGTGTTTGGAACATTTTGTCACCAGCCGAGTCCAAAATTCAGCGGTTCCCCATCTCAGCCCAGAAAGCAGGAAGAACAACTTTTGTGGTGTCTTTCAGATGCCTACCAAGGTAGTGTAAAAACTATTAAGAGAACTCCTGTCTGGCACCTTCCCCGGTGGAGTTGTGCATGGGGTGTGTTTGGAACATTTTGTCACCGGCCGACTCCAAAATTCAGCCGTTCCCCATCTCAGCCCAGAAAGCAGGAAGAACAACTTTTGTGGTGTCTTTCAGATGCCTACCAAGGTAGTGTAAAAACTATTAAGAGAACTCCTGCCTGGCACGTTCCCCGGTGGAGTTGTGCATGGCGTGTGTTTGGAACATTTTGTCACCGGCCGACTCCAAAATTCAGCCGTTCCCCATCTCAGCCCAGAAAGCAGGAAGAACAACTTTTGTGGTGTCTTTCAGATGCCTACCGGAGCAATGTAAAAACTACCAGGAGAACTCCTGTCTGGCACCTTCCCCGGTGGAGTTGTGCATGGGGTGTGTTTGGAACATTTTGTCACCGGCCGAGTCCAAAATTCAGCGATTCCCCATCTCAGCCCAGAAAGCAGGAAGAACAACTTTTGTGGTGTCCTTTTGATGCCTACAGGAGCAATGTAAAAACTACCAGGAGAACTCCTGTCTGGCACCTTCCCCGGTGGAGTTGTGCATGGGGTGTGTTTGGAACATTTTGTCACCGGCCGAGTCCAAAATTCAGCGGTTCCCCATCTCAGCCCAGAAAGCAGGTAGAACAACTTTTGTGGTGTCCTTTTGATGCCTACCGGAGCAATGTAAAAACTACCAACAGAACTCGTTTCTGGCACCTTCGCTAGTGGAGTTGTGCATGGGGTGTGTTTAATAAAATTTTTTCACCAGCCGAGTCCAAAATTCAGCTGTTCCCCATCTCAGCCCAGAAAGCAGGTAGAATAACTTTTGTGGTGCCTTTCAGCTGCCTACCAAGGTAGTGTAAAAACTATCAAGAGAACTCTTGTCTGGCACCTTCCCCGGTGGAGTTGTGCATGGGGTGTGTTTGGAACATTTTGTCACCAGCCGAGTCCAAAATTCAGCGGTTCCCCATCTCAGCCCAGAAAGCAGGAAGAACAACTTTTGTGGTGTCTTTCAGATGCCTACCAAGGTAGTGTAAAAACTATTAAGAGAACTCCTGTCTGGCACCTTCCCCGGTGGAGTTGTGCATGGGGTGTGTTTGGAACATTTTGTCACCGGCCGACTCCAAAATTCAGCCGTTCCCCATCTCAGCCCAGAAAGCAGGAAGAACAACTTTTGTGGTGTCTTTCAGATGCCTACCGGAGCAATGTAAAAACTACCAGGAGAACTCCTGTCTGGCACCTTCCCCGGTGGAGTTGTGCATGGGGTGTGTTTGGAACATTTTGTCACCGGCCGAGTCCAAAATTCAGCGGTTCCCCATCTCAGCCCAGAAAGCAGGAAGAACAACTTTTGTGGTGCCTTTCAGCTGCCTACCAAGGTAGTGTAAAAACTACCAAGAGAACTCCTGCCTGGCACCTTCCCCGGTGGAGTTGTGCATGGCGTGTGTTTGGAACATTTTGTCACCGGCCGAGTCCAAAATTCAGCGATTCCCCATCTCAGCCCAGAAAGCAGGAAGAACAACTTTTGTGGTGTCCTTTTGATGCCTACAGGAGCAATGTAAAAACTACCAGGAGAACTCCTGTCTGGCACCTTCCCCGGTGGAGTTGTGCATGGGGTGTGTTTGGAACATTTTGTCACCGGCCGACTCCAAAATTCAGCGGTTCCCCATCTCAGCCCAGAAAGCAGGTAGAACAACTTTTGTGGTGTCTTTCAGATGCCTACCGGAGCAATGTAAAAACTACCAGGAGAACTCCTGTCTGGCACCTTCCCCGGTGGAGTTGTGCATGGGGTGTGTTTGGAACATTTTGTCACCAGCCGAGTCCAAAATTCAGCGGTTCCCCATCTCAGCCCAGAAAGCAGGAAGAACAACTTTTGTGGTGTCTTTCAGATGCCTACCGGAGCAATGTAAAAACTACCAGGAGAACTCCTGTCTGGCACCTTCCCCGGTGGAGTTGTGCATGGCGTGTGTTTGGAACATTTTGTCACCGGCCGAGTCCAAAATTCAGCGGTTCCCCATCTCAGCCCAGAAAGCAGGAAGAACAACTTTTGTGGTGTCCTTTTGATGCCTACCGGAGCAATGTAAAAACTACCAGGAGAACTCGTCCCTGGCACCTTCGCTAGTGGAGTTGTGCATGGGGTGTATTTATTAAAATTTTGTCACCAGCCGAGTCCAAAATTCAGCTGTTCCCCATCTCAGCCCAGAAAGCAGGTAGAACAACTTTTGTGGTGCCTTTCAGCTGCCTACCAAGGTAGTGTAAAAACTACTAAGAGAACTCCTGTCTGGCACCTTCCCCGGTGGAGTTGTGCATGGGGTGTGTTTGGAACATTTTGTCACCGGCCGAGTCCAAAATTCAGCGGTTCCCCATCTCAGCCCAGAAAGCAGGTAGAACAACTTTTGTGGTGTCCTTTTGATGCCTACCGGAGCAATGTAAAAACTACCAGGAGAACTCGTCCCTGGCACCTTCGCTAGTGGAGTTGTGCATGGGGTGTGTTTATTAAAATTTTGTCACCAGCCGAGTCCAAAATTCAGCTGTTCCCCATCTCAGCCCAGAAAGCAGGTAGAATAACTTTTGTGGTGCCTTTCAGCTGCCTACCAAGGTAGTGTAAAAACTATCAAGAGAACTCTTGTCTGGCACCTTCCCCGGTGGAGTTGTGCATGGGGTGTGTTTGGAACATTTTGTCACCAGCCGAGTCCAAAATTCAGCGGTTCCCCATCTCAGCCCAGAAAGCAGGAAGAACAACTTTTGTGGTGTCTTTCAGATGCCTACCAAGGTAGTGTAAAAACTATTAAGAGAACTCCTGTCTGGCACCTTCCCCGGTGGAGTTGTGCATGGGGTGTGTTTGGAACATTTTGTCACCGGCCGACTCCAAAATTCAGCCGTTCCCCATCTCAGCCCAGAAAGCAGGAAGAACAACTTTTGTGGTGTCTTTCAGATGCCTACCGGAGCAATGTAAAAACTACCAGGAGAACTCCTGTCTGGCACCTTCCCCGGTGGAGTTGTGCATGGGGTGTGTTTAGAACATTTTGTCACCAGCCGAGTCCAAAATTCAGCGGTTCCCCATCTCAGCCCAGAAAGCAGGAAGAACAACTTTTGTGGTGTCCTTTTGATGCCTACAGGAGCAATGTAAAAACTACCAGGAGAACTCCTGTCTGGCACCTTCCCCGGTGGAGTTGTGCATGGGGTGTGTTTGGAACATTTTGTCACCGGCCGACTCCAAAATTCAGCGGTTCCCCATCTCAGCCCAGAAAGCAGGAAGAACAACTTTTGTGGTGTCTTTCAGATGCCTACCGGAGCAATGTAAAAACTACCAGGAGAACTCCTGTCTGGCACCTTCCCCGATGGAGTTGTGCATGGGGTGTGTTTGGAACATTTTGTCACCAGCCGAGTCCAAAATTCAGCGGTTCCCCATCTCAGCCCAGAAAGCAGGTAGAACAACTTTTGTGGTGTCTTTCAGATGCCTACCGGAGCAATGTAAAAACTACCAGGAGAACTCCTGTCTGGCACCTTCCCCGGTGGAGTTGTGCATGGGGTGTGTTTGGAACATTTTGTCACCGGCCGAGTCCAAAATTCAGCGGTTCCCCATCTCAGCCCAGAAAGCAGGAAGAACAACTTTTGTGGTGTCCTTTTGATGCCTACCGGAGCAATGTAAAAACTACCAGGAGAACTCGTCCCTGGCACCTTCGCTAGTGGAGTTGTGCATGGGGTGTATTTATTAAAATTTTGTCACCAGCCGAGTCCAAAATTCAGCTGTTCCCCATCTCAGCCCAGAAAGCAGGTAGAATAACTTTTGTGGTGCCTTTCAGCTGCCTACCAAGGTAGTGTAAAAACTATCAAGAGAACTCTTGTCTGGCACCTTCCCCGGTGGAGTTGTGCATGGGGTGTGTTTGGAACATTTTGTCACCAGCCGAGTCCAAAATTCAGCGGTTCCCCATCTCAGCCCAGAAAGCAGGTAGAACAACTTTTGTGGTGTCTTTCAGATGCCTACCGGAGCAATGTAAAAACTACCAGGAGAACTCCTGTCTGGCACCTTCCCCGGTGGAGTTGTGCATGGCGTGTGTTTGGAACATTTTGTCACCGGCCGAGTCCAAAATTCAGCGGTTCCCCATCTCAGCCCAGAAAGCAGGTAGAACAACTTTTGTGGTGTCTTTCAGATGCCTACCGGAGCAATGTAAAAACTACCAGGAGAACTCCTGTCTGGCACCTTCCCCGGTGGAGTTGTGCATGGGGTGTGTTTGGAACATTTTGTCACCGGCCGACTCCAAAATTCAGCGGTTCCCCATCTCAGCCCAGAAAGCAGGAAGAACAACTTTTGTGGTGCCTTTCAAATGCCTACCAAGGTAGTGTAAAAACTATTAAGAGAACTCCTGTCTGGCACCTTCCCCGGTGGAGTTGTGCATGGGGTGTGTTTGGAACATTTTGTCACCGGCCGAGTCCAAAATTCAGCGGTTCCCCATCTCAGCCCAGAAAGCAGGTAGAACAACTTTTGTGGTGTCTTTCAGATGCCTACCGGAGCAATGTAAAAACTACCAGGAGAACTCCTGTCTGGCACCTTCCCCGGTGGAGTTGTGCATGGGGTGTGTTTGGAACATTTTGTCACCAGCCGAGTCCAAAATTCAGCGGTTCCCCATCTCAGCCCAGAAAGCAGGTAGAACAACTTTTGTGGTGCCTTTCAGATGCCTACCAAGGTAGTGTAAAAACTACTAAGAGAACTCCTGTCTGGCACCTTCCCCGGTGGAGTTGTGCATGGGGTGTGTTTGGAACATTTTGTCACCGGCCGACTCCAAAATTCAGCGGTTCCCCATCTCAGCCCAGAAAGCAGGTAGAACAACTTTTGTGGTGTCTTTCAGATGCCTACCGGAGCAATGTAAAAACTACCAGGAGAACTCCTGTCTGGCACCTTCCCCGGTGGAGTTGTGCATGGCGTGTGTTTGGAACATTTTGTCACCGGCCGAGTCCAAAATTCAGCGGTTCCCCATCTCAGCCCAGAAAGCAGGTAGAACAACTTTTGTGGTGTCTTTCACATGCCTACCGGAGCAATGTAAAAACTACCAGGAGAACTCCTGTCTGGCACCTTCCCCGGTGGAGTTGTGCATGGGGTGTGTTTGGAACATTTTGTCACCGGCCGACTCCAAAATTCAGCGATTCCCCATCTCAGCCCAGAAAGCAGGAAGAACAACTTTTGTGGTGTCTTTCAGATGCCTACTGGAGCAATGTAAAAACTACCAGGAGAACTCCTGTCTGGCACCTTCCCCGTTGGAGTTGTGCATGGGGTGTGTTTGGAACATTTTGTCACCAGCCGAGTCCAAAAATTCAGCGGTTCCCCATCTCAGCCCAGAAAGCAGGTAGAACAACTTTTGTGGTGCCTTTCAGCTGCCTACCAAGGTAGTGTAAAAACTATCAAGAGAACTCTTGTCTGGCACCTTCCCCGGTGGAGTTGTGCATGGGGTGTGTTTGGAACATTTTGTCACCAGCCGAGTCCAAAATTCAGCGGTTCCCCATCTCAGCCCAGAAAGCAGGTAGAACAACTTTTGTGGTGTCTTTCAGATGCCTACCGGAGCAATGTAAAAACTACCAGGAGAACTCCTGTCTGGCACCTTCCCCGGTGGAGTTGTGCATGGGGTGTGTTTGGAACATTTTGTCACCGGCCGAGTCCAAAATTCAGCGGTTCCCCATCTCAGCCCAGAAAGCAGGAAGAACAACTTTTGTGGTGTCCTTTTGATGCCTACCGGAGCAATGTAAAAACTACCAGGAGAACTCGTCCCTGGCACCTTCGCTAGTGGAGTTGTGTATGGGGTGTATTTATTAAAATTTTGTCACCAGCCGAGTCCAAAATTCAGCTGTTCCCCATCTCAGCCCAGAAAGCAGGTAGAACAACTTTTGTGGTGCCTTTCAGGTGCCTACCAAGGTAGTGTAAAAACTACTAAGAGAACTCCTGTCTGGCACCTTCCCCGGTGGAGTTGTGCATGGGGTGTGTTTGGAACATTTTGTCACCAGCCGAGTCCAAAATTCAGCCGTTCCCCATCTCAGCCCAGAAAGCAGGTAGAACAACTTTTGTGGTGCCTTTCAGCTGCCTACCAAGGTAGTGTAAAAACTACTAAGAGAACTCCTGTCTGACACCTTCCCCGGTGGAGTTGTGCATGGGGTGTTTTTGGAACATTTTGTCACCGGCCGAGTCCAAAATTCAGCGGTTCCCCATCTCAGCCCAGAAAGCAGGTAGAACAACTTTTGTGGTGTCCTTTTGATGCCTACCAGAGCAATGTAAAAACTACCAACAGAACTCGTCCCTGGCACCTTCGCTAGTGGAGTTGTGCATGGGGTGTATTTATTAAAATTTTGTCACCAGCCGAGTCCAAAATTCAGCTGTTCCCCATCTCAGCCCAGAAAGCAGGTAGAACAACTTTTGTGGTGCCTTTCAGCTGCCTACCAAGGTAGTGTAAAAACTATCAAGAGAACTCTTGTCTGGCACCTTCCCCGGTCGAGTTGTGCATGGGGTGTGTTTGGAACATTTTGTCACCAGCCGAGTCCAAAATTCAGCGGTTCCCCATCTCAGCCCAGAAAGCAGGTAGAACAACTTTTGTGGTGTCTTTCAGATGCCTACCGGAGCAATGTAAAAACTACCAGGAGAACTCCTGTCTGGCACCTTCCCCGGTGGAGTTGTGCATGGGGTGTGTTTGGAACATTTTGTCACCGGCCGGCTCCAAAATTCAGCGGTTCCCCATCTCAGCCCAGAAAGCAGGAAGAACAACTTTTGTGGTGTCTTTCAGATGCCTACCGGAGCAATGTAAAAACTACCAGGAGAACTCCTGTCTGGCACCTTCCCCGGTGGAGTTGTGCATGGGGTGTGTTTGGAACATTTTGTCACCAGCCGAGTCCAAAATTCAGCGGTTCCCCATCTCAGCCCAGAAAGCAGGTAGAATAACTTTTGTGGTGCCTTTCAGCTGCCTACCAAGGTAGTGTAAAAACTACTAAGAGAACTCCTGTCTGGCACCTTCCCCGGTGGAGTTGTGCATGGGGTGTGTTTGGAACATTTTGTCACCGGCCGAGTCCAAAATTCAGCGGTTCCCCATCTCAGCCCAGAAAGCAGGTAGAACAACTTTTGTGGTGTCCTTTTGATGCCTACCGGAGCAATGTAAAAACTACCAGGAGAACTCGTCCCTGGCACCTTCGCTAGTGGAGTTGTGCATGGGGTGTGTTTGGAACATTTTGTCACCGGCCGAGTCCAAAATTCAGCGGTTCCCCATCTCAGCCCAGAAAGCAGGTAGAACAACTTTTGTGGTGTCTTTCAGATGCCTACCGGAGCAATGTAAAAACTACCAGGAGAACTCCTGTCTGGCACCTTCCCCGGTGGAGTTGTGCATGGCGTGTGTTTGGAACATTTTGTCACTGGCCGACTCCAAAATTCAGCGGTTCCCCATCTCAGCCCAGAAAGCAGGTAGAACAACTTTTGTGGTGTCTTTCAGATGCCTACCGGAGCAATGTAAAAACTACCAGGAGAACTCCTGTCTGGCACCTTCCCCGGTGGAGTTGTGCATGGGGTGTCTTTGGAACATTTTGTCACCGGCGAGTCCAAAATTCAGCGGTTCCCCATCTCAGCCCAGAAAGCAGGTAGAATAACTTTTGTGGTGCCTTTCAGCTGCCTACCAAGGTAGTGTAAAAACTACTAAGAGAACTCCTGTCTGGCACCTTCCCCGGTGGAGTTGTGCATGGGGTGTGTTTGGAACATTTTGTCACCGGCCGACTCCAAAATTCAGCGGTTCCCCATCTCAGCCCAGAAAGCAGGTAGAACAACTTTTGTGGTGTCCTTTTGATGCCTACCGGAGCAATGTAAAAACTACCAACAGAACTCGTCCCTGGCACCTTCGCTAGTGGAGTTGTGCATGGCGTGTGTTTGGAACATTTTGTCACCGGCCGACTCCAAAATTCAGCCGTTCCCCATCTCAGCCCAGAAAGCAGGTAGAACAACTTTTGTGGTGTCTTTCAGATGCCTACCGGAGCAATGTAAAAACTACCAGGAGAACTCCTGTCTGGCACCTTCCCCGGTGGAGTTGTGCATGGCGTGTGTTTGGAACATTTTGTCACTGGCCGACTCCAAAATTCAGCGGTTCCCCATCTCAGCCCAGAAAGCAGGTAGAACAACTTTTGTGGTGTCTTTCAGATGCCTACCGGAGCAATGTAAAAACTACCAGGAGAACTCCTGTCTGGCACCTTCCCCGGTGGAGTTGTGCATGGGGTGTGTTTGGAACATTTTGTCACCGGCCGAGTCCAAAATTCAGCGATTCCCCATCTCAGCCCAGAAAGCAGGAAGAACAACTTTTGTGGTGTTCTTTTGATGCCTACCGGAGCAATGTAAAAACTACCAACAGAACTCGTCCCTGGCACCTTCGCTAGTGGAGTTGTGCATGGGGTGTGTTTGGAACATTTTTTCACCGGCCGACTCCAAAATTCAGCGGTTCCCCATCTCAGCCCAGAAAGCAGGTAGAACAACTTTTGTGGTGTCTTTCAGATGCCTACCGGAGCAATGTAAAAACTACCAGGAGAACTCCTGTCTGGCACCTTCCCCGGTGGAGTTGTGCATGGGGTGTCTTTGGAACATTTTGTCACCGGCCGACTCCAAAATTCAGCAGTTCCCCATCTCAGCCCAGAAAGCAGGAAGAACAACTTTTGTGGTGTCTTTCAGGTGCCTACCGGAGCAATGTAAAAACTACCAGGAGAACTCCTGTCTGGCACCTTCCCCGGTGGAGTTGTGCATGGGGTGTGTTCGGAACATTTTGTCACCGGCCGACTCCAAAATTCAGCGGTTCCCCATCTCAGCCCAGAAAGCAGGTAGAATAACTTTTGTGGTGCCTTTCAGCTGCCTACCAAGGTAGCGTAAAAACTACTAAGAGAACTCCTGTCTGGCACCTTCCCCGGTGGAGTTGTGCATGGGGTGTGTTTGGAACATTTTGTCACCGGCCGAGTCCAAAATTCAGCGGTTCCCCATCTCAGCCCAGAAAGCAGGTAGAACAACTTTTGTGGTGTCCTTTTGATGCCTACCGGAGCAATGTAAAAACTACCAACAGAACTCGTCCCTGGCACCTTCGCTAGTGGAGTTGTGCATGGGGTGTGTTTGGAACATTTTTTCACCGGCCGACTCCAAAATTCAGCGGTTCCCCATCTCAGCCCAGAAAGCAGGTAGAACAACTTTTGTGGTGTCTTTCAGATGCCTACCGGAGCAATGTAAAAACTACCAGGAGAACTCCTGTCTGGCACCTTCCCCGGTGGAGTTGTGCATGGGGTGTCTTTGGAACATTTTGTCACCGGCCGAGTCCAAAATTCAGCGGTTCCCCATCTCAGCCCAGAAAGCAGGAAGAACAACTTTTGTGGTGTCTTTCAGGTGCCTACCGGAGCAATGTAAAAACTACCAGGAGAACTCCTGTCTGGCACCTTCCCCGGTGGAGTTGTGCATGGGGTGTCTTTGGAACATTTTGTCACCAGCCGACTCCAAAATTCAGCGATTCCCCATCTCAGCCCAGAAAGCAGGAAGAACAACTTTTGTGGTGTCTTTCAGATGCCTACCGGAGCAATGTAAAAACTACCAGGAGAACTCCTGTCTGGCACCTTCCCCGGTGGAGTTGTGCATGGGGTGTGTTTGGAACATTTTGTCACCAGCCGAGTCCAAAATTCAGCGGTTCCCCATCTCAGCCCAGAAAGCAGGAAGAACAACTTTTGTGGTGTCTTTCAGATGCCTACCGGAGCAATGTAAAAACTACCAGGAGAACTCCTGTCTGGCACCTTCCCCGGTGGAGTTGTGCATGGGGTGTGTTTGGAACATTTTGTCACCAGCCGAGTCCAAAATTCAGCGGTTCCCCATCTCAGCCCAGAAAGCAGGTAGAATAACTTTTGTGGTGCCTTTCAGCTGCCTACCAAGGTAGTGTAAAAACTACTAAGAGAACTCCTGTCTGGCACCTTCCCCGGTGGAGTTGTGCATGGGGTGTGTATGGAACATTTTGTCACCGGCCGAGTCCAAAATTCAGCGGTTCCCCATCTCAGCCCAGAAAGCAGGTAGAACAACTTTTGTGGTGTCCTTTTGATGCCTACCGGAGCAATGTAAAAACTACCAACAGAACTCGTCCCTGGCACCTTCGCTAGTGGAGTTGTGCATGGGGTGTATTTATTAAAATTTTGTCACCAGCCGAGTCCAAAATTCAGCTGTTCCCCATCTCAGCCCAGAAAGCAGGTAGAACAACTTTTGTGGTGCCTTTCAGCTGCCTACCAAGGTAGTGTAAAAACTATTAAGAGAACTCCTGCCTGGCACCTTCCCCGGTGGAGTTGTGCATGGGGTGTCTTTGGAACATTTTGTCACCGGCCGAGTCCAAAATTCAGCGGTTCCCCATCTCAGCCCAGAAAGCAGGTAGAACAACTTTTGTGGTGTCTTTCAGATGCCTACCGGAGCAATGTAAAAACTATTAAGAGAACTCCTGTCTGGCACCTTCCCCGGTGGAGTTGTGCATGGCGTGTGTTTGGAACATTTTGTCACCGGCCGAGTCCAAAATTCAGCGGTTCCCCATCTCAGCCCAGAAAGCAGGTAGAACAACTTTTGTGGTGTCTTTCAGATGCCTACCGGAGCAATGTAAAAACTACCAGGAGAACTCCTGTCTGGCACCTTCCCCGGTGGAGTTGTGCATGGGGTGTGTTTGGAACATTTTGTCACCGGCCGACTCCAAAATTCAGCGGTTCCCCATCTCAGCCCAGAAAGCAGGTAGAACAACTTTTGTGGTGTCTTTCAGATACCTACCGGAGCAATGTAAAAACTACCAGTAGAACTCCTGTCTGGCACCTTCCCCGGTGGAGTTGTGCATGGCGTGTGTTTGGAACATTTTGTCACCGGCCGAGTCCAAAATTCAGCGGTTCCCCATCTCAGCCCAGAAAGCAGGTAGAACAACTTTTGTGGTGTCTTTCAGATGCCTACCGGAGCAATGTAAAAACTACCAGGAGAACTCCTGTCTGGCACCTTCCCCGGTGGAGTTGTGCATGGGGTGTGTTTGGAACATTTTGTCACCAGCCGAGTCCAAAATTCAGCGGTTCCCCATCTCAGCCCAGAAAGCAGGTAGAATAACTTTTGTGGTGCCTTTCAGCTGCCTACCAAGGTAGTGTAAAAACTACTAAGAGAACTCCTGTCTGGCACCTTCCCCGGTGGAGTTGTGCATGGGGTGTGTATGGAACATTTTGTCACCGGCCGAGTCCAAAATTCAGCGGTTCCCCATCTCAGCCCAGAAAGCAGGTAGAACAACTTTTGTGGTGTCCTTTTGATGCCTACCGGAGCAATGTAAAAACTACCAACAGAACTCGTCCCTGGCACCTTCGCTAGTGGAGTTGTGCATGGGGTGTATTTATTAAAATTTTGTCACCAGCCGAGTCCAAAATTCAGCTGTTCCCCATCTCAGCCCAGAAAGCAGGTAGAACAACTTTTGTGGTGCCTTTCAGCTGCCTACCAAGGTAGTGTAAAAACTATTAAGAGAACTCCTGCCTGGCACCTTCCCCGGTGGAGTTGTGCATGGGGTGTCTTTGGAACATTTTGTCACCGGCCGAGTCCAAAATTCAGCGGTTCCCCATCTCAGCCCAGAAAGCAGGTAGAACAACTTTTGTGGTGTCTTTCAGATGCCTACCGGAGCAATGTAAAAACTATTAAGAGAACTCCTGTCTGGCACCTTCCCCGGTGGAGTTGTGCATGGCGTGTGTTTGGAACATTTTGTCACCGGCCGAGTCCAAAATTCAGCGGTTCCCCATCTCAGCCCAGAAAGCAGGTAGAACAACTTTTGTGGTGTCTTTCAGATGCCTACCGGAGCAATGTAAAAACTACCAGGAGAACTCCTGTCTGGCACCTTCCCCGGTGGAGTTGTGCATGGGGTGTGTTTGGAACATTTTGTCACCGGCCGACTCCAAAATTCAGCGGTTCCCCATCTCAGCCCAGAAAGCAGGTAGAACAACTTTTGTGGTGTCTTTCAGATACCTACCGGAGCAATGTAAAAACTACCAGTAGAACTCCTGTCTGGCACCTTCCCCGGTGGAGTTGTGCATGGCGTGTGTTTGGAACATTTTGTCACCGGCCGAGTCCAAAATTCAGCGGTTCCCCATCTCAGCCCAGAAAGCAGGTAGAACAACTTTTGTGGTGTCTTTCAGATGCCTACCGGAGCAATGTAAAAACTACCAGGAGAACTCCTGTCTGGCACCTTCCCCGGTGGAGTTGTGCATGGGGTGTGTTTGGAACATTTTGTCACCAGCCGAGTCCAAAATTCAGCGGTTCCCCATCTCAGCCCAGAAAGCAGGAAGAACAACTTTTGTGGTGCCTTTCAAATGCCTACCAAGGTAGTGTAAAAACTATTAAGAGAACTCCTGTCTGGCACCTTCCCCGGTGGAGTTGTGCATGGGGTGTGTTTGGAACATTTTGTCACCGGCCGAGTCCAAATTTCAGCGGTTCCCCATCTCAGCCCAGAAAGCAGGTAGAACAACTTTTGTGGTGTCTTTCAGATACCTACCGGAGCAATGTAAAAACTACCAGTAGAACTCCTGTCTGGCACCTTCCCCGGTGGAGTTGTGCATGGCGTGTGTTTGGAACATTTTGTCACCGGCCGAGTCCAAAATTCAGCGGTTCCCCATCTCAGCCCAGAAAGCAGGTAGAACAACTTTTGTGGTGTCTTTCAGATGCCTACCGGAGCAATGTAAAAACTACCAGGAGAACTCCTGTCTGGCACCTTCCCCGGTGGAGTTGTGCATGGGGTGTGTTTGGAACATTTTGTCACCAGCCGAGTCCAAAATTCAGCGGTTCCCCATCTCAGCCCAGAAAGCAGGTAGAACAACTTTTGTGGTGCCTTTCAGATGCCTACCAAGGTAGTGTAAAAACTACTAAGAGAACTCCTGTCTGGCACCTTCCCCGGTGGAGTTGTGCATGGGGTGTCTTTGGAACATTTTGTCACCGGCCGACTCCAAAATTCAGCGGTTCCCCATCTCAGCCCAGAAAGCAGGTAGAACAACTTTTGTGGTGTCTTTCAGATGCCTACCGGAGCAATGTAAAAACTACCAGGAGAACTCCTGTCTGGCACCTTCCCCGGTGGAGTTGTGCATGGGGTGTGTTTGGAACATTTTGTCACCGGCCGACTCCAAAATTCAGCGGTTCCCCATCTCAGCCCAGAAAGCAGGTAGAACAACTTTTGTGGTGTCTTTCAGATGCCTACCGGAGCAATGTAAAAACTACCAGGAGAACTCCTGTCTGGCACCTTCCCCGGTGGAGTTGTGCATGGGGTGTGTTTGGAACATTTTGTCACCGGCCGACTCCAAAATTCAGCGATTCCCCATCTCAGCCCAGAAAGCAGGAAGAACAACTTTTGTGGTGTCTTTCAGATGCCTACCGGAGCAATGTAAAAACTACCAGGAGAACTCCTGTCTGGCACCTTCCCCGTTGGAGTTGTGCATGGGGTGTGTTCGGAACATTTTGTCACCAGCCGAGTCCAAAAATTCAGCGGTTCCCCATCTCAGCCCAGAAAGCAGGTAGAACAACTTTTGTGGTGCCTTTCAGCTGCCTACCAAGGTAGTGTAAAAACTATCAAGAGAACTCTTGTCTGGCACCTTCCCCGGTGGAGTTGTGCATGGGGTGTGTTTGGAACATTTTGTCACCGGCCGAGTCCAAAATTCAGCGGTTCCCCATCTCAGCCCAGAAAGCAGGTAGAACAACTTTTGTGGTGTCTTTCAGATGCCTACCGGAGCAATGTAAAAACTACCAGGAGAACTCCTGTCTGGCACCTTCCCCGGTGGAGTTGTGCATGGGGTGTGTTTGGAACATTTTGTCACCGGCCGACTCCAAAATTCAGCGGTTCCCCATCTCAGCCCAGAAAGCAGGTAGAACAACTTTTGTGGTGTCTTTCAGATGCCTACCGGAGCAATGTAAAAACTACCAGGAGAACTCCTGTCTGGCACCTTCCCCGGTGGAGTTGTGCATGGGGTGTGTTTGGAACATTTTGTCACCGGCCGACTCCAAAATTCAGCGGTTCCCCATCTCAGCCCAGAAAGCAGGTAGAACAACTTTTGTGGTGTCTTTCAGATGCCTACCGGAGCAATGTAAAAACTACCAGGAGAACTCCTGTCTGGCACCTTCCCCGGTGGAGTTGTGCATGGGGTGTGTTCGGAACATTTTGTCACCAGCCGAGTCCAAAAATTCAGCGGTTCCCCATCTCAGCCCAGAAAGCAGGTAGAACAACTTTTGTGGTGTCTTTCAGATGCCTACCAAGGTAGTGTAAAAACTACTAAGAGAACTCCTGTCTGGCACCTTCCCCGGTGGAGTTGTGCATGGCGTGTCTTTGGAACATTTTGTCACCGGCCGACTCCAAAATTCAGCGGTTCCCCATCTCAGCCCAGAAAGCAGGTAGAACAACTTTTGTGGTGTCTTTCAGATGCCTACCGGAGCAATGTAAAAACTACCAGGAGAACTCCTGTCTGGCACCTTCCCCGGTGGAGTTGTGCATGGCGTGTGTTTGGAACATTTTGTCACCGGCCGACTCCAAAATTCAGCGGTTCCCCATCTCAGCCCAGAAAGCAGGTAGAACAACTTTTGTGGTGCCTTTCAGCTGCCTACCAAGGTAGTGTAAAAACTACCAAGAGAACTCCTGCCTGGCACCTTCCCCGGTGGAGTTGTGCATGGGGTGTCTTTGGAACATTTTGTCACCGGCCGACTCCAAAATTCAGCGGTTCCCCATCTCAGCCCAGAAAGCAGGTAGAACAACTTTTGTGGTGCCTTTCAGCTGCCTACCAAGGTAGTGTAAAAACTATTAAGAGAACTCCTGTCTGGCACCTTCCCCGGTGGAGTTGTGCATGGGGTGTGTTTGGAACATTTTGTCACCGGCCGACTCCAAAATTCAGCGGTTCCCCATCTCAGCCCAGAAAGCAGGTAGAACAACTTTTGTGGTGTCTTTCAGATGCCTACCAGAGCAATGTAAAAACTACCAGGAGAACTCCTGTCTGGCACCTTCCCCGGTGGAGTTGTGCATGGCGTGTGTTTGGAATATTTTGTCACCAGCCGAGTCCAAAATTCAGCGGTTCCCCATCTCAGCCCAGAAAGCAGGAAGAACAACTTTTGTGGTGCCTTTCAGCTGCCTACCAAGGTAGTGTAAAAACTACCAAGAGAACTCCTGCCTGGCACCTTCCCCGGTGGAGTTGTGCATGGGGTGTCTTTGGAACATTTTGTCACCGGCCGACTCCAAAATTCAGCGATTCCCCATCTCAGCCCAGAAAGCAGGAAGAACAACTTTTGTGGTGTCCTTTTGATGCCTACAGGAGCAATGTAAAAACTACCAGGAGAACTCCTGTCTGGTACCTTCCCCGGTGGAGTTGTGCATGGGGTGTGTTTGGAACATTTTGTCACCGGCCGAGTCCAAAATTCAGCGGTTCCCCATCTCAGCCCAGAAAGCAGGTAGAACAACTTTTGTGGTGTCTTTCAGATGCCTACCGGAGCAATGTAAAAACTACCAGGAGAACTCCTGTCTGGCACCTTCCCCGGTGGAGTTGTGCATGGCGTGTGTTTGGAACATTTTGTCACCGGCCGACTCCAAAATTCAGCGGTTCCCCATCTCAGCCCAGAAAGCAGGTAGAACAACTTTTGTGGTGCCTTTCAGCTGCCTACCAAGGTAGTGTAAAAACTACCAAGAGAACTCCTGCCTGGCACCTTCCCCGGTGGAGTTGTGCATGGGGTGTGTTTGGAACATTTTGTCACCGGCCGAGTCCAAAATTCAGCGGTTCCCCATCTCAGCCCAGAAAGCAGGTAGAACAACTTTTGTGGTGTCTTTCAGATGCCTACCGGAGCAATGTAAAAACTACCAGGAGAACTCCTGCCTGGCACCTTCCCCGGTGGAGTTGTGCATGGGGTGTGTTTGGAACATTTTGTCACCGGCCGACTCCAAAATTCAGCGGTTCCCCATCTCAGCCCAGAAAGCAGGTAGAACAACTTTTGTGGTGTCTTTCAGATGGCTACTGGAGCAATGTAAAAACTACCAGGAGAACTCCTGTCTGGCACCTTCCCCGGTGGAGTTGTGCATGGGGTGTGTTTGGAACATTTTGTCACCGGCCGACTCCAAAATTCAGCGGTTCCCCATCTCAGCCCAGAAAGCAGGTAGAACAACTTTTGTGGTGTCTTTCAGATGCCTACCAGAGCAATGTAAAAACTACCAGGAGAACTCCTGTCTGGCACCTTCCCCGGTGGAGTTGTGCATGGGGTATGTTTGGAACATTTTGTCACCAGCCGAGTCCAAAATTCAGCGGTTCCCCATCTCAGCCCAGAAAGCAGGTAGAACAACTTTTGTGGTGCCTTTCAGATGCCTACCAAGGTAGTGTAAAAACTACTAAGAGAACTCCTGTCTGGCACCTTCCCCGGTGGAGTTGTGCATGGGGTGTGTTTGGAACATTTTGTCACCGGCCGACTCCAAAATTCAGCGGTTCCCCATCTCAGCCCAGAAAGCAGGTAGAACAACTTTTGTGGTGTCTTTCAGATGCCTACCAGAGCAATGTAAAAACTACCAGGAGAACTCCTGTCTGGCACCTTCCCCGGTGGAGTTGTGCATGGGGTGTGTTTGGAACATTTTGTCACCGGCCGACTCCAAAATTCAGCGGTTCCCCATCTCAGCCCAGAAAGCAGGTAGAACAACTTTTGTGGTGTCTTTCAGGTGCCTACCGGAGCAATGTAAAAACTACCAGGAGAACTCCTGTCTGGCACCTTCCCCGGTGGAGTTGTGCATGGGGTGTGTTTGGAACATTTTGTCACCGGCCGACTCCAAAATTCAGCGGTTCCCCATCTCAGCCCAGAAAGCAGGAAGAACAACTTTTGTGGTGCCTTTCAGCTGCCTACCAAGGTAGTGTAAAAACTACCAAGAGAACTCCTGCCTGGCACCTTCCCCGGTGGAGTTGTGCATGGGGTGTATTTATTAAAATTTTGTCACCAGCCGAGTCCAAAATTCAGCTGTTCCCCATCTCAGCCCAGAAAGCAGGTAGAATAACTTTTGTGGTGCCTTTCAGCTGCCTACCAAGGTAGTGTAAAAACTATCAAGAGAACTCTTGTCTGGCACCTTCCCCGGTGGAGTTGTGCATGGGGTGTCTTTGGAACATTTTGTCACCGGCCGAGTCCAAAATTCAGCGGTTCCCCATCTCAGCCCAGAAAGCAGGTAGAACAACTTTTGTGGTGTCTTTCAGATGCCTACCGGAGCAATGTAAAAACTGCCAGGAGAACTCCTGTCTGGCACCTTCCCCGGTGGAGTTGTGCATGGCGTGTGTTTGGAACATTTTGTCACCGGCCGAGTCCAAAATTCAGCGGTTCCCCATCTCAGCCCAGAAAGCAGGTAGAACAACTTTTGTGGTGCCTTTCAGCTGCCTACCAAGGTAGTGTAAAAACTACCAAGAGAACTCCTGCCTGGCACCTTCCCCGGTGGAGTTGTGCATGGGGTGTGTTTGGAACATTTTGTCACCGGCCGAGTCCAAAATTCAGCGGTTCCCCATCTCAGCCCAGAAAGCAGGTAGAACAACTTTTGTGGTGCCTTTCAGATGCCTACCAAGGTAGTGTAAAAACTACTAAGAGAACTCCTGTCTGGCACCTTCCCCGGTGGAGTTGTGCATGGGGTGTGTTTGGAACATTTTGTCACCGGCCGACTCCAAAATTCAGCGGTTCCCCATCTCAGCCCAGAAAGCAGGTAGAACAACTTTTGTGGTGTCTTTCAGATGCCTACCGGAGCAATGTAAAAACTACCAGGAGAACTCCTGTCTGGCACCTTCCCCGGTGGAGTTGTGCATGGGGTGTGTTTGGAACATTTTGTCACCGGCCGAGTCCAAAATTCAGCGGTTCCCCATCTCAGCCCAGAAAGCAGGTAGAACAACTTTTGTGGTGTCTTTCAGATGCCTACCGGAGCAATGTAAAAACTACCAGGAGAACTCCTGTCTGGCACCTTCCCCGGTGGAGTTGTGCATGGGGTGTGTTTGGAACATTTTGTCACCGGCCGACTCCAAAATTCAGCGATTCCCCATCTCAGCCCAGAAAGCAGGAAGAACAACTTTTGTGGTGTCTTTCAGATGCCTACCGGAGCAATGTAAAAACTACCAGGAGAACTCCTGTCTGGCACCTTCCCCGTTGGAGTTGTGCATGGGGTGTGTTCGGAACATTTTGTCACCAGCCGAGTCCAAAAATTCAGCGGTTCCCCATCTCAGCCCAGAAAGCAGGTAGAACAACTTTTGTGGTGCCTTTCAGCTGCCTACCAAGGTAGTGTAAAAACTATCAAGAGAACTCTTGTCTGGCACCTTCCCCGGTGGAGTTGTGCATGGGGTGTGTTTGGAACATTTTGTCACCAGCCGAGTCCAAAATTAAACGGTTCCCCATCTCAGCCCAGAAAGCAGGTAGAACAACTTTTGTGGTGTCTTTCAGATGCCTACCGGAGCAATGTAAAAACTACCAGGAGAACTCCTGTCTGGCACCTTCCCCGGTGGAGTTGTGCATGGGGTGTGTTTGGAACATTTTGTCACCGGCCGACTCCAAAATTCAGCGGTTCCCCATCTCAGCCCAGAAAGCAGGTAGAACAACTTTTGTGGTGTCTTTCAGATGCCTACCGGAGCAATGTAAAAACTACCAGGAGAACTCCTGTCTGGCACCTTCCCCGGTGGAGTTGTGCATGGGGTGTGTTCGGAACATTTTGTCACCAGCCGAGTCCAAAAATTCAGCGGTTCCCCATCTCAGCCCAGAAAGCAGGTAGAACAACTTTTGTGGTGCCTTTCAGCTGCCTACCAAGGTAGTGTAAAAACTACTAAGAGAACTCCTGTCTGGCACCTTCCCCGGTGGAGTTGTGCATGGCGTGTCTTTGGAACATTTTGTCACCGGCCGACTCCAAAATTCAGCGGTTCCCCATCTCAGCCCAGAAAGCAGGTAGAACAACTTTTGTGGTGTCTTTCAGATGCCTACCGGAGCAATGTAAAAACTACCAGGAGAACTCCTGTCTGGCACCTTCCCCGGTGGAGTTGTGCATGGCGTGTGTTTGGAACATTTTGTCACCAGCCGAGTCCAAAATTCAGCGGTTCCCCATCTCAGCCCAGAAAGCAGGAAGAACAACTTTTGTGGTGCCTTTCAGCTGCCTACCAAGGTAGTGTAAAAACTACCAAGAGAACTCCTGCCTGGCACCTTCCCCGGTGGAGTTGTGCATGGGGTGTCTTTGGAACATTTTGTCACCGGCCGAGTCCAAAATTCAGCGGTTCCCCATCTCAGCCCAGAAAGCAGGTAGAACAACTTTTGTGGTGCCTTTCAGCTGCCTACCAAGGTAGTGTAAAAACTATTAAGAGAACTCCTGTCTGGCACCTTCCCCGGTGGAGTTGTGCATGGGGTGTGTTTGGAACATTTTGTCACCGGCCGACTCCAAAATTCAGCGGTTCCCCATCTCAGGCCAGAAAGCAGGTAGAACAACTTTTGTGGTGTCTTTCAGATGCCTACCAGAGCAATGTAAAAACTACCAGGAGAACTCCTGTCTGGCACCTTCCCCGGTGGAGTTGTGCATGGGGTGTGTTTGGAATATTTTGTCACCAGCCGAGTCCAAAATTCAGCGGTTCCCCATCTCAGCCCAGAAAGCAGGAAGAACAACTTTTGTGGTGCCTTTCA
Source organism: Falco biarmicus (assembly GCF_023638135.1). Taxonomy (NCBI): domain Eukaryota; kingdom Metazoa; phylum Chordata; class Aves; order Falconiformes; family Falconidae; genus Falco; species Falco biarmicus. The sequence continues at coordinate 66,027 of NW_026612027.1, read as the reverse complement.
GCTGCCTACCAAGGTAGTGTAAAAACTACCAAGAGAACTCCTGCCTGGCACCTTCCCCGGTGGAGTTGTGCATGGGGTGTCTTTGGAACATTTTGTCACCGGCCGACTCCAAAATTCAGCGATTCCCCATCTCAGCCCAGAAAGCAGGAAGAACAACTTTTGTGGTGTCCTTTTGATGCCTACAGGAGCAATGTAAAAACTACCAGGAGAACTCCTGTCTGGCACCTTCCCCGGTGGAGTTGTGCATGGGGTGTGTTTGGAACATTTTGTCACCGGCCGACTCCAAAATTCAGCGGTTCCCCATCTCAGCCCAGAAAGCAGGTAGAACAACTTTTGTGGTGTCTTTCAGATGCCTACCGGAGCAATGTAAAAACTACCAGGAGAACTCCTGTCTGGCACCTTCCCCGGTGGAGTTGTGCATGGCGTGTGTTTGGAACATTTTGTCACCGGCCGACTCCAAAATTCAGCGGTTCCCCATCTCAGCCCAGAAAGCAGGTAGAACAACTTTTGTGGTGCCTTTCAGCTGCCTACCAAGGTAGTGTAAAAACTACCAAGAGAACTCCTGCCTGGCACCTTCCCCGGTGGAGTTGTGCATGGGGTGTGTTTGGAACATTTTGTCACCGGCCGAGTCCAAAATTCAGCGGTTCCCCATCTCAGCCCAGAAAGCAGGTAGAACAACTTTTGTGGTGTCTTTCAGATGCCTACCGGAGCAATGTAAAAACTACCAGGAGAACTCCTGCCTGGCACCTTCCCCGGTGGAGTTGTGCATGGCGTGTGTTTGGAACATTTTGTCACCGGCCGACTCCAAAATTCAGCGGTTCCCCATCTCAGCCCAGAAAGCAGGTAGAACAACTTTTGTGGTGCCTTTCAGCTGCCTACCAAGGTAGTGTAAAAACTATTAAGAGAACTCCTGTCTGGCACCTTCCCCGGTGGAGTTGTGCATGGGGTGTGTTTGGAACATTTTGTCACCGGCCGACTCCAAAATTCAGCGGTTCCCCATCTCAGCCCAGAAAGCAGGTAGAACAACTTTTGTGGTGTCTTTCAGATGCCTACCGGAGCAATGTAAAAACTACCAGGAGAACTCCTGCCTGGCACCTTCCCCGGTGGAGTTGTGCATGGCGTGTGTTTGGAACATTTTGTCACCGGCCGACTCCAAAATTCAGCGGTTCCCCATCTCAGCCCAGAAAGCAGGAAGAACAACTTTTGTGGTGCCTTTCAGATGCCTACCAAGGTAGTGTAAAAACTACTAAGAGAACTCCTGTCTGGCACCTTCCCCGGTGGAGTTGTGCATGGGGTGTGTTTGGAACATTTTGTCACCGGCCGACTCCAAAATTCAGCGGTTCCCCATCTCAGCCCAGAAAGCAGGTAGAACAACTTTTGTGGTGTCTTTCAGATGCCTACCGGAGCAATGTAAAAACTACCAGGAGAACTCCTGTCTGGCACCTTCCCCGGTGGAGTTGTGCATGGCGTGTGTTTGGAACATTTTGTCACCGGCCGACTCCAAAATTCAGCGGTTCCCCATCTCAGCCCAGAAAGCAGGTAGAACAACTTTTGTGGTGCCTTTCAGCTGCCTACCAAGGTAGTGTAAAAACTACCAAGAGAACTCCTGCCTGGCACCTTCCCCGGTGGAGTTGTGCATGGGGTGTGTTTGGAACATTTTGTCACCGGCCGAGTCCAAAATTCAGCGGTTCCCCATCTCAGCCCAGAAAGCAGGTAGAACAACTTTTGTGGTGTCTTTCAGATGCCTACCGGAGCAATGTAAAAACTACCAGGAGAACTCCTGCCTGGCACCTTCCCCGGTGGAGTTGTGCATGGCGTGTGTTTGGAACATTTTGTCACCGGCCGACTCCAAAATTCAGCGGTTCCCCATCTCAGCCCAGAAAGCAGGTAGAACAACTTTTGTGGTGCCTTTCAAATGCCTACCAAGGTAGTGTAAAAACTATTAAGAGAACTCCTGTCTGGCACCTTCCCCGGTGGAGTTGTGCATGGGGTGTGTTTGGAACATTTTGTCACCGGCCGACTCCAAAATTCAGCGGTTCCCCATCTCAGCCCAGAAAGCAGGTAGAACAACTTTTGTGGTGTCTTTCAGATGCCTACCGGAGCAATGTAAAAACTACCAGGAGAACTCCTGCCTGGCACCTTCCCCGGTGGAGTTGTGCATGGCGTGTGTTTGGAACATTTTGTCACCGGCCGACTCCAAAATTCAGCGGTTCCCCATCTCAGCCCAGAAAGCAGGAAGAACAACTTTTGTGGTGTCTTTCAGATGCCTACCGGAGCAATGTAAAAACTACCAGGAGAACTCCTGTCTGGCACCTTCCCCGGTGGAGTTGTGCATGGGGTGTGTTTGGAACATTTTGTCACCGGCCGACTCCAAAATTCAGCGGTTCCCCATCTCAGCCCAGAAAGCAGGTAGAACAACTTTTGTGGTGTCTTTCAGATGCCTACCAGAGCAATGTAAAAACTACCAGGAGAACTCCTGTCTGGCACCTTCCCCGGTGGAGTTGTGCATGGGGTGTGTTTGGAACATTTTGTCACCAGCCGAGTCCAAAATTCAGCGGTTCCCCATCTCAGCCCAGAAAGCAGGTAGAACAACTTTTGTGGTGCCTTTCAGATGCCTACCAAGGTAGTGTAAAAACTACTAAGAGAACTCCTGTCTGGCACCTTCCCCGGTGGAGTTGTGCATGGGGTGTGTTTGGAACATTTTGTCACCGGCCGACTCCAAAATTCAGCGGTTCCCCATCTCAGCCCAGAAAGCAGGTAGAACAACTTTTGTGGTGTCTTTCAGATGCCTACCAGAGCAATGTAAAAACTACCAGGAGAACTCCTGTCTGGCACCTTCCCCGGTGGAGTTGTGCATGGGGTGTGTTTGGAACATTTTGTCACCGGCCGACTCCAAAATTCAGCGGTTCCCCATCTCAGCCCAGAAAGCAGGTAGAACAACTTTTGTGGTGTCTTTCAGGTGCCTACTGGAGCAATGTAAAAACTACCAGGAGAACTCCTGTCTGGCACCTTCCCCGGTGGAGTTGTGCATGGGGTGTGTTTGGAACATTTTTTCACCGGCCGACTCCAAAATTCAGCGGTTCCCCATCTCAGCCCAGAAAGCAGGTAGAACAACTTTTGTGGTGTCTTTCAGATGCCTACCAAGGTAGTGTAAAAACTACTAAGAGAACTCCTGTCTGGCACCTTCCCCGGTGGAGTTGTGCATGGGGTGTGTTTGGAACATTTTGTCACCGGCCGACTCCAAAATTCAGCGATTCCCCATCTCAGCCCAGAAAGCAGGTAGAACAACTTTTGTGGTGTCTTTCAGATGCCTACCGGAGCAATGTAAAAACTACCAGGAGAACTCCTGTCTGGCACCTTCCCCGGTGGAGTTGTGCATGGGGTGTGTTTGGAACATTTTGTCACCGGCCGACTCCAAAATTCAGCGGTTCCCCATCTCAGCCCAGAAAGCAGGAAGAACAACTTTTGTGGTGCCTTTCAGCTGCCTACCAAGGTAGTGTAAAAACTACCAAGAGAACTCCTGCCTGGCACCTTCCCCGGTGGAGTTGTGCATGGGGTGTCTTTGGAACATTTTGTCACCGGCCGAGTCCAAAATTCAGCGATTCCCCATCTCAGCCCAGAAAGCAGGAAGAACAACTTTTGTGGTGTCCTTTTGATGCCTACAGGAGCAATGTAAAAACTACCAGGAGAACTCCTGTCTGGCACCTTCCCCGGTGGAGTTGTGCATGGGGTGTGTTTGGAACATTTTGTCACCGGCCGAGTCCAAAATTCAGCGGTTCCCCATCTCAGCCCAGAAAGCAGGTAGAACAACTTTTGTGGTGTCTTTCAGATGCCTACCGGAGCAATGTAAAAACTACCAGGAGAACTCCTGTCTGGCACCTTCCCCGGTGGAGTTGTGCATGGGGTGTGTTTGGAACATTTTGTCACCGGCCGACTCCAAAATTCAGCGGTTCCCCATCTCAGCCCAGAAAGCAGGTAGAACAACTTTTGTGGTGCCTTTCAGCTGCCTACCAAGGTAGTGTAAAAACTACCAAGAGAACTCCTGCCTGGCACCTTCCCCGGTGGAGTTGTGCATGGGGTGTGTTTGGAACATTTTGTCACCGGCCGAGTCCAAAATTCAGCGGTTCCCCATCTCAGCCCAGAAAGCAGGTAGAACAACTTTTGTGGTGTCTTTCAGATGCCTACCGGAGCAATGTAAAAACTACCAGGAGAACTCCTGCCTGGCACCTTCCCCGGTGGAGTTGTGCATGGCGTGTGTTTGGAACATTTTGTCACCGGCCGACTCCAAAATTCAGCGGTTCCCCATCTCAGCCCAGAAAGCAGGTAGAACAACTTTTGTGGTGCCTTTCAGCTGCCTACCAAGTTAGTGTAAAAACTATTAAGAGAACTCCTGTCTGGCACCTTCCCCGGTGGAGTTGTGCATGGGGTGTGTTTGGAACATTTTGTCACCGGCCGACTCCAAAATTCAGCGGTTCCCCATCTCAGCCCAGAAAGCAGGTAGAACAACTTTTGTGGTGTCTTTCAGATGCCTACCGGAGCAATGTAAAAACTACCAGGAGAACTCCTGCCTGGCACCTTCCCCGGTGGAGTTGTGCATGGCGTGTGTTTGGAACATTTTGTCACCGGCCGACTCCAAAATTCAGCGGTTCCCCATCTCAGCCCAGAAAGCAGGTAGAACAACTTTTGTGGTGTCTTTCAGATGGCTACTGGAGCAATGTAAAAACTACCAGGAGAACTCCTGTCTGGCACCTTCCCCGGTGGAGTTGTGCATGGGGTGTGTTTGGAACATTTTGTCACCGGCCGACTCCAAAATTCAGCGGTTCCCCATCTCAGCCCAGAAAGCAGGTAGAACAACTTTTGTGGTGTCTTTCAGATGCCTACCAGAGCAATGTAAAAACTACCAGGAGAACTCCTGTCTGGCACCTTCCCCGGTGGAGTTGTGCATGGGGTGTGTTTGGAACATTTTGTCACCAGCCGAGTCCAAAATTCAGCGGTTCCCCATCTCAGCCCAGAAAGCAGGTAGAACAACTTTTGTGGTGCCTTTCAGATGCCTACCAAGGTAGTGTAAAAACTACTAAGAGAACTCCTGTCTGGCACCTTCCCCGGTGGAGTTGTGCATGGGGTGTGTTTGGAACATTTTGTCACCGGCCGACTCCAAAATTCAGCGGTTCCCCATCTCAGCCCAGAAAGCAGGTAGAACAACTTTTGTGGTGTCTTTCAGATGCCTACCAGAGCAATGTAAAAACTACCAGGAGAACTCCTGTCTGGCACCTTCCCCGGTGGAGTTGTGCATGGGGTGTGTTTGGAACATTTTGTCACCGGCCGACTCCAAAATTCAGCGGTTCCCCATCTCAGCCCAGAAAGCAGGAAGAACAACTTTTGTGGTGTCTTTCAGGTGCCTACCGGAGCAATGTAAAAACTACCAGGAGAACTCCTGTCTGGCACCTTCCCCGGTGGAGTTGTGCATGGGGTGTGTTTGGAACATTTTTTCACCGGCCGACTCCAAAATTCAGCGATTCCCCATCTCAGCCCAGAAAGCAGGAAGAACAACTTTTGTGGTGTCTTTCAGATGCCTACCGGAGCAATGTAAAAACTACCAGGAGAACTCCTGTCTGGCACCTTCCCCGGTGGAGTTGTGCATGGGGTGTGTTTGGAACATTTTGTCACCGGCCGACTCCAAAATTCAGCGGTTCCCCATCTCAGCCCAGAAAGCAGGTAGAACAACTTTTGTGGTGCCTTTCAGCTGCCTACCAAGGTAGTGTAAAAACTACCAAGAGAACTCCTGCCTGGCACCTTCCCCGGTGGAGTTGTGCATGGGGTGTGTTTGGAACATTTTGTCACCGGCCGACTCCAAAATTCAGCGGTTCCCCATCTCAGCCCAGAAAGCAGGTAGAACAACTTTTGTGGTGTCTTTCAGATGCCTACCAGAGCAATGTAAAAACTACCAGGAGAACTCCTGTCTGGCACCTTCCCCGGTGGAGTTGTGCATGGGGTGTGTTTGGAACATTTTGTCACCGGCCGACTCCAAAATTCAGCGATTCCCCCATCTCAGCCCAGAAAGCAGGAAGAACAACTTTTGTGGTGTCTTTCAGATGCCTACCGGAGCAATGTAAAAACTACCAGGAGAACTCCTGTCTGGCACCTTCCCCGGTGGAGTTGTGCATGGCGTGTGTTTGGAACATTTTGTCACCGGCCGAGTCCAAAATTCAGCGGTTCCCCATCTCAGCCCAGAAAGCAGGTAGAACAACTTTTGTGGTGCCTTTCAGCTGCCTACCAAGGTAGTGTAAAAACTACCAAGAGAACTCCTGCCTGGCACCTTCCCCGGTGGAGTTGTGCATGGGGTGTCTTTGGAACATTTTGTCACCGGCCGACTCCAAAATTCAGCGATTCCCCATCTCAGCCCAGAAAGCAGGAAGAACAACTTTTGTGGTGTCCTTTTGATGCCTACAGGAGCAATGTAAAAACTACCAACAGAACTCGTCCCTGGCACCTTCGCTAGTGGAGTTGTGCATGGGGTGTGTTTGGAACATTTTGTCACCGGCCGAGTCCAAAATTCAGCGGTTCCCCATCTCAGCCCAGAAAGCAGGTAGAACAACTTTTGTGGTGTCTTTCAGATGCCTACCGGAGCAATGTAAAAACTACCAGGAGAACTCCTGTCTGGAACCTTCCACGGTGGAGTTGTGCATGGCGTGTGTTTGGAACATTTTGTCACCGGCCGACTCCAAAATTCAGCGGTTCCCCATCTCAGCCCAGAAAGCAGGTAGAACAACTTTTGTGGTGTCTTTCAGATGCCTACCGGAGCAATGTAAAAACTACCAGGAGAACTCCTGTCTGGCACCTTCCCCGGTGGAGTTGTGCATGGGGTGTGTTTGGAACATTTTGTCACCGGCCGACTCCAAAATTCAGCGATTCCCCATCTCAGCCCAGAAAGCAGGTAGAACAACTTTTGTGGTGCCTTTCAGCTGCCTACCAAGTTAGTGTAAAAACTATTAAGAGAACTCCTGTCTGGCACCTTCCCCGGTGGAGTTGTGCATGGGGTGTCTTTGGAACATTTTGTCACCGGCCGAGTCCAAAATTCAGCGATTCCCCATCTCAGCCCAGAAAGCAGGAAGAACAACTTTTGTGGTGTCCTTTTGATGCCTACAGGAGCAATGTAAAAACTACCAGGAGAACTCCTGTCTGGCACCTTCCCCGGTGGAGTTGTGCATGGGGTGTGTTTGGAACATTTTGTCACCGGCCGAGTCCAAAATTCAGCGGTTCCCCATCTCAGCCCAGAAAGCAGGTAGAACAACTTTTGTGGTGTCTTTCAGATGCCTACCGGAGCAATGTAAAAACTACCAGGAGAACTCCTGTCTGGCACCTTCCCCGGTGGAGTTGTGCATGGCGTGTGTTTGGAACATTTTGTCACCGGCCGACTCCAAAATTCAGCGGTTCCCCATCTCAGCCCAGAAAGCAGGTAGAACAACTTTTGTGGTGCCTTTCAGCTGCCTACCAAGGTAGTGTAAAAACTACCAAGAGAACTCCTGCCTGGCACCTTCCCCGGTGGAGTTGTGCATGGGGTGTGTTTGGAACATTTTGTCACCGGCCGAGTCCAAAATTCAGCGGTTCCCCATCTCAGCCCAGAAAGCAGGTAGAACAACTTTTGTGGTGTCTTTCAGATGCCTACCGGAGCAATGTAAAAACTACCAGGAGAACTCCTGCCTGGCACCTTCCCCGGTGGAGTTGTGCATGGGGTGTGTTTGGAACATTTTGTCACCGGCCGACTCCAAAATTCAGCGGTTCCCCATCTCAGCCCAGAAAGCAGGTAGAACAACTTTTGTGGTGCCTTTCAGCTGCCTACCAAGTTAGTGTAAAAACTATTAAGAGAACTCCTGTCTGGCACCTTCCCCGGTGGAGTTGTGCATGGGGTGTGTTTGGAACATTTTGTCACCGGCCGAGTCCAAAATTCAGCGGTTCCCCATCTCAGCCCAGAAAGCAGGTAGAACAACTTTTGTGGTGTCTTTCAGATGCCTACCGGAGCAATGTAAAAACTACCAGGAGAACTCCTGTCTGGCACCTTCCCCGGTGGAGTTGTGCATGGCGTGTGTTTGGAACATTTTGTCACCGGCCGACTCCAAAATTCAGCGGTTCCCCATCTCAGCCCAGAAAGCAGGTAGAACAACTTTTGTGGTGTCTTTCAGATGGCTACTGGAGCAATGTAAAAACTACCAGGAGAACTCCTGTCTGGCACCTTCCCCGGTGGAGTTGTGCATGGGGTGTGTTTGGAACATTTTGTCACCAGCCGAGTCCAAAATTCAGCGGTTCCCCATCTCAGCCCAGAAAGCAGGTAGAACAACTTTTGTGGTGCCTTTCAGATGCCTACCAAGGTAGTGTAAAAACTACTAAGAGAACTCCTGTCTGGCACCTTCCCCGGTGGAGTTGTGCATGGGGTGTGTTTGGAACATTTTGTCACCGGCCGACTCCAAAATTCAGCGGTTCCCCATCTCAGCCCAGAAAGCAGGTAGAACAACTTTTGTGGTGTCTTTCAGATGCCTACCAGAGCAATGTAAAAACTACCAGGAGAACTCCTGTCTGGCACCTTCCCCGGTGGAGTTGTGCATGGGGTGTGTTTGGAACATTTTGTCACCGGCCGACTCCAAAATTCAGCGGTTCCCCATCTCAGCCCAGAAAGCAGGTAGAACAACTTTTGTGGTGTCTTTCAGGTGCCTACCGGAGCAATGTAAAAACTACCAGGAGAACTCCTGTCTGGCACCTTCCCCGGTGGAGTTGTGCATGGGGTGTGTTTGGAACATTTTTTCACCGGCCGACTCCAAAATTCAGCGATTCCCCATCTCAGCCCAGAAAGCAGGAAGAACAACTTTTGTGGTGTCTTTCAGATGCCTACCGGAGCAATGTAAAAACTACCAGGAGAACTCCTGTCTGGCACCTTCCCCGGTGGAGTTGTGCATGGGGTGTGTTTGGAACATTTTGTCACCGGCCGACTCCAAAATTCAGCGGTTCCCCATCTCAGCCCAGAAAGCAGGTAGAACAACTTTTGTGGTGCCTTTCAGCTGCCTACCAAGGTAGTGTAAAAACTACCAAGAGAACTCCTGCCTGGCACCTTCCCCGGTGGAGTTGTGCATGGGGTGTGTTTGGAACATTTTGTCACCGGCCGAGTCCAAAATTCAGCGATTCCCCATCTCAGCCCAGAAAGCAGGTAGAACAACTTTTATGGTGTCTATCAGATGCCTACGGGAGCAATGTAAAAACTACCAGGAGAACTCCTGTCTGGCACCTTCCCCGGTGGAGTTGTGCATGGGGTGTGTTTGGAACATTTTGTCACCGGCCGACTCCAAAATTCAGCGATTCCCCATCTCAGCCCAGAAAGCAGGAAGAACAACTTTTGTGGTGTCTTTCAGATGCCTACCGGAGCAATGTAAAAACTACCAGGAGAACTCCTGTCTGGCACCTTCCCCGGTGGAGTTGTGCATGGCGTGTGTTTGGAACATTTTGTCACCGGCCGAGTCCAAAATTCAGCGGTTCCCCATCTCAGCCCAGAAAGCAGGTAGAACAACTTTTGTGGTGCCTTTCAGCTGCCTACCAAGGTAGTGTAAAAACTACCAAGAGAACTCCTGCCTGGCACCTTCCCCGGTGGAGTTGTGCATGGGGTGTCTTTGGAACATTTTGTCACCGGCCGAGTCCAAAATTCAGCGATTCCCCATCTCAGCCCAGAAAGCAGGAAGAACAACTTTTGTGGTGTCCTTTTGATGCCTACAGGAGCAATGTAAAAACTACCAGGAGAACTCCTGTCTGGCACCTTCCCCGGTGGAGTTGTGCATGGGGTGTGTTTGGAACATTTTGTCACCGGCCGAGTCCAAAATTCAGCGGTTCCCCATCTCAGCCCAGAAAGCAGGTAGAACAACTTTTGTGGTGTCTTTCAGATGCCTACCGGAGCAATGTAAAAACTACCAGGAGAACTCCTGTCTGGCACCTTCCCCGGTGGAGTTGTGCATGGCGTGTGTTTGGAACATTTTGTCACCGGCCGACTCCAAAATTCAGCGGTTCCCCATCTCAGCCCAGAAAGCAGGTAGAACAACTTTTGTGGTGCCTTTCAGCTGCCTACCAAGGTAGTGTAAAAACTACCAAGAGAACTCCTGCCTGGCACCTTCCCCGGTGGAGTTGTGCATGGGGTGTGTTTGGAACATTTTGTCACCGGCCGAGTCCAAAATTCAGCGGTTCCCCATCTCAGCCCAGAAAGCAGGTAGAACAACTTTTGTGGTGTCTTTCAGATGCCTACCGGAGCAATGTAAAAACTACCAGGAGAACTCCTGCCTGGCACCTTCCCCGGTGGAGTTGTGCATGGGGTGTGTTTGGAACATTTTGTCACCGGCCGACTCCAAAATTCAGCGGTTCCCCATCTCAGCCCAGAAAGCAGGTAGAACAACTTTTGTGGTGCCTTTCAGCTGCCTACCAAGTTAGTGTAAAAACTATTAAGAGAACTCCTGTCTGGCACCTTCCCCGGTGGAGTTGTGCATGGGGTGTGTTTGGAACATTTTGTCACCGGCCGACTCCAAAATTCAGCGGTTCCCCATCTCAGCCCAGAAAGCAGGTAGAACAACTTTTGTGGTGTCTTTCAGATGCCTACCGGAGCAATGTAAAAACTACCAGGAGAACTCCTGCCTGGCACCCTCCCCGGTGGAGTTGTGCATGGCGTGTGTTTGGAACATTTTGTCACCGGCCGACTCCAAAATTCAGCGGTTCCCCATCTCAGCCCAGAAAGCAGGTAGAACAACTTTTGTGGTGTCTTTCAGATGGCTACTGGAGCAATGTAAAAACTACCAGGAGAACTCCTGTCTGGCACCTTCCCCGGTGGAGTTGTGCATGGGGTGTGTTTGGAACATTTTGTCACCGGCCGACTCCAAAATTCAGCGGTTCCCCATCTCAGCCCAGAAAGCAGGTAGAACAACTTTTGTGGTGTCTTTCAGATGCCTACCAGAGCAATGTAAAAACTACCAGGAGAACTCCTGTCTGGCACCTTCCCCGGTGGAGTTGTGCATGGGGTGTGTTTGGAACATTTTGTCACCAGCCGAGTCCAAAATTCAGCGGTTCCCCATCTCAGCCCAGAAAGCAGGTAGAACAACTTTTGTGGTGCCTTTCAGATGCCTACCGGAGCAATGTAAAAACTACCAGGAGAACTCCTGTCTGGCACCTTCCCCGGTGGAGTTGTGCATGGGGTGTGTTTGGAACATTTTTTCACCGGCCGACTCCAAAATTCAGCGATTCCCCATCTCAGCCCAGAAAGCAGGAAGAACAACTTTTGTGGTGTCTTTCAGATGCCTACCGGAGCAATGTAAAAACTACCAGGAGAACTCCTGTCTGGCACCTTCCCCGGTGGAGTTGTGCATGGGGTGTGTTTGGAACATTTTGTCACCGGCCGACTCCAAAATTCAGCGGTTCCCCATCTCAGCCCAGAAAGCAGGTAGAACAACTTTTGTGGTGCCTTTCAGCTGCCTACCAAGGTAGTGTAAAAACTACCAAGAGAACTCCTGCCTGGCACCTTCCCCGGTGGAGTTGTGCATGGGGTGTGTTTGGAACATTTTGTCACCGGCCGAGTCCAAAATTCAGCGATTCCCCATCTCAGCCCAGAAAGCAGGTAGAACAACTTTTATGGTGTCTATCAGATGCCTACGGGAGCAATGTAAAAACTACCAGGAGAACTCCTGTCTGGCACCTTCCCCGGTGGAGTTGTGCATGGGGTGTGTTTGGAACATTTTGTCACCGGCCGACTCCAAAATTCAGCGATTCCCCATCTCAGCCCAGAAAGCAGGAAGAACAACTTTTGTGGTGTCTTTCAGATGCCTACCGGAGCAATGTAAAAACTACCAGGAGAACTCCTGTCTGGCACCTTCCCCGGTGGAGTTGTGCATGGGGTGTGTTTGGAACATTTTGTCACCGGCCGAGTCCAAAATTCAGCGGTTCCCCATCTCAGCCCAGAAAGCAGGTAGAACAACTTTTGTGGTGCCTTTCAGCTGCCTACCAAGGTAGTGTAAAAACTACCAAGAGAACTCCTGCCTGGCACCTTCCCCGGTGGAGTTGTGCATGGGGTGTCTTTGGAACATATTGTCACCGGCCGACTCCAAAATTCAGCGATTCCCCATCTCAGCCCAGAAAGCAGGAAGAACAACTTTTGTGGTGTCCTTTTGATGCCTACAGGAGCAATGTAAAAACTACCAACAGAACTCGTCCCTGGCACCTTCGCTAGTGGAGTTGTGCATGGGGTGTGTTTGGAACATTTTGTCACCGGCCGAGTCCAAAATTCAGCGGTTCCCCATCTCAGCCCAGAAAGCAGGTAGAACAACTTTTGTGGTGTCTTTCAGATGCCTACCGGAGCAATGTAAAAACTACCAGGAGAACTCCTGTCTGGAACCTTCCACGGTGGAGTTGTGCATGGCGTGTGTTTGGAACATTTTGTCACCGGCCGACTCCAAAATTCAGCGGTTCCCCATCTCAGCCCAGAAAGCAGGTAGAACAACTTTTGTGGTGTCTTTCAGATGCCTACCGGAGCAATGTAAAAACTACCAGGAGAACTCCTGTCTGGCACCTTCCCCGGTGGAGTTGTGCATGGGGTGTGTTTGGAACATTTTGTCACCGGCCGACTCCAAAATTCAGCGGTTCCCCATCTCAGCCCAGAAAGCAGGTAGAACAACTTTTGTGGTGCCTTTCAGCTGCCTACCAAGTTAGTGTAAAAACTATTAAGAGAACTCCTGTCTGGCACCTTCCCCGGTGGAGTTGTGCATGGGGTGTGTTCGGAACATTTTGTCACCGGCCGAGTCCAAAATTCAGCGGTTCCCCATCTCAGCCCAGAAAGCAGGTAGAACAACTTTTGTGGTGTCTTTTAGATGCCTACCAAGGTAGTGTAAAAACTACCAGGAGAACTCCTGTCTGGCACCTTCCCCGGTGGAGTTGTGCATGGCGTGTGTTTGGAACATTTTGTCACCGGCCGAGTCCAAAATTCAGCGATTCCCCATCTCAGCCCAGAAAGCAGGAAGAACAACTTTTGTGGTGTCCTTTTGATGCCTACAGGAGCAATGTAAAAACTACCAGGAGAACTCCTGTCTGGCACCTTCCCCGGTGGAGTTGTGCATGGGGTGTGTTTGGAACATTTTGTCACCGGCCGAGTCCAAAATTCAGCGGTTCCCCATCTCAGCCCAGAAAGCAGGTAGAACAACTTTTGTGGTGTCTTTCAGATGCCTACCGGAGCAATGTAAAAACTACCAGGAGAACTCCTGTCTGGCACCTTCCCCGGTGGAGTTGTGCATGGCGTGTGTTTGGAACATTTTGTCACCGGCCGACTCCAAAATTCAGCGGTTCCCCATCTCAGCCCAGAAAGCAGGAAGAACAACTTTTGTGGTGCCTTTCAGCTGCCTACCAAGGTAGTGTAAAAACTATTAAGAGAACTCCTGTCTGGCACCTTCCCCGGTGGAGTTGTGCATGGGGTGTGTTTGGAACATTTTGTCACCGGCCGACTCCAAAATTCAGCGGTTCCCCATCTCAGCCCAGAAAGCAGGTAGAACAACTTTTGTGGTGTCTTTCATATGCCTACCGGAGCAATGTAAAAACTACCAGGAGAACTCCTGTCTGGCACCTTCCCCGGTGGAGTTGTGCATGGGGTGTGTTTGGAACATTTTGTCACCGGCTGACTCCAAAATTCAGCGGTTCCCCATCTCAGCCCAGAAAGCAGGTAGAACAACTTTTGTGGTGTCTTTCAGATGGCTACTGGAGCAATGTAAAAACTACCAACAGAACTCCTGTCTGGCACCTTCCCCGGTGGAGTTGTGCATGGGGTGTCTTTGGAACATTTTGTCACCGGCCGACTCCAAAATTCAGCGGTTCCCCATCTCAGCCCAGAAAGCAGGTAGAACAACTTTTGTGGTGTCTTTCAGATGCCTACCAGAGCAATGTAAAAACTACCAGGAGAACTCCTGTCTGGCACCTTCCCCGGTGGAGTTGTGCATGGGGTGTGTTTGGAACATTTTGTCACCAGCCGAGTCCAAAATTCAGCGGTTCCCCATCTCAGCCCAGAAAGCAGGTAGAACAACTTTTGTGGTGCCTTTCAGCTGCCTACCAAGGTAGTGTAAAAACTACCAAATGAACTCCTGTCTGGCACCTTCCCCGGTGGAGTTGTGCATGGGGTGTGTTTGGAACATTTTGTCACCGGCCGACTCCAAAATTCAGCGGTTCCCCATCTCAGCCCAGAAAGCAGGTAGAACAACTTTTGTGGTGTCTTTCAGATGCCTACCAGAGCAATGTAAAAACTACCAGGAGAACTCCTGTCTGGCACCTTCCCCGGTGGAGTTGTGCATGGGGTGTGTTTGGAACATTTTGTCACCGGCCGACTCCAAAATTCAGCGGTTCCCCATCTCAGCCCAGAAAGCAGGTAGAACAACTTTTGTGGTGTCTTTCAGGTGCCTACCGGAGCAATGTAAAAACTACCAGGAGAACTCCTGTCTGGCACCTTCCCCGGTGGAGTTGTGCATGGGGTGTGTTTGGAACATTTTTTCACCGGCCGACTCCAAAATTCAGCGATTCCCCATCTCAGCCCAGAAAGCAGGAAGAACAACTTTTGTGGTGTCTTTCAGATGCCTACCGGAGCAATGTAAAAACTACCAGGAGAACTCCTGTCTGGCACCTTCCCCGGTGGAGTTGTGCATGGGGTGTGTTTGGAACATTTTGTCACCGGCCGACTCCAAAATTCAGCGGTTCCCCATCTCAGCCCAGAAAGCAGGTAGAACAACTTTTGTGGTGCCTTTCAGCTGCCTACCAAGGTAGTGTAAAAACTACCAAGAGAACTCCTGTCTGGCACCTTCCCCGGTGGAGTTGTGCATGGGGTGTGTTTGGAACATTTTGTCACCGGCCGAGTCCAAAATTCAGCGATTCCCCATCTCAGCCCAGAAAGCAGGTAGAACAACTTTTATGGTGTCTATCAGATGCCTACGGGAGCAATGTAAAAACTACCAGGAGAACTCCTGTCTGGCACCTTCCCCGGTGGAGTTGTGCATGGGGTGTGTTTGGAACATTTTGTCACCGGCCGACTCCAAAATTCAGCGATTCCCCATCTCAGCCCAGAAAGCAGGAAGAACAACTTTTGTGGTGTCTTTCAGATGCCTACCGGAGCAATGTAAAAACTACCAGGAGAACTCCTGTCTGGCACCTTCCCCGGTGGAGTTGTGCATGGCGTGTGTTTGGAACATTTTGTCACCGGCCGAGTCCAAAATTCAGCGGTTCCCCATCTCAGCCCAGAAAGCAGGTAGAACAACTTTTGTGGTGCCTTTCAGCTGCCTACCAAGGTAGTGTAAAAACTACCAAGAGAACTCCTGCCTGGCACCTTCCCCGGTGGAGTTGTGCATGGGGTGTCTTTGGAACATTTTGTCACCGGCCGAGTCCAAAATTCAGCGATTCCCCATCTCAGCCCAGAAAGCAGGAAGAACAACTTTTGTGGTGTCCTTTTGATGCCTACAGGAGCAATGTAAAAACTACCAAGAGAACTCCTGCCTGGCACCTTCCCCGGTGGAGTTGTGCATGGGGTGTGTTTGGAACATTTTGTCACCGGCCGACTCCAAAATTCAGCGGTTCCCCATCTCAGCCCAGAAAGCAGGTAGAACAACTTTTGTGGTGTCTTTCAGATGCCTACCGGAGCAATGTAAAAACTACCAGGAGAACTCCTGTCTGGCACCTTCCCCGGTGGAGTTGTGCATGGGGTGTGTTTGGAACATTTTGTCACCGGCCGACTCCAAAATTCAGCGGTTCCCCATCTCAGCCCAGAAAGCAGGTAGAACAACTTTTGTGGTGTCTTTCAGATGCCTACCGGAGCAATGTAAAAACTACCAGGAGAACTCCTGTCTGGCACCTTCCCCGGTGGAGTTGTGCATGGGGTGTGTTTGGAACATTTTGTCACCGGCCGAGTCCAAAATTCAGCGGTTCCCCATCTCAGCCCAGAAAGCAGGTAGAACAACTTTTGTGGTGCCTTTCAGCTGCCTACCAAGTTAGTGTAAAAACTATTAAGAGAACTCCTGTCTGGCACCTTCCCCGGTGGAGTTGTGCATGGGGTGTGTTCGGAACATTTTGTCACCGGCCGACTCCAAAATTCAGCGGTTCCCCATCTCAGCCCAGAAAGCAGGTAGAACAACTTTTGTGGTGCCTTTCAGCTGCCTACCAAGGTAGTGTAAAAACTACTAAGAGAACTCCTGTCTGGCACCTTCCCCGGTGGAGTTGTGCATGGGGTGTGTTTGGAACATTTTGTCACCGGCCGAGTCCAAAATTCAGCGATTCCCCATCTCAGCCCAGAAAGCAGGTAGAACAACTTTTGTGGTGTCTTTCAGATGCCTACCGGAGCAATGTAAAAACTACCAGGAGAACTCCTGTCTGGCACCTTCCCCGGTGGAGTTGTGCATGGGGTGTGTTTGGAACATTTTGTCACCGGCCGACTCCAAAATTCAGCGATTCCCCATCTCAGCCCAGAAAGCAGGAAGAACAACTTTTGTGGTGTCTTTCAGATGCCTACCGGAGCAATGTAAAAACTACCAGGAGAACTCCTGTCTGGCACCTTCCCCGGTGGAGTTGTGCATGGGGTGTGTTTGGAACATTTTGTCACCAGCCGAGTCCAAAATTCAGCGGTTCCCCATCTCAGCCCAGAAAGCAGGTAGAACAACTTTTGTGGTGCCTTTCAGCTGCCTACCAAGGTAGTGTAAAAACTACCAAGAGAACTCCTGCCTGGCACCTTCCCCGGTGGAGTTGTGCATGGGGTGTCTTTGGAACATTTTGTCACCGGCCGAGTCCAAAATTCAGCGATTCCCCATCTCAGCCCAGAAAGCAGGAAGAACAACTTTTGTGGCGTCCTTTTGATGCCTACAGGAGCAATGTAAAAACTACCAGGAGAACTCCTGTCTGGCACCTTCCCCGGTGGAGTTGTGCATGGGGTGTGTTTGGAACATTTTGTCACCAGCCGACTCCAAAATTCAGCGGTTCCCCATCTCAGCCCAGAAAGCAGGTAGAACAACTTTTGTGGTGTCTTTCAGATGCCTACCGGAGCAATGTAAAAACTACCAGGAGAACTCCTGTCTGGCACCTTCCCCGGTGGAGTTGTGCATGGGGTGTGTTTGGAACATTTTGTCACCGGCCGACTCCAAAATTCAGCGGTTCCCCATCTCAGCCCAGAAAGCAGGTAGAACAACTTTTGTGGTGTCTTTCAGATGCCTACCGGAGCAATGTAAAAACTACCAGGAGAACTCCTGTCTGGCACCTTCCCCGGTGGAGTTGTGCATGGGGTGTGTTTGGAACATTTTGTCACCGGCCGAGTCCAAAATTCAGCGGTTCCCCATCTCAGCCCAGAAAGCAGGTAGAACAACTTTTGTGGTGTCCTTTTGATGCCTACCGGAGCAATGTAAAAACTACCAACAGAACTCGTCCCTGGCACCTTCGCTAGTGGAGTTGTGCATGGGGTGTATTTATTAAAATTTTGTCACCAGCCGAGTCCAAAATTCAGCTGTTCCCCATCTCAGCCCAGAAAGCAGGTAGAACAACTTTTGTGGTGCCTTTCAGATGCCTACCAAGGTAGTGTAAAAACTACTAAGAGAACTCCTGTCTGGCACCTTCCCCGGTGGAGTTGTGCAGGGGGTGTGTTTGGAACATTTTGTCACCGGCCGAGTCCAAAATTCAGCGGTTCCCCATCTCAGCCCAGAAAGCAGGTAGAACAACTTTTGTGGTGTCCTTTTGATGCCTACCGGAGCAATGTAAAAACTACCAACAGAACTCGTCCCTGGCACCTTCGCTAGTGGAGTTGTGCATGGGGTGTATTTATTAAAATTTTGTCCCCAGCCGAGTCCAAAATTCAGCGGTTCCCCATCTCAGCCCAGAAAGCAGGTAGAACAACTTTTGTGGTGCCTTTCAGCTGCCTACCAAGGTAGTGTAAAAACTACCAAGAGAACTCCTGCCTGGCACCTTCCCCGGTGGAGTTGTGCATGGGGTGTGTTTGGAACATTTTGTCACCGGCCAACTCCAAAATTCAGCGGTTCCCCATCTCAGCCCAGAAAGCAGGTAGAACAACTTTTGTGGTGCCTTTCAGCTGCCTACCAAGGTAGTGTAAAAACTATTAAGAGAACTCCTGTCTGGCACCTTCCCCGGTGGAGTTGTGCATGGGGTGTGTTTGGAACATTTTGTCACCGGCCGACTCCAAAATTCAGCGGTTCCCCATCTCAGCCCAGAAAGCAGGTAGAACAACTTTTGTGGTGTCTTTCAGATGCCTACCGGAGCAATGTAAAAACTACCAGGAGAACTCCTGTCTGGCACCTTCCCCGGTGGAGTTGTGCATGGGGTGTGTTTGGAACATTTTGTCACCAGCCGAGTCCAAAATTCAGCGGTTCCCCATCTCAGCCCAGAAAGCAGGTAGAACAACTTTTGTGGTGCCTTTCAGCTGCCTACCAAGGTAGTGTAAAAACTACCAAGAGAACTCCTGCCTGGCACCTTCCCCGGTGGAGTTGTGCATGGGGTGTGTTTGGAACATTTTGTCACCGGCCGAGTCCAAAATTCAGCGATTCCCCATCTCAGCCCAGAAAGCAGGAAGAAGAACTTTTGTGGCGTCCTTTTGATGCCTACAGGAGCAATGTAAAAACTACCAGGAGAACTCCTGTCTGGCACCTTCCCCGGTGGAGTTGTGCATGGGGTGTGTTTGGAACATTTTGTCACCAGCCGACTCCAAAATTCAGCGGTTCCCCATCTCAGCCCAGAAAGCAGGTAGAACAACTTTTGTGGTGTCTTTCAGATACCTACCGGAGCAATGTAAAAACTACCAGTAGAACTCCTGTCTGGCACCTTCCCCGGTGGAGTTGTGCATGGCGTGTGTTTGGAACATTTTGTCACCGGCCGACTCCAAAATTCAGCGGTTCCCCATCTCAGCCCAGAAAGCAGGTAGAACAACTTTTGTGGTGTCTTTCAGATGCCTACCGGAGCAATGTAAAAACTACCAGGAGAACTCCTGTCTGGCACCTTCCCCGGTGGAGTTGTGCATGGGGTGTGTTTGGAACATTTTGTCACCGGCCGAGTCCAAAATTCAGCGGTTCCCCATCTCAGCCCAGAAAGCAGGTAGAACAACTTTTGTGGTGTCCTTTTGATGCCTACCGGAGCAATGTAAAAACTACCAACAGAACTCGTCCCTGGCACCTTCGCTAGTGGAGTTGTGCATGGGGTGTATTTATTAAAATTTTGTCACCAGCCGAGTCCAAAATTCAGCGGTTCCCCATCTCAGCCCAGAAAGCAGGTAGAACAACTTTTGTGGTGCCTTTCAGCTGCCTACCAAGGTAGTGTAAAAACTACTAAGAGAACTCCTGTCTGGCACCTTCCCCGGTGGAGTTGTGCAGGGGGTGTGTTTGGAACATTTTGTCACCGGCCGAGTCCAAAATTCAGCGGTTCCCCATCTCAGCCCAGAAAGCAGGTAGAACAACTTTTGTGGTGTCCTTTTGATGCCTACAGGAGCAATGTAAAAACTACCAACAGAACTCGTCCCTGGCACCTTCGCTAGTGGAGTTGTGCATGGGGTGTATTTATTAAAATTTTGTCACCAGCCGAGTCCAAAATTCAGCTGTTCCCCATCTCAGCCCAGAAAGCAGGTAGAATAACTTTTGTGGTGCCTTTCAGCTGCCTACCAAGGTAGTGTAAAAACTATCAAGAGAACTCTTGTCTGGCACCTTCCCCGGTGGAGTTGTGCATGGGGTGTCTTTGGAACATTTTGTCACCGGCCGAGTCCAAAATTCAGCGATTCCCCATCTCAGCCCAGAAAGCAGGTAGAACAACTTTTGTGGTGTCCTTTTGATGCCTACCGGAGCAATGTAAAAACTACCAGGAGAACTCCTGTCTGGCACCTTCCCCGGTGGAGTTGTGCATGGGGTGTGTTTGGAACATTTTGTCCCCAGCCGAGTCCAAAATTCAGCGGTTCCCCATCTCAGCCCAGAAAGCAGGAAGAACAACTTTTGTGGTGTCTTTCAGATGCCTACCAAGGTAGTGTAAAAACTATTAAGAGAACTCCTGTCTGGCACCTTCCCCGGTGGAGTTGTGCATGGGGTGTGTTTGGAACATTTTGTCACCAGCCGACTCCAAAATTCAGCGGTTCCCCATCTCAGCCCAGAAAGCAGGTAGAACAACTTTTGTGGTGTCTTTCAGATACCTACCGGAGCAATGTAAAAACTACCAGTAGAACTCCTGTCTGGCACCTTCCCCGGTGGAGTTGTGCATGGGGTGTGTTTGGAACATTTTGTCACCGGCCGAGTCCAAAATTCAGCGATTCCCCATCTCAGCCCAGAAAGCAGGTAGAACAACTTTTGTGGTGTCTTTCAGATGCCTACCGGAGCAATGTAAAAACTACCAGGAGAACTCCTGTCTGGCACCTTCCCCGGTGGAGTTGTGCATGGGGTGTGTTTGGAACATTTTGTCACCGGCCGACTCCAAAATTCAGCGATTCCCCATCTCAGCCCAGAAAGCAGGAAGAACAACTTTTGTGGTGTCTTTCAGATGCCTACCGGAGCAATGTAAAAACTACCAGGAGAACTCCTGTCTGGCACCTTCCCCGGTGGAGTTGTGCATGGGGTGTGTTTGGAACATTTTGTCACCAGCCGAGTCCAAAATTCAGCGGTTCCCCATCTCAGCCCAGAAAGCAGGTAGAACAACTTTTGTGGTGCCTTTCAGCTGCCTACCAAGGTAGTGTAAAAACTACCAAGAGAACTCCTGCCTGGCACCTTCCCCGGTGGAGTTGTGCATGGGGTGTCTTTGGAACATTTTGTCACCGGCCGAGTCCAAAATTCAGCGATTCCCCATCTCAGCCCAGAAAGCAGGAAGAACAACTTTTGTGGCGTCCTTTTGATGCCTACAGGAGCAATGTAAAAACTACCAGGAGAACTCCTGTCTGGCACCTTCCCCGGTGGAGTTGTGCATGGGGTGTGTTTGGAACATTTTGTCACCAGCCGACTCCAAAATTCAGCGGTTCCCCATCTCAGCCCAGAAAGCAGGTAGAACAACTTTTGTGGTGTCTTTCAGATACCTACCGGAGCAATGTAAAAACTACCAGTAGAACTCCTGTCTGGAACCTTCCCCGGTGGAGTTGTGCATGGCGTGTGTTTGGAACATTTTGTCACCGGCCGACTCCAAAATTCAGCGGTTCCCCATCTCAGCCCAGAAAGCAGGTAGAACAACTTTTGTGGTGTCCTTTTGATGCCTACCGGAGCAATGTAAAAACTACCAACAGAACTCGTCCCTGGCACCTTCGCTACTGGAGTTGTGCATGGGGTGTATTTATTAAAATTTTGTCACCAGCCGAGTCCAAAATTCAGCGGTTCCCCATCTCAGCCCAGAAAGCAGGTAGAACAACTTTTGTGGTGCCTTTCAGCTGCCTACCAAGGTAGTGTAAAAACTACCAGGAGAACTCCTGTCTGGCACCTTCCCCGGTGGAGTTGTGCAGGGGGTGTCTTTGGAACATTTTGTCACCGGCCGAGTCCAAAATTCAGCGGTTCCCCATCTCAGCCCAGAAAGCAGGTAGAACAACTTTTGTGGTGTCCTTTTGATGCCTACCGGAGCAATGTAAAAACTACCAACAGAACTCGTCCCTGGCACCTTCGCTAGTGGAGTTGTGCATGGGGTGTATTTATTAAAATTTTGTCACCAGCCGAGTCCAAAATTCAGCGGTTCCCCATCTCAGCCCAGAAAGCAGGTAGAACAACTTTTGTGGTGCCTTTCAGCTGCCTACCAAGGTAGTGTAAAAACTATCAAGAGAACTCTTGTCTGGCACCTTCCCCGGTGGAGTTGTGCATGGGGTGTCTTTGGAACATTTTGTCACCGGCCGACTCCAAAATTCAGCGGTTCCCCATCTCAGCCCAGAAAGCAGGTAGAACAACTTTTGTGGTGTCCTTTTGATGCCTACAGGAGCAATGTAAAAACTACCAGGAGAACTCCTGTCTGGCACCTTCCCCGGTGGAGTTGTGCATGGGGTGTGTTTGGAACATTTTGTCCCCAGCCGAGTCCAAAATTCAGCGGTTCCCCATCTCAGCCCAGAAAGCAGGAAGAACAACTTTTGTGGTGTCTTTCAGATGCCTACCAAGGTAGTGTAAAAACTATTAAGAGAACTCCTGTCTGGCACCTTCCCCGGTGGAGTTGTGCATGGGGTGTGTTTGGAACATTTTGTCACCGGCCGACTCCAAAATTCAGCGGTTCCCCATCTCAGCCCAGAAAGCAGGTAGAATAACTTTTGTGGTGTCTTTCAGATGCCTACCGGAGCAATGTAAAAACTACCAGGAGAACTCCTGTCTGGCACCTTCCCCGGTGGAGTTGTGCATGGGGTGTGTTTGGAACATTTTGTCACCGGCCGAGTCCAAAATTCAGCGGTTCCCCATCTCAGCCCAGAAAGCAGGAAGAACAACTTTTGTGGTGCCTTTCAGCTGCCTACCGGAGCAATGTAAAAACTACCAGGAGAACTCCTGTCTGGCACCTTCCCCGGTGGAGTTGTGCATGGGTGTGTTTGGAACATTTTGTCACCAGCCGAGTCCAAAATTCAGCGGTTCCCCATCTCAGCCCAGAAAGCAGGTAGAACAACTTTTGTGGTGCCTTTCAGATGCCTACCAAGGTAGTGTAAAAACTACTAAGAGAACTCCTGTCTGGCACCTTCCCCGGTGGAGTTGTGCATGGGGTGTGTTTGGAACATTTTGTCACCGGCCGACTCCAAAATTCAGCGGTTCCCCATCTCAGCCCAGAAAGCAGGTAGAACAACTTTTGTGGTGTCTTTCAGATGCCTACCGGAGCAATGTAAAAACTACCAGGAGAACTCCTGTCTGGCACCTTCCCCGGTGGAGTTGTGCATGGGGTGTGTTTGGAACATTTTGTCACCGGCCGACTCCAAAATTCAGCGGTTCCCCATCTCAGCCCAGAAAGCAGGTAGAACAACTTTTGTGGTGTCTTTCAGATACCTACTGGAGCAATGTAAAAACTACCAGTAGAACTCCTGTCTGGCACCTTCCCCGGTGGAGTTGTGCATGGCGTGTGTTTGGAACATTTTGTCACCGGCCGACTCCAAAATTCAGCGGTTCCCCATCTCAGCCCAGAAAGCAGGTAGAACAACTTTTGTGGTGTCTTTCACATGCCTACCGGAGCAATGTAAAAACTATCAAGAGAACTCCTGTCTGGCACCTTCCCCGGTGGAGTTGTGCATGGGGTGTGTTTGGAACATTTTGTCACCGGCCGACTCCAAAATTCAGCGGTTCCCCATCTCAGCCCAGAAAGCAGGTAGAACAACTTTTGTGGTGTCCTTTTGATGCCTACCGGAGCAATGTAAAAACTACCAACAGAACTCGTCCCTGGCACCTTCGCTAGTGGAGTTGTGCATGGGGTGTATTTATTAAAATTTTGTCACCAGCCGAGTCCAAAATTCAGCGGTTCCCCATCTCAGCCCAGAAAGCAGGTAGAACAACTTTTGTGGTGCCTTTCAGCTGCCTACCAAGGTAGTGTAAAAACTACTAAGAGAACTCCTGTCTGGCACCTTCCCCGGTGGAGTTGTGCAGGGGGTGTGTTTGGAACATTTTGTCACCGGCCGACTCCAAAATTCAGCGGTTCCCCATCTCAGCCCAGAAAGCAGGTAGAACAACTTTTGTGGTGTCCTTTTGATGCCTACCGGAGCAATGTAAAAACTACCAACAGAACTCGTCCCTGGCACCTTCGCTAGTGGAGTTGTGCATGGGGTGTATTTATTAAAATTTTGTCACCAGCCGAGTCCAAAATTCAGCTGTTCCCCATCTCAGCCCAGAAAGCAGGTAGAATAACTTTTGTGGTGCCTTTCAGCTGCCTACCAAGGTAGTGTAAAAACTATCAAGAGAACTCTTGTCTGGCACCTTCCCCGGTGGAGTTGTGCATGGGGTGTCTTTGGAACATTTTGTCACCGGCCGAGTCCAAAATTCAGCGATTCCCCATCTCAGCCCAGAAAGCAGGTAGAACAACTTTTGTGGTGTCCTTTTGATGCCTACCGGAGCAATGTAAAAACTACCAGGAGAACTCCTGTCTGGCACCTTCCCCGGTGGAGTTGTGCATGGGGTGTCTTTGGAACATTTTGTCCCCAGCCGAGTCCAAAATTCAGCGGTTCCCCATCTCAGCCCAGAAAGCAGGAAGAACAACTTTTGTGGTGTCTTTCAGATGCCTACCAAGGTAGTGTAAAAACTATTAAGAGAACTCCTGTCTGGCACCTTCCCCGGTGGAGTTGTGCATGGGGTGTGTTTGGAACATTTTGTCACCAGCCGAGTCCAAAATTCAGCGGTTCCCCATCTCAGCCCAGAAAGCAGGTAGAACAACTTTTGTGGTGTCTTTCAGATACCTACCGGAGCAATGTAAAAACTACCAGTAGAACTCCTGTCTGGCACCTTCCCCGGTGGAGTTGTGCATGGGGTGTGTTTGGAACATTTTGTCACCGGCCGACTCCAAAATTCAGCGGTTCCCCATCTCAGCCCAGAAAGCAGGTAGAACAACTTTTGTGGTGTCTTTCAGATGCCTACCGGAGCAATGTAAAAACTACCAGGAGAACTCCTGTCTGGCACCTTCCCCGGTGGAGTTGTGCATGGGGTGTGTTTGGAACATTTTGTCACCGGCCGACTCCAAAATTCAGCGATTCCCCATCTCAGCCCAGAAAGCAGGAAGAACAACTTTTGTGGTGTCTTTCAGATGCCTACCGGAGCAATGTAAAAACTACCAGGAGAACTCCTGTCTGGCACCTTCCCCGGTGGAGTTGTGCATGGGGTGTGTTTGGAACATTTTGTCACCAGCCGAGTCCAAAATTCAGCGGTTCCCCATCTCAGCCCAGAAAGCAGGTAGAACAACTTTTGTGGTGCCTTTCAGCTGCCTACCAAGGTAGTGTAAAAACTACCAAGAGAACTCCTGCCTGGCACCTTCCCCGGTGGAGTTGTGCATGGGGTGTCTTTGGAACATTTTGTCACCGGCCGAGTCCAAAATTCAGCGATTCCCCATCTCAGCCCAGAAAGCAGGAAGAACAACTTTTGTGGCGTCCTTTTGATGCCTACAGGAGCAATGTAAAAACTACCAGGAGAACTCCTGTCTGGCACCTTCCCCGGTGGAGTTGTGCATGGGGTGTGTTTGGAACATTTTGTCACCAGCCGACTCCAAAATTCAGCGGTTCCCCATCTCAGCCCAGAAAGCAGGTAGAACAACTTTTGTGGTGTCTTTCAGATACCTACCGGAGCAATGTAAAAACTACCAGTAGAACTCCTGTCTGGCACCTTCCCCGGTGGAGTTGTGCATGGGGTGTCTTTGGAACATTTTGTCACCGGCCGAGTCCAAAATTCAGCGGTTCCCCATCTCAGCCCAGAAAGCAGGTAGAACAACTTTTGTGGTGTCCTTTTGATGCCTACCGGAGCAATGTAAAAACTACCAACAGAACTCGTCCCTGGCACCTTCGCTAGTGGAGTTGTGCATGGGGTGTATTTATTAAAATTTTGTCACCAGCCGAGTCCAAAATTCAGCGGTTCCCCATCTCAGCCCAGAAAGCAGGTAGAACAACTTTTGTGGTGCCTTTCAGCTGCCTACCAAGGTAGTGTAAAAACTATTAAGAGAACTCCTGTCTGGCACCTTCCCCGGTGGAGTTGTGCAGGGGGTGTGTTTGGAACATTTTGTCACCGGCCGAGTCCAAAATTCAGCGGTTCCCCATCTCAGCCCAGAAAGCAGGTAGAACAACTTTTGTGGTGTCCTTTTGATGCCTACCGGAGCAATGTAAAAACTACCAACAGAACTCGTCCCTGGCACCTTCGCTAGTGGAGTTGTGCATGGGGTGTATTTATTAAAATTTTGTCACCAGCCGAGTCCAAAATTCAGCTGTTCCCCATCTCAGCCCAGAAAGCAGGTAGAACAACTTTTGTGGTGCCTTTCAGCTGCCTACCAAGGTAGTGTAAAAACTATCAAGAGAACTCTTGTCTGGCACCTTCCCCGGTGGAGTTGTGCATGGGGTGTCTTTGGAACATTTTGTCACCGGCCGAGTCCAAAATTCAGCGATTCCCCATCTCAGCCCAGAAAGCAGGTAGAACAACTTTTGTGGTGTCCTTTTGATGCCTACAGGAGCAATGTAAAAACTACCAGGAGAACTCCTGTCTGGCACCTTCCCCGGTGGAGTTGTGCATGGGGTGTGTTTGGAACATTTTGTCCCCAGCCGAGTCCAAAATTCAGCGGTTCCCCATCTCAGCCCAGAAAGCAGGAAGAACAACTTTTGTGGTGTCTTTCAGATGCCTACCAAGGTAGTGTAAAAACTATTAAGAGAACTCCTGTCTGGCACCTTCCCCGGTGGAGTTGTGCATGGGGTGTGTTTGGAACATTTTGTCACCGGCCGACTCCAAAATTCAGCGGTTCCCCATCTCAGCCCAGAAAGCAGGAAGAACAACTTTTGTGGTGTCTTTCAGATGCCTACCAGAGCAATGTAAAAACTACCAGGAGAACTCCTGTCTGGCACCTTCCCCGGTGGAGTTGTGCATGGG
This sequence comes from Falco biarmicus, assembly GCF_023638135.1. Lineage (NCBI taxonomy): Eukaryota > Metazoa > Chordata > Aves > Falconiformes > Falconidae > Falco > Falco biarmicus. The sequence goes on along the minus strand of NW_026612027.1, from coordinate 39,493 downwards.
GTGTGTTTGGAACATTTTGTCACCAGCCGAGTCCAAAATTCAGCGGTTCCCCATCTCAGCCCAGAAAGCAGGTAGAACAACTTTTGTGGTGCCTTTCAGATGCCTACCAAGGTAGTGTAAAAACTACTAAGAGAACTCCTGTCTGGCACCTTCCCCGGTGGAGTTGTGCATGGGGTGTGTTTGGAACATTTTGTCACCAGCCGACTCCAAAATTCAGCGGTTCCCCATCTCAGCCCAGAAAGCAGGTAGAACAACTTTTGTGGTGTCTTTCAGATGCCTACCGGAGCAATGTAAAAACTACCAGGAGAACTCCTGTCTGGCACCTTCCCCGGTGGAGTTGTGCATGGGGTGTGTTTGGAACATTTTGTCACCGGCCGACTCCAAAATTCAGCGGTTCCCCATCTCAGCCCAGAAAGCAGGAAGAACAACTTTTGTGGTGCCTTTCAAATGCCTACCAAGGTAGTGTAAAAACTATTAAGAGAACTCCTGTCTGGCACCTTCCCCGGTGGAGTTGTGCATGGGGTGTGTTTGGAACATTTTGTCACCGGCCGACTCCAAAATTCAGCGGTTCCCCATCTCAGCCCAGAAAGCAGGTAGAACAACTTTTGTGGTGTCTTTCAGATGCCTACCGGAGCAATGTAAAAACTACCAGGAGAACTCCTGTCTGGCACCTTCCCCGGTGGAGTTGTGCATGGGGTGTTTTTGGAACATTTTGTCACCGGCCGAGTCCAAAATTCAGCGGTTCCCCATCTCAGCCCAGAAAGCAGGTAGAACAACTTTTGTGGTGCCTTTCAGATGCCTACCAAGGTAGTGTAAAAACTATCAAGAGAACTCTTGTCTGGCACCTTCCCCGGTGGAGTTGTGCATGGGGTGTCTTTGGAACATTTTGTCACCGGCCGAGTCCAAAATTCAGCTGTTCCCCATCTCAGCCCAGAAAGCAGGTAGAACAACTTTTGTGGTGCCTTTCAGCTGCCTACCAAGGTAGTGTAAAAACTATTAAGAGAACTCCTGTCTGGCACCTTCCCCGGTGGAGTTGTGCATGGGGTGTGTTTGGAACATTTTGTCACCGGCCGACTCCAAAATTCAGCGGTTCCCCATCTCAGCCCAGAAAGCAGGTAGAACAACTTTTGTGGTGTCTTTCAGATGCCTACTGGAGCAATGTAAAAACTACCAGGAGAACTCCTGTCTGGCACCTTCCCCGGTGGAGTTGTGCATGGGGTGTGTTTGGAACATTTTGTCACCGGCCGACTCCAAAATTCAGCGGTTCCCCATCTCAGCCCAGAAAGCAGGTAGAACAACTTTTGTGGTGCCTTTCAGATGCCTACCAAGGTAGTGTAAAAACTACTAAGAGAACTCCTGTCTGGCACCTTCCCCGGTGGAGTTGTGCATGGGGTGTCTTTGGAACATTTTGTCACCGGCCGAGTCCAAAATTCAGCGGTTCCCCATCTCAGCCCAGAAAGCAGGAAGAACAACTTTTGTGGTGTTCTTTTGATGCCTACCAGAGCAATGTAAAAACTACCAACAGAACTCGTCCCTGGCACCTTCGCTAGTGGAGTTGTGCATGGGGTGTGTTTGGAACATTTTTTCACCGGCCGACTCCAAAATTCAGCGGTTCCCCATCTCAGCCCAGAAAGCAGGTAGAACAACTTTTGTGGTGTCTTTCAGATGCCTACCGGAGCAATGTAAAAACTACTAAGAGAACTCCTGTCTGGCACCTTCCCCGGTGGAGTTGTGCATGGGGTGTGTTTGGAACATTTTGTCACCGGCCGAGTCCAAAATTCAGCGGTTCCCCATCTCAGCCCAGAAAGCAGGTAGAACAACTTTTGTGGTGCCTTTCAGATGCCTACCAAGGTAGTGTAAAAACTATCAAGAGAACTCTTGTCTGGCACCTTCCCCGGTGGAGTTGTGCATGGGGTGTGTTTGGAACATTTTGTCACCAGCCGACTCCAAAATTCAGCGGTTCCCCATCTCAGCCCAGAAAGCAGGTAGAACAACTTTTGTGGTGCCTTTCAGATGCCTACCAAGGTAGTGTAAAAACTACCAAGAGAACTCCTGCCTGGCACCTTCCCCGGTGGAGTTGTGCATGGGGTGTCTTTGGAACATTTTGTCACCGGCCGAGTCCAAAATTCAGCTGTTCCCCATCTCAGCCCAGAAAGCAGGTAGAACAACTTTTGTGGTGCCTTTCAGCTGCCTACCAAGGTAGTGTAAAAACTATTAAGAGAACTCCTGTCTGGCACCTTCCCCGGTGGAGTTGTGCATGGGGTGTGTTTGGAACATTTTGTCACCGGCCGACTCCAAAATTCAGCGGTTCCCCATCTCAGCCCAGAAAGCAGGTAGAACAACTTTTGTGGTGTCTTTCAGATGCCTACTGGAGCAATGTAAAAACTACCAGGAGAACTCCTGTCTGGCACCTTCCCCGGTGGAGTTGTGCATGGCGTGTGTTTGGAACATTTTGTCACCGGCCGAGTCCAAAATTCAGCGGTTCCCCATCTCAGCCCAGAAAGCAGGTAGAACAACTTTTGTGGTGTCTTTCAGATGCCTACTGGAGCAATGTAAAAACTACCAGGAGAACTCCTGTCTGGCACCTTCCCCGGTGGAGTTGTGCATGGGGTGTGTTTGGAACATTTTGTCACCGGCCGACTCCAAAATTCAGCGGTTCCCCATCTCAGCCCAGAAAGCAGGTAGAACAACTTTTGTGGTGCCTTTCAGATGCCTACCGGAGCAATGTAAAAACTACCAGGAGAACTCCTGTCTGGCACCTTCCCCGGTGGAGTTGTGCATGGGGTGTGTTTGGAACATTTTGTCACCAGCCGAGTCCAAAATTCAGCGGTTCCCCATCTCAGCCCAGAAAGCAGGTAGAACAACTTTTGTGGTGCCTTTCAGATGCCTACCAAGGTAGTGTAAAAACTACTAAGAGAACTCCTGTCTGGCACCTTCCCCGGTGGAGTTGTGCATGGGGTGTCTTTGGAACATTTTGTCACCAGCCGAGTCCAAAATTCAGCGATTCCCCATCTCAGCCCAGAAAGCAGGAAGAACAACTTTTGTGGTGTTCTTTTGATGCCTACCGGAGCAATGTAAAAACTACCAACAGAACTCGTCCCTGGCACCTTCGCTAGTGGAGTTGTGCATGGGGTGTGTTTGGAACATTTTTTCACCGGCCGACTCCAAAATTCAGCGGTTCCCCATCTCAGCCCAGAAAGCAGGTAGAACAACTTTTGTGGTGTCTTTCAGATGCCTACCGGAGCAATGTAAAAACTACTAAGAGAACTCCTGTCTGGCACCTTCCCCGGTGGAGTTGTGCATGGGGTGTGTTTGGAACATTTTGTCACCGGCCGACTCCAAAATTCAGCGGTTCCCCATCTCAGCCCAGAAAGCAGGAAGAACAACTTTTGTGGTGTCTTTCAGATGCCTACCGGAGCAATGTAAAAACTACCAGGAGAACTCCTGTCTGGCACCTTCCCCGGTGGAGTTGTGCATGGGGTGTGTTTGGAACATTTTGTCACCAGCCGAGTCCAAAATTCAGCGGTTCCCCATCTCAGCCCAGAAAGCAGGTAGAACAATTTTGTGGTGTCTTTCAGATGCCTACCGGAGCAATGTAAAAACTACCAGGAGAACTCCTGTCTGGCACCTTCCCCGGTGGAGTTGTGCATGGGGTGTGTTTGGAACATTTTGTCACCAGCCGAGTCCAAAATTCAGCGGTTCCCCATCTCAGCCCAGAAAGCAGGTAGAACAACTTTTGTGGTGCCTTTCAGATGCCTACCAAGGTAGTGTAAAAACTACTAAGAGAACTCCTGTCTGGCACCTTCCCCGGTGGAGTTGTGCATGGGGTGTCTTTGGAACATTTTGTCACCGGCCGAGTCCAAAATTCAGCGATTCCCCATCTCAGCCCAGAAAGCAGGAAGAACAACTTTTGTGGTGTTCTTTTGATGCCTACCGGAGCAATGTAAAAACTACCAACAGAACTCGTCCCTGGCACCTTCGCTAGTGGAGTTGTGCATGGGGTGTGTTTGGAACATTTTGTCACCGGCCGACTCCAAAATTCAGCGATTCCCCATCTCAGCCCAGAAAGCAGGTAGAACAACTTTTGTGGTGCCTTTCAGCTGCCTACCGGAGCAATGTAAAAACTAGCAGGAGAACTCCTGTCTGGCACCTTCCCCGGTGGAGTTGTGCATGGGGTGTGTTTGGAACATTTTGTCACCGGCCGAATCCAAAATTCAGCGGTTCCCCATCTCAGCCCAGAAAGCAGGAAGAACAACTTTTGTGGTGTCTTTCAGATGCCTACTGGAGCAATGTAAAAACTACTAAGAGAACTCCTGTCTGGCACCTTCCCCGGTGGAGTTGTGCATGGGGTGTGTTTGGAACATTTTGTCACCGGCCGAGTCCAAAATTCAGCGGTTCCCCATCTCAGCCCAGAAAGCAGGTAGAACAACTTTTGTGGTGTCCTTTTGATGCCTACCGGAGCAATGTAAAAACTACCAACAGAACTCGTCCCTGGCACCTTCGCTAGTGGAGTTGTGCATGGGGTGTATTTATTAAAATTTTGTCACCAGCCGAGTCCAAAATTCAGCGGTTCCCCATCTCAGCCCAGAAAGCAGGTAGAACAACTTTTGTGGTGCCTTTCAGGTGCCTACCAAGGTAGTGTAAAAACTACTAAGACAACTCCTGTCTGGCACCTTCCCCGGTGGAGTTGTGCATGGGGTGTGTTTGGAACATTTTGTCACCGGCCGACTCCAAAATTCAGCGGTTCCCCATCTCAGCCCAGAAAGCAGGTAGAACAACTTTTGTGGTGTCTTTCAGATGCCTACCGGAGCAATGTAAAAACTACCAGGAGAACTCCTGTCTGGCACCTTCCCCGGTGGAGTTGTGCATGGCGTGTGTTTGGAACATTTTGTCACCGGCCGACTCCAAAATTCAGCGGTTCCCCATCTCAGCCCAGAAAGCAGGTAGAACAACTTTTGTGGTGTCTTTCAGATGCCTACCGGAGCAATGTAAAAACTACCAGGAGAACTCCTGTCTGGCACCTTCCCCGGTGGAGTTGTGCATGGGGTGTGTTTGGAACATTTTGTCACCGGCCGACTCCAAAATTCAGCGGTTCCCCATCTCAGCCCAGAAAGCAGGAAGAACAACTTTTGTGGTGCCTTTCAAATGCCTACCAAGGTAGTGTAAAAACTACCAAGAAAACTCCTGCCTGGCACCTTCCCCGGTGGAGTTGTGCATGGGGTGTGTTTGGAACATTTTGTCACCGGCCGACTCCAAAATTCAGCGGTTCCCCATCTCAGCCCAGAAAGCAGGTAGAACAACTTTTGTGGTGTCTTTCAGATGCCTACCGGACCAATGTAAAAACTACCAGGAGAACTCCTGTCTGGCACCTTCCCCGGTGGAGTTGTGCATGGGGTGTGTTTGGAACATTTTGTCACCGGCCAACTCCAAAATTCAGCGGTTCCCCATCTCAGCCCAGAAAGCAGGTAGAACAACTTTTGTGGTGCCTTTCAGCTGCCTACCAAGGTAGTGTAAAAACTATCAAGAGAACTCTTGTCTGGCATCTTCCCCGGTGGAGTTGTGCATGGGGTGTGTTTGGAACATTTTGTCACCAGCCGAGTCCAAAATTCAGCGGTTCCCCATCTCAGCCCAGAAAGCAGGTAGAACAACTTTTGTGGTGCCTTTCAGATGCCTACCAAGGTAGTGTAAAAACTACCAAGAGAACTCCTGCCTGGCACCTTCCCCGGTGGAGTTGTGCATGGGGTGTGTTTGGAACATTTTGTCACCAGCCGAGTCCAAAATTCAGCGGTTCCCCATCTCAGCCCAGAAAGCAGGTAGAACAACTTTTGTGGTGCCTTTCAGCTGCCTACCAAGGTAGTGTAAAAACTATTAAGAGAACTCCTGTCTGGCACCTTCCCCGGTGGAGTTGTGCATGGGGTGTGTTTGGAACATTTTGTCACCGGCCGACTCCAAAATTCAGCGGTTCCCCATCTCAGCCCAGAAAGCAGGTAGAACAACTTTTGTGGTGTCCTTTTGATGCCTACCGGAGCAATGTAAAAACTACCAGGAGAACTCCTGTCTGGCACCTTCCCCGGTGGAGTTGTGCATGGCGTGTGTTTGGAACATTTTGTCACCGGCCGAGTCCAAAATTCAGCGGTTCCCCATCTCAGCCCAGAAAGCAGGAAGAACAACTTTTGTGGTGTCTTTCAGATGCCTACCAGAGCAATGTAAAAACTACCAGGAGAACTCCTGCCTGGCACCTTCCCCGGTGGAGTTGTGCATGGGGTGTGTTTGGAACATTTTGTCACCGGCCGACTCCAAAATTCAGCGGTTCCCCATCTCAGCCCAGAAAGCAGGTAGAACAACTTTTGTGGTGTCTTTCAGATGCCTACCGGAGCAATGTAAAAACTACCAGGAGAACTCCTGTCTGGCACCTTCCCCGGTGGAGTTGTGCATGGGGTGTGTTTGGAACATTTTGTCACCGGCCGACTCCAAAATTCAGCGGTTCCCCATCTCAGCCCAGAAAGCAGGTAGAACAACTTTTGTGGTGCCTTTCAGCTGCCTACCAAGGTAGTGTAAAAACTACTAAGAGAACTCCTGTCTGGCACCTTCCCCGGTGGAGTTGTGCATGGGGTGTGTTTGGAACATTTTGTCACCGGCCGAGTCCAAAATTCAGCGATTCCCCATCTCAGCCCAGAAAGCAGGAAGAACAACTTTTGTGGTGTTCTTTTGATGCCTACCGGAGCAATGTAAAAACTACCAACAGAACTCGTCCCTGGCACCTTCGCTAGTGGAGTTGTGCATGGGGTGTGTTTGGAACATTTTTTCACCGGCCGTCTCCAAAATTCAGCGGTTCCCCATCTCAGCCCAGAAAGCAGGTAGAACAACTTTTGTGGTGTCTTTCAGATGCCTACCGGAGCAATGTAAAAACTACTAAGAGAACTCCTGTCTGGCACCTTCCCCGGTGGAGTTGTGCATGGGGTGTGTTTGGAACATTTTGTCACCGGCCGACTCCAAAATTCAGCGGTTCCCCATCTCAGCCCAGAAAGCAGGAAGAACAACTTTTGTGGTGTCTTTCAGATGCCTACCGGAGCAATGTAAAAACTACCAGGAGAACTCCTGTCTGGCACCTTCCCCGGTGGAGTTGTGCATGGGGTGTGTTTGGAACATTTTGTCACCGGCCGACTCCAAAATTCAGCGGTTCCCCATCTCAGCCCAGAAAGCAGGTAGAACAACTTTTGTGGTGTCTTTCAGATGCCTACCGGAGCAATGTAAAAACTACCAGGAGAACTCCTGTCTGGCACCTTCCCCGGTGGAGTTGTGCATGGGGTGTGTTTGGAACATTTTGTCACCAGCCGAGTCCAAAATTCAGCGGTTCCCCATCTCAGCCCAGAAAGCAGGTAGAACAACTTTTGTGGTGCCTTTCAGATGCCTACCAAGGTAGTGTAAAAACTACTAAGAGAACTCCTGTCTGGCACCTTCCCCGGTGGAGTTGTGCATGGGGTGTCTTTGGAACATTTTGTCACCGGCCGAGTCCAAAATTCAGTGATTCCCCATCTCAGCCCAGAAAGCAGGAAGAACAACTTTTGTGGTGTTCTTTTGATGCCTACCGGAGCAATGTAAAAACTACCAACAGAACTCGTCCCTGGCACCTTCGCTAGTGGAGTTGTGCATGGGGTGTGTTTGGAACATTTTGTCACCGGCCGACTCCAAAATTCAGCGATTCCCCATCTCAGCCCAGAAAGCAGGTAGAACAACTTTTGTGGTGTCTTTCAGATGCCTACCGGAGCAATGTAAAAACTACCAGGAGAACTCCTGTCTGGCACCTTCCCCGGTGGAGTTGTGCATGGGGTGTGTTTGGAACATTTTGTCACCGGCCGAATCCAAAATTCAGCGGTTCCCCATCTCAGCCCAGAAAGCAGGAAGAACAACTTTTGTGGTGTCTTTCAGATGCCTACTGGAGCAATGTAAAAACTACCAGGAGAACTCCTGTCTGGCACCTTCCCCGGTGGAGTTGTGCATGGGGTGTGTTTGGAACATTTTGTCACCAGCCGAGTCCAAAATTCAGCGGTTCCCCATCTCAGCCCAGAAAGCAGGTAGAATAACTTTTGTGGTGATTTTCAGCTGCGTACCAAGGTAGTGTAAAAACTACTAAGAGAACTCCTGTCTGGCACCTTCCCCGGTGGAGTTGTGCATGGGGTGTGTTTGGAACATTTTGTCACCGGCCGAGTCCAAAATTCAGCGGTTCCCCATCTCAGCCCAGAAAGCAGGTAGAACAACTTTTGTGGTGTCCTTTTGATGCCTACCGGAGCAATGTAAAAACTACCAACAGAACTCGTCCCTGGCACCTTCGCTAGTGGAGTTGTGCATGGGGTGTATTTATTAAAATTTTGTCACCAGCCGAGTCCAAAATTCAGCGGTTCCCCATCTCAGCCCAGAAAGCAGGTAGAACAACTTTTGTGGTGCCTTTCAGGTGCCTACCAAGGTAGTGTAAAAACTACTAAGAGAACTCCTGTCTGGCACCTTCCCCGGTGGAGTTGTGCATGGGGTGTGTTTGGAACATTTTGTCACCGGCCGAGTCCAAAATTCAGCGGTTCCCCATCTCAGCCCAGAAAGCAGGTAGAACAACTTTTGTGGTGTCTTTCAGATGCCTACCGGAGCAATGTAAAAACTACCAGGAGAACTCCTGTCTGGCACCTTCCCCGGTGGAGTTGTGCATGGGGTGTGTTTGGAACATTTTGTCACCGGCCGACTCCAAAATTCAGCGGTTCCCCATCTCAGCCCAGAAAGCAGGTAGAACAACTTTTGTGGTGCCTTTCAGATGCCTACCAAGGTAGTGTAAAAACTACTAAAAGAACTCCTGTCTGGCACCTTCCCCGGTGGAGTTGTGCATGGGGTGTCTTTGGAACATTTTGTCACCGGCCGAGTCCAAAATTCAGCGATTCCCCATCTCAGCCCAGAAAGCAGGAAGAACAACTTTTGTGGTGTTCTTTTGATGCCTACCGGAGCAATGTAAAAACTACCAACAGAACTCGTCCCTGGCACCTTCGCTAGTGGAGTTGTGCATGGGGTGTGTTTGGAACATTTTGTCACCGGCCGACTCCAAAATTCAGCGATTCCCCATCTCAGCCCAGAAAGCAGGTAGAACAACTTTTGTGGTGTCTTTCAGATGCCTACCGGAGCAATGTAAAAACTACCAGGAGAACTCCTGTCTGGCACCTTCCCCGGTGGAGTTGTGCATGGGGTGTGTTTGGAACATTTTGTCACCGGCCAACTCCAAAATTCAGCGGTTCCCCATCTCAGCCCAGAAAGCAGGTAGAACAACTTTTGTGGTGCCTTTCAGCTGCCTACCAAGGTAGTGTAAAAACTATCAAGAGAACTCTTGTCTGGCACCTTCCCCGGTGGAGTTGTGCATGGGGTGTGTTTGGAACATTTTGTCACCAGCCGAGTCCAAAATTCAGCGGTTCCCCATCTCAGCCCAGAAAGCAGGTAGAACAACTTTTGTGGTGTCTTTCACATGCCTACCGGAGCAATGTAAAAACTACCAGGAGAACTCCTGTCTGGCACCTTCCCCGGTGGAGTTGTGCATGGCGTGTGTTTGGAACATTTTGTCACCGGCCGAGTCCAAAATTCAGCGGTTCCCCATCTCAGCCCAGAAAGCAGGAAGAACAACTTTTGTGGTGTCTTTCAGATGCCTACCAGAGCAATGTAAAAACTACCAGGAGAACTCCTGTCTGGCACCTTCCCCGGTGGAGTTGTGCATGGGGTGTGTTTGGAACATTTTGTCACCGGCCGACTCCAAAATTCAGCGGTTCCCCATCTCAGCCCAGAAAGCAGGTAGAACAACTTTTGTGGTGTCTTTCAGATGCCTACCGGAGCAATGTAAAAACTACCAGGAGAACTCCTGTCTGGCACCTTCCCCGGTGGAGTTGTGCATGGGGTGTGTTTGGAACATTTTTTCACCGGCCAACTCCAAAATTCAGCGGTTCCCCATCTCAGCCCAGAAAGCAGGTAGAACAACTTATGTGGTGTCTTTCAGATGCCTACCGGAGCAATGTAAAAACTACCAGGAGAACTCCTGTCTGGCACCTTCCCCGGTGGAGTTGTGCATGGGGTGTGTTTGGAACATTTTGTCACCAGCCGAGTCCAAAATTCAGCGGTTCCCCATCTCAGCCCAGAAAGCAGGTAGAACAACTTTTGTGGTGCCTTTCAGCTGCCTACCAAGGTAGTGTAAAAACTACCAAGAGAACTCCTGCCTGGCACCTTCCCCGGTGGAGTTGTGCATGGGGTGTCTTTGGAACATTTTGTCACCGGCCGAGTCCAAAATTCAGCGGTTCCCCATCTCAGCCCAGAAAGCAGGTAGAACAACTTTTGTGGTGTCTTTCAGATGCCTACCGGAGCAATGTAAAAACTACCAGGAGAACTCCTGTCTGGCACCTTCCCCGGTGGAGTTGTGCATGGGGTGTCTTTGGAACATTTTGTCACCGGCCGACTCCAAAATTCAGCGGTTCCCCATCTCAGCCCAGAAAGCAGGTAGAACAACTTTTGTGGTGTCTTTCAGCTGCCTACCGGAGCAATGTAAAAACTACCAGGAGAACTCCTGTCTGGCACCTTCCCCGGTGGAGTTGTGCATGGGGTGTGTTTGGAACATTTTGTCACCAGCCGAGTCCAAAATTCAGCGGTTCCCCATCTCAGCCCAGAAAGCAGGTAGAGCAACTTTTGTGGTGCCTTTCAGCTGCCTACCAAGGTAGTGTAAAAACTACCAAGACAACTCCTGCCTGGCACCTTCCCCGGTGGAGTTGTGCATGGGGTGTCTTTGGAACATTTTGTCACCGGCCGAGTCCAAAATTCAGCGATTCCCCATCTCAGCCCAGAAAGCAGGAAGAACAACTTTTGTGGTGTCCTTTTGATGCCTACAGGAGCAATGTAAAAACTACCAGGAGAACTCCTGTCTGGCACCTTCCCCGGTGGAGTCGTGCATGGGGTGTGTTTGGAACATTTTGTCACCGGCCGACTCCAAAATTCAGCGGTTCCCCATCTCAGCCCAGAAAGCAGGTAGAACAACTTTTGTGGTGCCTTTCAGATGCCTACCGGAGCAATGTAAAAACTACCAGGAGAACTCCTGTCTGGCACCTTCCCCGGTGGAGTTGTGCATGGGGTGTGTTTGGAACATTTTGTCACCGGCCGACTCCAAAATTCAGCGGTTCCCCATCTCAGCCCAGAAAGCAGGTAGAACAACTTTTGTGGTGTCTTTCAGATGCCTACCGGAGCAATGTAAAAACTACCAGGAGAACTCCTGTCTGGCACCTTCCCCGGTGGAGTTGTGCATGGGGTGTGTTTGGAACATTTTGTCACCGGCCGACTCCAAAATTCAGCGGTTCCCCATCTCAGCCCAGAAAGCAGGTAGAACAACTTTTGTGGTGCCTTTCAGCTGCCTACCAAGGTAGTGTAAAAACTACCAAGAGAACTCCTGCCTGGCACCTTCCCCGGTGGAGTTGTGCATGGGGTGTCTTTGGAACATTTTGTCACCGGCCGAGTCCAAAATTCAGCGATTCCCCATCTCAGCCCAGAAAGCAGGAAGAACAACTTTTGTGGTGTCCTTTTGATGCCTACAGGAGCAATGTAAAAACTACCAGGAGAACTCCTGTCTGGCACCTTCCCCGGTGGAGTTGTGCATGGGGTGTGTTTGGAACATTTTGTCACCGGCCGACTCCAAAATTCAGCGGTTCCCCATCTCAGCCCAGAAAGCAGGTAGAACAACTTTTGTGGTGTCTTTCAGATGCCTACCGGAGCAATGTAAAAACTACCAGGAGAACTCCTGTCTGGCACCTTCCCCGGTGGAGTTGTGCATGGGGTGTCTTTGGAACATTTTGTCACCGGCCGACTCCAAAATTCAGCGATTCCCCATCTCAGCCCAGAAAGCAGGTAGAACAACTTTTGTGGTGTCTTTCAGATGCCTACCGGAGCAATGTAAAAACTACCAGGAGAACTCCTGTCTGGCACCTTCCCCGGTGGAGTTGTGCATGGGGTGTGTTTGGAACATTTTGTCACCGGCCGACTCCAAAATTCAGCGGTTCCCCATCTCAGCCCAGAAAGCAGGTAGAACAACTTTTGTGGTGCCTTTCAGCTGCCTACCAAGGTAGTGTAAAAACTACCAAGAGAACTCCTGCCTGGCACCTTCCCCGGTGGAGTTGTGCATGGGGTGTGTTTGGAACATTTTGTCACCGGCCGAGTCCAAAATTCAGCGATTCCCCATCTCAGCCCAGAAAGCAGGTAGAACAACTTTTGTGGTGTCTTTCAGATGCCTACCGGAGCAATGTAAAAACTACCAGGAGAACTCCTGTCTGGCACCTTCCCCGGTGGAGTTGTGCATGGGGTGTGTTTGGAACATTTTGTCACCGGCCAACTCCAAAATTCAGCGGTTCCCCATCTCAGCCCAGAAAGCAGGTAGAACAACTTATGTGGTGTCTTTCAGATGCCTACCGGAGCAATGTAAAAACTACCAGGAGAACTCCTGTCTGGCACCTTCCCCGGTGGAGTTGTGCATGGGGTGTGTTTGGAACATTTTGTCACCAGCCGAGTCCAAAATTCAGCGGTTCCCCATCTCAGCCCAGAAAGCAGGTAGAACAACTTTTGTGGTGCCTTTCAGCTGCCTACCAAGGTAGTGTAAAAACTACCAAGAGAACTCCTGCCTGGCACCTTCCCCGGTGGAGTTGTGCATGGGGTGTCTTTGGAACATTTTGTCACCGGCCGAGTCCAAAATTCAGCGGTTCCCCATCTCAGCCCAGAAAGCAGGTAGAACAACTTTTGTGGTGTCTTTCAGATGCCTACCGGAGCAATGTAAAAACTACCAGGAGAACTCCTGTCTGGCACCTTCCCCGGTGGAGTTGTGCATGGGGTGTCTTTGGAACATTTTGTCACCGGCCGACTCCAAAATTCAGCGGTTCCCCATCTCAGCCCAGAAAGCAGGTAGAACAACTTTTGTGGTGTCTTTCAGCTGCCTACCGGAGCAATGTAAAAACTACCAGGAGAACTCCTGTCTGGCACCTTCCCCGGTGGAGTTGTGCATGGGGTGTGTTTGGAACATTTTGTCACCAGCCGAGTCCAAAATTCAGCGGTTCCCCATCTCAGCCCAGAAAGCAGGTAGAGCAACTTTTGTGGTGCCTTTCAGCTGCCTACCAAGGTAGTGTAAAAACTACCAAGAGAACTCCTGCCTGGCACCTTCCCCGGTGGAGTTGTGCATGGGGTGTGTTTGGAACATTTTGTCACCGGCCGAGTCCAAAATTCAGCGATTCCCCATCTCAGCCCAGAAAGCAGGAAGAACAACTTTTGTGGTGTCCTTTTGATGCCTACAGGAGCAATGTAAAAACTACCAGGAGAACTCCTGTCTGGCACCTTCCCCGGTGGAGTCGTGCATGGGGTGTGTTTGGAACATTTTGTCACCGGCCGACTCCAAAATTCAGCGGTTCCCCATCTCAGCCCAGAAAGCAGGTAGAACAACTTTTGTGGTGTCTTTCAGATGCCTACCGGAGCAATGTAAAAACTACCAGGAGAACTCCTGTCTGGCACCTTCCCCGGTGGAGTTGTGCATGGGGTGTGTTTGGAACATTTTGTCACCGGCCGACTCCAAAATTCAGCGGTTCCCCATCTCAGCCCAGAAAGCAGGTAGAACAACTTTTGTGGTGTCTTTCAGATGCCTACCGGAGCAATGTAAAAACTACCAGGAGAACTCCTGTCTGGCACCTTCCCCGGTGGAGTTGTGCATGGGGTGTGTTTGGAACATTTTGTCACCGGCCGACTCCAAAATTCAGCGGTTCCCCATCTCAGCCCAGAAAGCAGGTAGAACAACTTTTGTGGTGCCTTTCAGCTGCCTACCAAGGTAGTGTAAAAACTACCAAGAGAACTCCTGCCTGGCACCTTCCCCGGTGGAGTTGTGCATGGGGTGTCTTTGGAACATTTTGTCACCGGCCGAGTCCAAAATTCAGCGATTCCCCATCTCAGCCCAGAAAGCAGGAAGAACAACTTTTGTGGTGTCCTTTTGATGCCTACAGGAGCAATGTAAAAACTACCAGGAGAACTCCTGTCTGGCACCTTCCCCGGTGGAGTTGTGCATGGGGTGTGTTTGGAACATTTTGTCACCGGCCGACTCCAAAATTCAGCGGTTCCCCATCTCAGCCCAGAAAGCAGGTAGAACAACTTTTGTGGTGTCTTTCAGATGCCTACCGGAGCAATGTAAAAACTACCAGGAGAACTCCTGTCTGGCACCTTCCCCGGTGGAGTTGTGCATGGGGTGTCTTTGGAACATTTTGTCACCGGCCGACTCCAAAATTCAGCGATTCCCCATCTCAGCCCAGAAAGCAGGTAGAACAACTTTTGTGGTGTCTTTCAGATGCCTACCGGAGCAATGTAAAAACTACCAGGAGAACTCCTGTCTGGCACCTTCCCCGGTGGAGTTGTGCATGGGGTGTGTTTGGAACATTTTGTCACCGGCCGACTCCAAAATTCAGCGGTTCCCCATCTCAGCCCAGAAAGCAGGTAGAACAACTTTTGTGGTGCCTTTCAGCTGCCTACCAAGGTAGTGTAAAAACTACCAAGAGAACTCCTGCCTGGCACCTTCCCCGGTGGAGTTGTGCATGGGGTGTCTTTGGAACATTTTGTCACCGGCCGAGTCCAAAATTCAGCGATTCCCCATCTCAGCCCAGAAAGCAGGAAGAACAACTTTTGTGGTGTCTTTCAGATGCCTACCGGAGCAATGTAAAAACTACCAGGAGAACTCCTGTCTGGCACCTTCCCCGGTGGAGTTGTGCATGGGGTGTGTTTGGAACATTTTGTCACCGGCCGACTCCAAAATTCAGCGGTTCCCCATCTCAGCCCAGAAAGCAGGTAGAACAACTTTTGTGGTGTCTTTCAGATGCCTACCGGAGCAATGTAAAAACTACCAGGAGAACTCCTGTCTGGCACCTTCCCCGGTGGAGTTGTGCATGGCGTGTGTTTGGAACATTTTGTCACCGGCCGACTCCAAAATTCAGCGGTTCCCCATCTCAGCCCAGAAAGCAGGTAGAACAACTTTTGTGGTGTCTTTCAGATGCCTACCGGAGCAATGTAAAAACTACCAGGAGAACTCCTGTCTGGCACCTTCCCCAGTGGAGTTGTGCATGGGGTGTATTTATTAAAATTTTGTCACCAGCCGAGTCCAAAATTCAGCGGTTCCCCATCTCAGCCCAGAAAGCAGGTAGAACAACTTTTGTGGTGCCTTTCAGATGCCTACCAAGGTAGTGTAAAAACTACTAAGAGAACTCCTGCCTGGCACCTTCCCCGGTGGAGTTGTGCATGGGGTGTCTTTGGAACATTTTGTCACCGGCCGAGTCCAAAATTCAGCGATTCCCCATCTCAGCCCAGAAAGCAGGTAGAACAACTTTTGTGGTGTCTTTCAGATGCCTACCGGAGCAATGTAAAAACTACCAGGAGAACTCCTGTCTGGCACCTTCCCCGGTGGAGTTGTGCATGGGGTGTGTTTGGAACATTTTGTCACCGGCCGACTCCAAAATTCAGCGGTTCCCCATCTCAGCCCAGAAAGCAGGAAGAACAACTTTTGTGGTGCCTTTCAAGTGCCTACCAAGGTAGTGTAAAAACTACCAAGAAAACTCCTGCCTGGCACCTTCCCCGGTGGAGTTGTGCATGGGGTGTGTTTGGAACATTTTGTCACCGGCCGACTCCAAAATTCAGCGGTTCCCCATCTCAGCCCAGAAAGCAGGTAGAACAACTTTTGTGGTGTCTTTCAGATGCCTACCGGAGCAATGTAAAAACTACCAGGAGAACTCCTGTCTGGCACCTTCCCCGGTGGAGTTGTGCATGGGGTGTGTTTGGAACATTTTGTCACCGGCCAACTCCAAAATTCAGCGGTTCCCCATCTCAGCCCAGAAAGCAGGTAGAACAACTTTTGTGGTGCCTTTCAGCTGCCTGCCAAGGTAGTGTAAAAACTATCAAGAGAACTCTTGTCTGGCACCTTCCCCGGTGGAGTTGTGCATGGGGTGTGTTTGGAACATTTTGTCACCAGCCGAGTCCAAAATTCAGCGGTTCCCCATCTCAGCCCAGAAAGCAGGTAGAACAACTTTTGTGGTGTCTTTCACATGCCTACCGGAGCAATGTAAAAACTACCAGGAGAACTCCTGTCTGGCACCTTCCCCGGTGGAGTTGTGCATGGCGTGTGTTTGGAACATTTTGTCACCGGCCGAGTCCAAAATTCAGCGGTTCCCCATCTCAGCCCAGAAAGCAGGAAGAACAACTTTTGTGGTGTCTTTCAGATGCCTACCGGAGCAATGTAAAAACTACCAGGAGAACTCCTGTCTGGCACCTTCCCCGGTGGAGTTGTGCATGGGGTGTGTTTGGAACATTTTGTCACCGGCCAACTCCAAAATTCAGCGGTTCCCCATCTCAGCCCAGAAAGCAGGTAGAACAACTTATGTGGTGTCTTTCAGATGCCTACCGGAGCAATGTAAAAACTACCAGGAGAACTCCTGTCTGGCACCTTCCCCGGTGGAGTTGTGCATGGGGTGTGTTTGGAACATTTTGTCACCGGCCGAGTCCAAAATTCAGCGGTTCCCCATCTCAGCCCAGAAAGCAGGTAGAACAACTTTTGTGGTGCCTTTCAGCTGCCTACCAAGGTAGTGTAAAAACTACCAAGAGAACTCCTGCCTGGCACCTTCCCCGGTGGAGTTGTGCATGGGGTGTCTTTGGAACATTTTGTCACCGGCCGAGTCCAAAATTCAGCGGTTCCCCATCTCAGCCCAGAAAGCAGGTAGAACAACTTTTGTGGTGTCTTTCAGATGCCTACCGGAGCAATGTAAAAACTACCAGGAGAACTCCTGTCTGGCACCTTCCCCGGTGGAGTTGTGCATGGGGTGTCTTTGGAACATTTTGTCACCGGCCGACTCCAAAATTCAGCGGTTCCCCATCTCAGCCCAGAAAGCAGGTAGAACAACTTTTGTGGTGTCTTTCAGATGCCTACCGGAGCAATGTAAAAACTACCAGGAGAACTCCTGTCTGGCACCTTCCCCGGTGGAGTTGTGCATGGGGTGTGTTTGGAACATTTTGTCACCAGCCGAGTCCAAAATTCAGCGGTTCCCCATCTCAGCCCAGAAAGCAGGTAGAGCAACTTTTGTGGTGCCTTTCAGCTGCCTACCAAGGTAGTGTAAAAACTACCAAGAGAACTCCTGCCTGGCACCTTCCCCGGTGGAGTTGTGCATGGGGTGTCTTTGGAACATTTTGTCACCGGCCGAGTCCAAAATTCAGCGATTCCCCATCTCAGCCCAGAAAGCAGGAAGAACAACTTTTGTGGTGTCCTTTTGATGCCTACAGGAGCAATGTAAAAACTACCAGGAGAACTCCTGTCTGGCACCTTCCCCGGTGGAGTTGTGCATGGGGTGTGTTTGGAACATTTTGTCACCGGCCGACTCCAAAATTCAGCGGTTCCCCATCTCAGCCCAGAAAGCAGGTAGAACAACTTTTGTGGTGTCTTTCAGATGCCTACCGGAGCAATGTAAAAACTACCAGGAGAACTCCTTTCTGGCACCTTCCCCGGTGGAGTTGTGCATGGGGTGTGTTTGGAACATTTTGTCACCGGCCGACTCCAAAATTCAGCGGTTCCCCATCTCAGCCCAGAAAGCAGGTAGAACAACTTATGTGGTGTCTTTCAGATGCCTACCGGAGCAATGTAAAAACTACCAGGAGAACTCCTGTCTGGCACCTTCCCCGGTGGAGTTGTGCATGGGGTGTGTTTGGAACATTTTGTCACCAGCCGAGTCCAAAATTCAGCGGTTCCCCATCTCAGCCCAGAAAGCAGGTAGAACAACTTTTGTGGTGCCTTTCAACTGCCTACCAAGGTAGTGTAAAAACTACCAACAGAACTCCTGCCTGGCACCTTCCCCGGTGGAGTTGTGCATGGGGTGTCTTTGGAACATTTTGTCACCGGCCGAGTCCAAAATTCAGCGGTTCCCCATCTCAGCCCAGAAAGCAGGTAGAACAACTTTTGTGGTGTCTTTCAGATGCCTACCGGAGCAATGTAAAAACTACCAGGAGAACTCCTGTCTGGCACCTTCCCCGGTGGAGTTGTGCATGGCGTGTCTTTGGAACATTTTGTCACCGGCCGACTCCAAAATTCAGCGGTTCCCCATCTCAGCCCAGAAAGCAGGTAGAACAACTTTTGTGGTGTCTTTCAGATGCCTACCGGAGCAATGTAAAAACTACCAGGAGAACTCCTGTCTGGCACCTTCCCCGGTGGAGTTGTGCATGGGGTGTGTTTGGAACATTTTGTCACCAGCCGAGTCCAAAATTCAGCGGTTCCCCATCTCAGCCCAGAAAGCAGGTAGAGCAACTTTTGTGGTGCCTTTCAGCTGCCTAGCAAGGTAGTGTAAAAACTACCAAGAGAACTCCTGCTTGGCACCTTCCCCGGTGGAGTTGTGCATGGGGTGTCTTTGGAACATTTTGTCACCGGCCGAGTCCAAAATTCAGCGATTCCCCATCTCAGCCCAGAAAGCAGGAAGAACAACTTTTGTGGTGTCCTTTTGATGCCTACAGGAGCAATGTAAAAACTACCAGGAGAACTCCTGTCTGGCACCTTCCCCGGTGGAGTTGTGCATGGGGTGTGTTTGGAACATTTTGTCACCGGCCGAGTCCAAAATTCAGCGGTTCCCCATCTCAGCCCAGAAAGCAGGTAGAACAACTTTTGTGGTGTCTTTCAGATGCCTACCGGAGCAATGTAAAAACTACCAGGAGAACTCCTGTCTGGCACCTTCCCCGGTGGAGTTGTGCATGGGGTGTGTTTGGAACATTTTGTCACCGGCCGACTCCAAAATTCAGCGATTCCCCATCTCAGCCCAGAAAGCAGGTAGAACAACTTTTGTGGTGTCCTTTCAGATGCCTACCGGAGCAATGTAAAAACTACCAGGAGAACTCCTGTCTGGCACCTTCCCCGGTGGAGTTGTGCATGGGGTGTGTTTGGAACATTTTGTCACCGGCCGACTCCAAAATTCAGCGGTTCCCCATCTCAGCCCAGAAAGCAGGTAGAACAACTTTTGTGGTGCCTTTCAGGTGCCTACCAAGGTAGTGTAAAAACTACTAAGAGAACTCCTGTCTGGCACCTTCCCCGGTGGAGTTGTGGATGGGGTGTGTTTGGAACATTTTGTCACCGGCCGACTCCAAAATTCAGCGGTTCCCCATCTCAGCCCAGAAAGCAGGTAGAACAACTTTTGTGGTGTCTTTCAGATGCCTACCGGAGCAATGTAAAAACTACCAGGAGAACTCCTGTCTGGCACCTTCCCCGGTGGAGTTGTGCATGGGGTGTGTTTGGAACATTTTGTCACCGGCCGACTCCAAAATTCAGCGGTTCCCCATCTCAGCCCAGAAAGCAGGAAGAACAACTTTTGTGGTGCCTTTCAAATGCCTACCAAGGTAGTGTAAAAACTACCAAGAAAACTCCTGCCTGGCACCTTCCCCGGTGGAGTTGTGCCTAGGGTGTGTTTGGAACATTTTGTCACCGGCCGACTCCAAAATTCAGCGGTTCCCCATCTCAGCCCAGAAAACAGGTAGAACAACTTTTGTGGTGTCTTTCAGATGCCTACCGGAGCAATGTAAAAACTACCAGGAGAACTCCTGTCTGGCACCTTCCCCGGTGGAGTTGTGCATGGGGTGTGTTTGGAACATTTTGTCACCAGCCAACTCCAAAATTCAGCGGTTCCCCATCTCAGCCCAGAAAGCAGGTAGAACAACTTTTGTGGTGCCTTTCAGCTGCCTACCAAGGTAGTGTAAAAACTATCAAGAGAACTCTTGTCTGGCACCTTCCCCGGTGGAGTTGTGCATGGGGTGTGTTTGGAACATTTTGTCACCAGCCGAGTCCAAAATTCAGCGGTTCCCCATCTCAGCCCAGAAAGCAGGTAGAACAACTTTTGTGGTGTCTTTCACATGCCTACCGGAGCAATGTAAAAACTACCAGGAGAACTCCTGTCTGGCACCTTCCCCGGTGGAGTTGTGCATGGCGTGTGTTTGGAACATTTTGTCACCGGCCGAGTCCAAAATTCAGCGGTTCCCCATCTCAGCCCAGAAAGCAGGAAGAACAACTTTTGTGGTGTCTTTCAGATGCCTACCAGAGCAATGTAAAAACTACCAGGAGAACTCCTGTCTGGCACCTTCCCCGGTGGAGTTGTGCATGGGGTGTGTTTGGAACATTTTGTCACCGGCCGAGTCCAAAATTCAGCGGTTCCCCATCTCAGCCCAGAAAGCAGGTAGAACAACTTTTGTGGTGTCTTTCAGATGCCTACCGGAGCAATGTAAAAACTACCAGGAGAACTCCTGTCTGGCACCTTCCCCGGTGGAGTTGTGCATGGGGTGTGTTTGGAACATTTTGTCACCGGCCGACTCCAAAATTCAGCGGTTCCCCATCTCAGCCCAGAAAGCAGGTAGAACAACTTTTGTGGTGCCTTTCAGCTGCCTACCAAGGTAGTGTAAAAACTACCAGGAGAACTCCTGTCTGGCACCTTCCCCGGTGGAGTTGTGCATGGGGTGTGTTTGGAACATTTTGTCACCGGCCGACTCCAAAATTCAGCGGTTCCCCATCTCAGCCCAGAAAGCAGGTAGAACAACTTTTGTGGTGCCTTTCAGCTGCCTACCAAGGTAGTGTAAAAACTACCAAGAGAACTCCTGCCTGGCACCTTCCCCCGGTGGAGTTGTGCATGGGGTGTCTTTGGAACATTTTGTCACCGGCCGAGTCCAAAATTCAGCGATTCCCCATCTCAGCCCAGAAAGCAGGAAGAACAACTTTTGTGGTGTCCTTTTGATGCCTACAGGAGCAATGTAAAAACTACCAGGAGAACTCCTGTCTGGCACCTTCCCCGGTGGAGTTGTGCATGGCGTGTGTTTGGAACATTTTGTCACCGGCCGACTCCAAAATTCAGCGGTTCCCCATCTCAGCCCAGAAAGCAGGTAGAACAACTTTTGTGGTGTCTTTCAGATGCCTACCGGAGCAATGTAAAAACTACCAGGAGAACTCCTGTCTGGCACCTTCCCCGGTGGAGTTGTGCATGGGGTGTCTTTGGAACATTTTGTCACCGGCCGACTCCAAAATTCAGCGATTCCCCATCTCAGCCCAGAAAGCAGGTAGAACAACTTTTGTGGTGTCTTTCAGATGCCTACCGGAGCAATGTAAAAACTACCAGGAGAACTCCTGTCTGGCACCTTCCCCGGTGGAGTTGTGCATGGGGTGTGTTTGGAACATTTTGTCACCGGCCGACTCCAAAATTCAGCGGTTCCCCATCTCAGCCCAGAAAGCAGGTAGAACAACTTTTGTGGTGCCTTTCAGCTGCCTACCAAGGTAGTGTAAAAACTACCAAGAGAACTCCTGCCTGGCACCTTCCCCGGTGGAGTTGTGCATGGGGTGTCTTTGGAACATTTTGTCACCGGCCGAGTCCAAAATTCAGCGATTCCCCATCTCAGCCCAGAAAGCAGGAAGAACAACTTTTGTGGTGTCTTTCAGATGCCTACCGGAGCAATGTAAAAACTACCAGGAGAACTCCTGTCTGGCACCTTCCCCGGTGGAGTTGTGCATGGGGTGTGTTTGGAACATTTTGTCACCGGCCGACTCCAAAATTCAGCGGTTCCCCATCTCAGCCCAGAAAGCAGGTAGAACAACTTTTGTGGTGTCTTTCAGATGCCTACCGGAGCAATGTAAAAACTACCAGGAGAACTCCTGTCTGGCACCTTCCCCGGTGGAGTTGTGCATGGCGTGTGTTTGGAACATTTTGTCACCGGCCGACTCCAAAATTCAGCGGTTCCCCATCTCAGCCCAGAAAGCAGGTAGAACAACTTTTGTGGTGTCTTTCAGATGCCTACCGGAGCAATGTAAAAACTACCAGGAGAACTCCTGTCTGGCACCTTCCCCAGTGGAGTTGTGCATGGGGTGTATTTATTAAAATTTTGTCACCAGCCGAGTCCAAAATTCAGCGGTTCCCCATCTCAGCCCAGAAAGCAGGTAGAACAACTTTTGTGGTGCCTTTCAGATGCCTACCAAGGTAGTGTAAAAACTACTAAGAGAACTCCTGCCTGGCACCTTCCCCGGTGGAGTTGTGCATGGGGTGTCTTTGGAACATTTTGTCACCGGCCGAGTCCAAAATTCAGCGATTCCCCATCTCAGCCCAGAAAGCAGGTAGAACAACTTTTGTGGTGTCTTTCAGATGCCTACCGGAGCAATGTAAAAACTACCAGGAGAACTCCTGTCTGGCACCTTCCCCGGTGGAGTTGTGCATGGGGTGTGTTTGGAACATTTTGTCACCGGCCGACTCCAAAATTCAGCGGTTCCCCATCTCAGCCCAGAAAGCAGGAAGAACAACTTTTGTGGTGCCTTTCAAGTGCCTACCAAGGTAGTGTAAAAACTACCAAGAAAACTCCTGTCTGGCACCTTCCCCGGTGGAGTTGTGCATGGGGTGTGTTTGGAACATTTTGTCACCGGCCGACTCCAAAATTCAGCGGTTCCCCATCTCAGCCCAGAAAGCAGGTAGAACAACTTTTGTGGTGTCTTTCAGATGCCTACCGGAGCAATGTAAAAACTACCAGGAGAACTCCTGTCTGGCACCTTCCCCGGTGGAGTTGTGCATGGGGTGTGTTTGGAACATTTTGTCACCGGCCAACTCCAAAATTCAGCGGTTCCCCATCTCAGCCCAGAAAGCAGGTAGAACAACTTTTGTGGTGCCTTTCAGCTGCCTACCAAGGTAGTGTAAAAACTATCAAGAGAACTCTTGTCTGGCACCTTCCCCGGTGGAGTTGTGCATGGGGTGTGTTTGGAACATTTTGTCACCAGCCGAGTCCAAAATTCAGCGGTTCCCCATCTCAGCCCAGAAAGCAGGTAGAACAACTTTTGTGGTGTCTTTCACATGCCTACCGGAGCAATGTAAAAACTACCAGGAGAACTCCTGTCTGGCACCTTCCCCGGTGGAGTTGTGCATGGCGTGTGTTTGGAACATTTTGTCACCGGCCGAGTCCAAAATTCAGCGGTTCCCCATCTCAGCCCAGAAAGCAGGAAGAACAACTTTTGTGGTGTCTTTCAGATGCCTACCGGAGCAATGTAAAAACTACCAGGAGAACTCCTGTCTGGCACCTTCCCCGGTGGAGTTGTGCATGGGGTGTGTTTGGAACATTTTGTCACCGGCCAACTCCAAAATTCAGCGGTTCCCCATCTCAGCCCAGAAAGCAGGTAGAACAACTTATGTGGTGTCTTTCAGATGCCTACCGGAGCAATGTAAAAACTACCAGGAGAACTCCTGTCTGGCACCTTCCCCGGTGGAGTTGTGCATGGGGTGTGTTTGGAACATTTTGTCACCGGCCGAGTCCAAAATTCAGCGGTTCCCCATCTCAGCCCAGAAAGCAGGTAGAACAACTTTTGTGGTGCCTTTCAGCTGCCTACCAAGGTAGTGTAAAAACTACCAAGAGAACTCCTGCCTGGCACCTTCCCCGGTGGAGTTGTGCATGGGGTGTCTTTGGAACATTTTGTCACCGGCCGAGTCCAAAATTCAGCGGTTCCCCATCTCAGCCCAGAAAGCAGGTAGAACAACTTTTGTGGTGTCTTTCAGATGCCTACCGGAGCAATGTAAAAACTACCAGGAGAACTCCTGTCTGGCACCTTCCCCGGTGGAGTTGTGCATGGGGTGTCTTTGGAACATTTTGTCACCGGCCGACTCCAAAATTCAGCGGTTCCCCATCTCAGCCCAGAAAGCAGGTAGAACAACTTTTGTGGTGTCTTTCAGATGCCTACCGGAGCAATGTAAAAACTACCAGGAGAACTCCTGTCTGGCACCTTCCCCGGTGGAGTTGTGCATGGGGTGTGTTTGGAACATTTTGTCACCAGCCGAGTCCAAAATTCAGCGGTTCCCCATCTCAGCCCAGAAAGCAGGTAGAGCAACTTTTGTGGTGCCTTTCAGCTGCCTACCAAGGTAGTGTAAAAACTACCAAGAGAACTCCTGCCTGGCACCTTCCCCGGTGGAGTTGTGCATGGGGTGTGTTTGGAACATTTTTTCACCGGCCGAGTCCAAAATTCAGCGGTTCCCCATCTCAGCCCAGAAAGCAGGTAGAACAACTTTTGTGGTGTCTTTCAGATGCCTACCGGAGCAATGTAAAAACTACCAGGAGAACTCCTGTCTGGCACCTTCCCCGGTGGAGTTGTGCATGGGGTGTGTTTGGAACATTTTGTCACCGGCCGACTCCAAAATTCAGCGGTTCCCCATCTCAGCCCAGAAAGCAGGAAGAACAACTTTTGTGGTGCCTTTCAAATGCCTACCAAGGTAGTGTAAAAACTACCAAGAAAACTCCTGCCTGGCACCTTCCCCGGTGGAGTTGTGCCTAGGGTGTGTTTGGAAATTTTGTCACCGGCCGACTCCAAAATTCAGCGGTTCCCATCTCAGCCCAGAAAGCAGGTAGAACAACTTTTGTGGTGTCTTTCAGATGCCTACCGGAGCAATGTAAAAACTACCAGGAGAACTCCTGTCTGGCACCTTCCCCGGTGGAGTTGTGCATGGGGTGTGTTTGGAACATTTTGTCACCAGCCAACTCCAAAATTCAGCGGTTCCCCATCTCAGCCAGAAAGCAGGTAGAACAACTTTTGTGGTGCCTTTCAGCTGCCTACCAAGGTAGTGTAAAAACTATCAAGAGAACTCTTGTCTGGCACCTTCCCCGGTGGAGTTGTGCATGGGGTGTGTTTGGAACATTTTGTCACCAGCCGAGTCCAAAATTCAGCGGTTCCCCATCTCAGCCCAGAAAGCAGGTAGAACAACTTTTGTGGTGTCTTTCACATGCCTACCGGAGCAATGTAAAAACTACCAGGAGAACTCCTGTCTGGCACCTTCCCCGGTGGAGTTGTGCATGGCGTGTGTTTGGAACATTTTGTCACCGGCCGAGTCCAAAATTCAGCGGTTCCCCATCTCAGCCCAGAAAGCAGGAAGAACAACTTTTGTGGTGTCTTTCAGATGCCTACCAGAGCAATGTAAAAACTACCAGGAGAACCTCCTGTCTGGCACCTTCCCCGGTGGAGTTGTGCATGGGGTGTGTTTGGAACATTTTGTCACCGGCCGAGTCCAAAATTCAGCGGTTCCCCATCTCAGCCCAGAAAGCAGGTAGAACAACTTTTGTGGTGTCTTTCACATGCCTACCGGAGCAATGTAAAAACTACCAGGAGAACTCCTGTCTGGCACCTTCCCCGGTGGAGTTGTGCATGGCGTGTGTTTGGAACATTTTTCACCGGCCAACTCCAAAATTCAGCGGTTCCCCATCTCAGCCCAGAAAGCAGGTAGAACAACTTATGTGGTGTCTTTCAGATGCCTACCGGAGCAATGTAAAAACTACCAGGAGAACTCCTGTCTGGCACCTTCCCCGGTGGAGTTGTGCATGGGGTGTGTTTGGAACATTTTGTCACCAGCCGAGTCCAAAATTCAGCGGTTCCCCATCTCAGCCCAGAAAGCAGGTAGAACAACTTTTTGTGGTGCCTTTCAGCTGCCTACCAAGGTAGTGTAAAAACTACCAAGAGAACTCCTGCCTGGCACCTTCCCCGGTGGAGTTGTGCATGGGGTGTCTTTGGAACATTTTGTCACCGGCCGAGTCCAAAATTCAGCGATTCCCCATCTCAGCCCAGAAAGCAGGAAGAACAACTTTTGTGGTGTCCTTTTGATGCCTACAGGAGCAATGTAAAAACTACCAGGAGAACTCCTGTCTGGCACCTTCCCCGGTGGAGTTGTGCATGGGGTGTGTTTGGAACATTTTGT
Organism: Falco biarmicus; assembly: GCF_023638135.1. Classification (NCBI taxonomy): domain Eukaryota; kingdom Metazoa; phylum Chordata; class Aves; order Falconiformes; family Falconidae; genus Falco; species Falco biarmicus. Next base: position 13,718 of record NW_026612027.1, on the reverse strand, counting down.
CACCGGCCGACTCCAAAATTCAGCGGTTCCCCATCTCAGCCCAGAAAGCAGGTAGAACAACTTTTGTGGTGTCTTTCAGATGCCTACCGGAGCAATGTAAAAACTACCAGGAGAACTCCTTTCTGGCACCTTCCCCGGTGGAGTTGTGCATGGGGTGTGTTTGGAACATTTTGTCACCGGCCGACTCCAAAATTCAGCGGTTCCCCATCTCAGCCCAGAAAGCAGGTAGAACAACTTATGTGGTGTCTTTCAGATGCCTACCGGAGCAATGTAAAAACTACCAGGAGAACTCCTGTCTGGCACCTTCCCCGGTGGAGTTGTGCATGGGGTGTGTTTGGAACATTTTGTCACCAGCCGAGTCCAAAATTCAGCGGTTCCCCATCTCAGCCCAGAAAGCAGGTAGAACAACTTTTGTGGTGCCTTTCAGCTGCCTACCAAGGTAGTGTAAAAACTACCAAGAGAACTCCTGCCTGGCACCTTCCCCGGTGGAGTTGTGCATGGGGTGTCTTTGGAACATTTTGTCACCGGCCGAGTCCAAAATTCAGCGGTTCCCCATCTCAGCCCAGAAAGCAGGTAGAACAACTTTTGTGGTGTCTTTCAGATGCCTACCGGAGCAATGTAAAAACTACCAGGAGAACTCCTGTCTGGCACCTTCCCCGGTGGAGTTGTGCATGGGGTGTCTTTGGAACATTTTGTCACCGGCCGACTCCAAAATTCAGCGGTTCCCCATCTCAGCCCAGAAAGCAGGTAGAACAACTTTTGTGGTGTCTTTCAGATGCCTACCGGAGCAATGTAAAAACTACCAGGAGAACTCCTGTCTGGCACCTTCCCCCCCGGTGGAGTTGTGCATGGGGTGTGTTTGGAACATTTTGTCACCAGCCGAGTCCAAAATTCAGTGGTTCCCCATCTCAGCCCAGAAAGCAGGTAGAGCAACTTTTGTGGTGCCTTTCAGCTGCCTACCAAGGTAGTGTAAAAACTACCAAGAGAACTCCTGCCTGGCACCTTCCCCGGTGGAGTTGTGCATGGGGTGTCTTTGGAACATTTTGTCACCGGCCGAGTCCAAAATTCAGCGATTCCCCATCTCAGCCCAGAAAGCAGGAAGAACAACTTTTGTGGTGTCCTTTTGATGCCTACAGGAGCAATGTAAAAACTACCAGGAGAACTCCTGTCTGGCACCTTCCCCGGTGGAGTTGTGCATGGGGTGTGTTTGGAACATTTTGTCACCGGCCGACTCCAAAATTCAGCGGTTCCCCATCTCAGCCCAGAAAGCAGGTAGAACAACTTTTGTGGTGTCTTTCAGATGCCTACCGGAGCAATGTAAAAACTACCAGGAGAACTCCTGTCTGGCACCTTCCCCGGTGGAGTTGTGCATGGGGTGTGTTTGGAACATTTTGTCACCGGCCGACTCCAAAATTCAGCGGTTCCCCATCTCAGCCCAGAAAGCAGGTAGAACAACTTTTGTGGTGTCCTTTTGATGCCTACCGGAGCAATGTAAAAACTACCAGGAGAACTCCTGTCTGGCACCTTCCCCGGTGGAGTTGTGCATGGCGTGTGTTTGGAACATTTTGTCACCGGCCGACTCCAAAATTCAGCGGTTCCCCATCTCAGCCCAGAAAGCAGGTAGAACAACTTTTGTGGTGCCTTTCAGATGCCTACCGGAGCAATGTAAAAACTACCAGGAGAACTCCTGCCTGGCACCTTCCCCGGTGGAGTTGTGCATGGGGTGTGTTTGGAACATTTTGTCACCCGGCCGACTCCAAAATTCAGCGGTTCCCCATCTCAGCCCAGAAAGCAGGTAGAACAACTTTTGTGGTGTCCTTTTGATGCCTACCGGAGCAATGTAAAAACTACCAACAGAACTCGTCCCTGGCACCTTCGCTAGTGGAGTTGTGCATGGGGTGTATTTATTAAAATTTTGTCACCAGCCGACTCCAAAATTCAGCGGTTCCCCATCTCAGCCCAGAAAGCAGGTAGAACAACTTTTGTGGTGCCTTTCAGGTGCCTACCAAGGTAGTGTAAAAACTACTAAGAGAACTCCTGTCTGGCACCTTCCCCGGTGGAGTTGTGCATGGGGTGTGTTTGGAACATTTTGTCACCGGCCGAGTCCAAAATTCAGCGATTCCCCATCTCAGCCCAGAAAGCAGGAAGAACAACTTTTGTGGTGTTCTTTTGATGCCTACAGGAGCAATGTAAAAACTACCAGGAGAACTCCTGTCTGGCACCTTCCCCGGTGGAGTTGTGCATGGGGTGTGTTTGGAACATTTTTTCACCGGCCGAGTCCAAAATTCAGCGGTTCCCCATCTCAGCCCAGAAAGCAGGTAGAACAACTTATGTGGTGTCTTTCAGATGCCTACCGGAGCAATGTAAAAACTACCAGGAGAACTCCTGTCTGGCACCTTCCCCGGTGGAGTTGTGCATGGGGTGTGTTTGGAACATTTTGTCACCGGCCGACTCCAAAATTCAGCGGTTCCCCATCTCAGCCCAGAAAGCAGGAAGAACAACTTTTGTGGTGTCTTTCAGATGCCTACCGGAGCAATGTAAAAACTACCAGGAGAACTCCTGTCTGGCACCTTCCCCGGTGGAGTTGTGCATGGCGTGTGTTTGGAACATTTTGTCACCGGCCGACTCCAAAATTCAGCGGTTCCCCATCTCAGCCCAGAAAGCAGGTAGAACAACTTTTGTGGTGTCTTTCAGATGCCTACCGGAGCAATGTAAAAACTACCAGGAGAACTCCTGTCTGGCACCTTCCCCGGTGGAGTTGTGCATGGGGTGTGTTTGGAACATTTTGTCACCGGCCGACTCCAAAATTCAGCGGTTCCCCATCTCAGCCCAGAAAGCAGGTAGAACAACTTTTGTGGTGTCCTTTTGATGCCTACCGGAGCAATGTAAAAACTACCAACAGAACTCGTCCCTGGCACCTTCGCTAGTGGAGTTGTGCATGGGGTGTATTTATTAAAATTTTGTCACCGGCCGAGTCCAAAATTCAGCGATTCCCCATCTCAGCCCAGAAAGCAGGTAGAACAACTTTTGTGGTGTCTTTCAGATGCCTACCGGAGCAATGTAAAAACTACCAGGAGAACTCCTGTCTGGCACCTTCCCCGGTGGAGTTGTGCAGGGGGTGTGTTTGGAACATTTTGTCACCGGCCGACTCCAAAATTCAGCGATTCCCCATCTCAGCCCAGAAAGCAGGTAGAACAACTTTTGTGGTGTCTTTCAGATGCCTACCGGAGCAATGTAAAAACTACCAGGAGAACTCCTGTCTGGCACCTTCCCCGGTGGAGTTGTGCATGGGGTGTGTTTGGAACATTTTGTCACCAGCCGACTCCAAAATTCAGCGGTTCCCCATCTCAGCCCAGAAAGCAGGTAGAACAACTTTTGTGGTGCCTTTCAGCTGCCTACCAAGGTAGTGTAAAAACTACCAAGAGAACTCCTGCCTGGCACCTTCCCCGGTGGAGTTGTGCATGGGGTGTCTTTGGAACATTTTGTCACCGGCCGAGTCCAAAATTCAGCGATTCCCCATCTCAGCCCAGGAAGCAGGAAGAACAACTTTTGTGGTGTCCTTTTGATGCCTACAGGAGCAATGTAAAAACTACCAGGAGAACTCCTGTCTGGCACCTTCCCCGGTGGAGTTGTGAATGGGGTGTGTTTGGAACATTTTGTCACCGGCCGACTCCAAAATTCAGCGGTTCCCCATCTCAGCCCAGAAAGCAGGTAGAACAACTTTTGTGGTGTCTTTCAGATGCCTACCGGAGCAATGTAAAAACTACCAGGAGAACTCCTGTCTGGCACCTTCCCCGGTGGAGTTGTGCAGGGGGTGTGTTTGGAACATTTTGTCACCGGCCGACTCCAAAATTCAGCGGTTCCCCATCTCAGCCCAGAAAGCAGGTAGAACAACTTTTGTGGTGTCCTTTTGATGCCTACCGGAGCAATGTAAAAACTACCAACAGAACTTGTCCGTGGCACCTTCGCTAGTGGAGTTGTGCATGGGGTGTATTTATTAAAATTTTGTCACCAGCCGAGTCCAAAATTCAGCTGTTCCCCATCTCAGCCCAGAAAGCCGGTAGAACAACTTTTGTGGTGCCTTTCAGGTGCCTACCAAGGTAGTGTAAAAACTACTAAGAGAACTCCTGTCTGGCACCTTCCCCGGTGGAGTTGTGCATGGGGTGTCTTTGGAACATTTTTTCACCAGCCGAGTCCAAAATTCAGCGGTTCCCCATCTCAGCCCAGAAAGCAGGTAGAACAACTTTTGTGGTGTCCTTTTGATGCCTACCGGAGCAATGTAAAAACTACTAACAGAACTCGTCCCTGGCACCTTCGCTAGTGGAGTTGTGCATGGGGTGTATTTATTAAAATTTTGTCACCAGCCGACTCCAAAATTCAGCTGTTCCCCATCTCAGCCCAGAAAGCAGGTAGAACAACTTTTGTGGTGTCTTTCAGATGCCTACAGGAGCAATGTAAAAACTACCAGGAGAACTCCTGTCTGGCACCTTCCCCGGTGGAGTTGTGCATGGGGTGTGTTTGGAACATTTTGTCACCGGCCGAGTCCAAAATTCAGCGGTTCCCCATCTCAGCCCAGAAAGCAGGTAGAACAACTTTTGTGGTGCCTTTCAACTGCCTACCAAGGTAGTGTAAAAACTACCAAGAGAACTCCTGCCTGGCACCTTCCCCGGTGGAGTTGTGCATGGGGTGTCTTTGGAACATTTTGTCACCGGCCGAGTCCAAAATTCAGCGGTTCCCCATCTCAGCCCAGAAAGCAGGAAGAACAACTTTTGTGGTGTCCTTTTGATGCCTACAGGAGCAATGTAAAAACTACCAGGAGAACTCCTGTCTGGCACCTTCCCCGGTGGAGTTGTGCATGGGGTGTGTTTGGAACATTTTGTCACCGGCCGAGTCCAAAATTCAGCGGTTCCCCATCTCAGCCCAGAAAGCAGGTAGAACAACTTTTGTGGTGTCTTTCAGATGCCTACCGGAGCAATGTAAAAACTACCAGGAGAACTCCTGTCTGGCACCTTCCCCGGTGGAGTTGTGCATGGCGTGTGTTTGGAACATTTTGTCACCGGCCGACTCCAAAATTCAGCGGTTCCCCATCTCAGCCCAGAAAGCAGGTAGAACAACTTTTGTGGTGTCTTTCAGATGCCTACCGGAGCAATGTAAAAACTACCAGGAGAACTCCTGTCTGGCACCTTCCCCGGTGGAGTTGTTCATGGGGTGTGTTTGGAACATTTTGTCACCGGCCGACTCCAAAATTCAGCGGTTCCCCATCTCAGCCCAGAAAGCAGGTAGAACAACTTTTGTGGTGTCCTTTTGATGCCTACCGGAGCAATGTAAAAAACTACCAACAGAACTCGTCCCTGGCACCTTCGCTAGTGGAGTTGTGCATGGGGTGTATTTATTAAAATTTTGTCACCGGCCGACTCCAAAATTCAGCGGTTCCCCATCTCAGCCCAGAAAGCAGGTAGAACAACTTTTGTGGTGCCTTTCAGGTGCCTACCAAGGTAGTGTAAAAACTACCAGGAGAACTCCTGTCTGGCACCTTCCCCGGTGGAGTTGTGCATGGGGTGTGTTTGGAACATTTTGTCACCGGCCGACTCCAAAATTCAGCGGTTCCCCATCTCAGCCCAGAAAGCAGGTAGAACAACTTTTGTGGTGTCTTTCAGATGCCTACCGGAGCAATGTAAAAACTACCAGGAGAACTCTTGTCTGGCACCTTCCCCGGTGGAGTTGTGCATGGGGTGTGTTTGGAACATTTTGTCACCGGCCGACTCCAAAATTCAGCGATTCCCCATCTCAGCCCAGAAAGCAGGTAGAACAACTTTTGTGGTGTCTTTCAGATGCCTACCGGAGCAATGTAAAAACTACCAGGAGAACTCCTGTCTGGCACCTTCCCCGGTGGAGTTGTGCATGGGGTGTGTTTGGAACATTTTGTCACCAGCCGACTCCAAAATTCAGCGGTTCCCCATCTCAGCCCAGAAAGCAGGTAGAACAACTTTTGTGGTGCCTTTCAACTGCCTACCAAGGTAGTGTAAAAACTACCAAGAGAACTCCTGCCTGGCACCTTCCCCGGTGGAGTTGTGCATGGGGTGTCTTTGGAACATTTTGTCACCGGCCGAGTCCAAAATTCAGCGGTTCCCCATCTCAGCCCAGAAAGCAGGAAGAACAACTTTTGTGGTGTCCTTTTGATGCCTACAGGAGCAATGTAAAAACTACCAGGAGAACTCCTGTCTGGCACCTTCCCCGGTGGAGTTGTGCATGGGGTGTGTTTGGAACATTTTTTCACCGGCCGACTCCAAAATTCAGCGGTTCCCCATCTCAGCCCAGAAAGCAGGTAGAACAACTTTTGTGGTGTCTTTCAGATGCCTACCGGAGCAATGTAAAAACTACCAGGAGAACTCCTGTCTGGCACCTTCCCCGGTGGAGTTGTGCATGGCGTGTGTTTGGAACATTTTGTCACCGGCCGACTCCAAAATTCAGCGGTTCCCCATCTCAGCCCAGAAAGCAGGTAGAACAACTTTTGTGGTGTCCTTTTGATGCCTACCGGAGCAATGTAAAAACTACCAACAGAACTCGTCCCTGGCACCTTCGCTAGTGGAGTTGTGCATGGGGTGTATTTATTAAAATTTTGTCACCAGCCGAGTCCAAAATTCAGCTGTTCCCCATCTCAGCCCAGAAAGCAGGTAGAACAACTTTTGTGGTGCCTTTCAGCTGCCTACCAAGGTAGTGTAAAAACTATCAAGAGAACTCTTGTCTGGCACCTTCCCAGTGGAGTTGTGCATGGGGTGTGTTTGGAACATTTTGTCACCAGCCGAGTCCAAAATTCAGCGGTTCCCCATCTCAGCCCAGAAAGCAGGAAGAACAACTTTTGTGGTGTCTTTCAGATGCCTACCAAGGTAGTGTAAAAACTATTAAGAGAACTCCTGTCTGGCACCTTCCCCGGTGGAGTTGTGCATGGGGTGTGTTTGGAACATTTTGTCACCGGCCGACTCCAAAATTCAGCGGTTCCCCATCTCAGCCCAGAAAGCAGGTAGAACAACTTTTGTGGTGTCTTTCAGATGCCTACCGGAGCAATGTAAAAACTACCAGGAGAACTCCTGTCTGGCACCTTCCCCGGTGGAGTTGTGAATGGGGTGTGTTTGGAACATTTTGTCACCGGCCGAGTCCAAAATTCAGCGGTTCCCCATCTCAGCCCAGAAAGCAGGAAGAACAACTTTTGTGGTGCCTTTCAGATGCCTACCGGAGCAATGTAAAAACTACCAGGAGAACTCCTGTCTGGCACCTTCCCCGGTGGAGTTGTGCAGGGGGTGTGTTTGGAACATTTTGTCACCAGCCGAGTCCAAAATTCAGCGGTTCCCCATCTCATCCCAGAAAGCAGGTAGAATAACTTTTGTGGTGCCTTTCAGCTGCCTACCAAGGTAGTGTAAAAACTACCAAGAGAACTCCTGCCTGGCACCTTCCCCGGTGGAGTTGTGCATGGGGTGTCTTTGGAACATTTTGTCACCGGCCGAGTCCAAAATTCAGCGGTTCCCCATCTCAGCCCAGAAAGCAGGAAGAACAACTTTTGTGGTGTCCTTTTGATGCCTACAGGAGCAATGTAAAAACTACCAGGAGAACTCCTGTCTGGCACCTTCCCCGGTGGAGTTGTGCATGGGGTGTGTTTGGAACATTTTGTCACCGGCCGAGTCCAAAATTCAGCGGTTCCCCATCTCAGCCCAGAAAGCAGGTAGAACAACTTTTGTGGTGTCTTTCAGATGCCTACCGGAGCAATGTAAAAACTACCAGGAGAACTCCTGCCTGGCACCTTCCCCGGTGGAGTTGTGCATGGCGTGTGTTTGGAACATTTTGTCACCGGCCGACTCCAAAATTCAGCGGTTCCCCATCTCAGCCCAGAAAGCAGGTAGAACAACTTTTGTGGTGTCTTTCAGATGCCTACCGGAGCAATGTAAAAACTACCAGGAGAACTCCTGTCTGGCACCTTCCCCGGTGGAGTTGTTCATGGGGTGTGTTTGGAACATTTTGTCACCGGCCGACTCCAAAATTCAGCGGTTCCCCATCTCAGCCCAGAAAGCAGGTAGAACAACTTTTGTGGTGTCCTTTTGATGCCTACCGGAGCAATGTAAAAACTACCAACAGAACTCGTCCCTGGCACCTTCGCTAGTGGAGTTGTGCATGGGGTGTATTTATTAAAATTTTGTCACCGGCCGACTCCAAAATTCAGCGGTTCCCCATCTCAGCCCAGAAAGCAGGTAGAACAACTTTTGTGGTGCCTTTCAGGTGCCTACCAAGGTAGTGTAAAAACTACCAGGAGAACTCCTGTCTGGCACCTTCCCCGGTGGAGTTGTGCATGGGGTGTGTTTGGAACATTTTGTCACCGGCCGACTCCAAAATTCAGCGGTTCCCCATCTCAGCCCAGAAAGCAGGTAGAACAACTTTTGTGGTGTCTTTCAGATGCCTACCGGAGCAATGTAAAAACTACCAGGAGAACTCTTGTCTGGCACCTTCCCCGGTGGAGTTGTGCATGGGGTGTGTTTGGAACATTTTGTCACCGGCCGACTCCAAAATTCAGCGATTCCCCATCTCAGCCCAGAAAGCAGGTAGAACAACTTTTGTGGTGTCTTTCAGATGCCTACCGGAGCAATGTAAAAACTACCAGGAGAACTCCTGTCTGGCACCTTCCCCGGTGGAGTTGTGCATGGGGTGTGTTTGGAACATTTTGTCACCAGCCGACTCCAAAATTCAGCGGTTCCCCATCTCAGCCCAGAAAGCAGGTAGAACAACTTTTGTGGTGCCTTTCAACTGCCTACCAAGGTAGTGTAAAAACTACCAAGAGAACTCCTGCCTGGCACCTTCCCCGGTGGAGTTGTGCATGGGGTGTCTTTGGAACATTTTGTCACCGGCCGAGTCCAAAATTCAGCGGTTCCCCATCTCAGCCCAGAAAGCAGGAAGAACAACTTTTGTGGTGTCCTTTTGATGCCTACAGGAGCAATGTAAAAACTACCAGGAGAACTCCTGTCTGGCACCTTCCCCGGTGGAGTTGTGCATGGGGTGTGTTTGGAACATTTTTTCACCGGCCGACTCCAAAATTCAGCGGTTCCCCATCTCAGCCCAGAAAGCAGGTAGAACAACTTTTGTGGTGTCTTTCAGATGCCTACCGGAGCAATGTAAAAACTACCAGGAGAACTCCTGTCTGGCACCTTCCCCGGTGGAGTTGTGCATGGCGTGTGTTTGGAACATTTTGTCACCGGCCGACTCCAAAATTCAGCGGTTCCCCATCTCAGCCCAGAAAGCAGGTAGAACAACTTTTGTGGTGTCCTTTTGATGCCTACCGGAGCAATGTAAAAACTACCAACAGAACTCGTCCCTGGCACCTTCGCTAGTGGAGTTGTGCATGGGGTGTATTTATTAAAATTTTGTCACCAGCCGAGTCCAAAATTCAGCTGTTCCCCATCTCAGCCCAGAAAGCAGGTAGAACAACTTTTGTGGTGCCTTTCAGCTGCCTACCAAGGTAGTGTAAAAACTATCAAGAGAACTCTTGTCTGGCACCTTCCCAGTGGAGTTGTGCATGGGGTGTGTTTGGAACATTTTGTCACCAGCCGAGTCCAAAATTCAGCGGTTCCCCATCTCAGCCCAGAAAGCAGGAAGAACAACTTTTGTGGTGTCTTTCAGATGCCTACCAAGGTAGTGTAAAAACTATTAAGAGAACTCCTGTCTGGCACCTTCCCCGGTGGAGTTGTGCATGGGGTGTGTTTGGAACATTTTGTCACCGGCCGACTCCAAAATTCAGCGGTTCCCCATCTCAGCCCAGAAAGCAGGTAGAACAACTTTTGTGGTGTCTTTCAGATGCCTACCGGAGCAATGTAAAAACTACCAGGAGAACTCCTGTCTGGCACCTTCCCCGGTGGAGTTGTGAATGGGGTGTGTTTGGAACATTTTGTCACCGGCCGAGTCCAAAATTCAGCGGTTCCCCATCTCAGCCCAGAAAGCAGGAAGAACAACTTTTGTGGTGCCTTTCAGATGCCTACCGGAGCAATGTAAAAACTACCAGGAGAACTCCTGTCTGGCACCTTCCCCGGTGGAGTTGTGCAGGGGGTGTGTTTGGAACATTTTGTCACCAGCCGAGTCCAAAATTCAGCGGTTCCCCATCTCATCCCAGAAAGCAGGTAGAATAACTTTTGTGGTGCCTTTCAGCTGCCTACCAAGGTAGTGTAAAAACTACTAAGAGAACTCCTGTCTGGCACCTTCCCCGGTGGAGTTGTGCATGGGGTGTGTTTGGAACATATTGTCACCAGCCGAGTCCAAAATTCAGCGGTTCCCCATCTCAGCCCAGAAAGCAGGTAGAACAAATTTTGTGGTGTCCTTTTGATGCCTACCGGAGCAATGTAAAAACTACCAACAGAACTCGTCCCTGGCACCTTCCCCGGTGGAGTTGTGCATGGGGTGTATTTATTAAAATTTTGTCACCAGCCGAGTCCAAAATTCAGCGGTTCCCCATCTCAGCCCAGAAAGCAGGTAGAACAACTTTTGTGGTGCCTTTCAGATGCCTACCAAGGTAGTGTAAAAACTATTAAGAGAACTCCTGCCTGGCACCTTCCCCGGTGGAGTTGTGCATGGGGTGTGTTTGGAACATTTTGTCACCGGCCGACTCCAAAATTCAGCGGTTCCCCATCTCAGCCCAGAAAGCAGGTAGAACAACTTATGTGGTGTCTTTCAGATGCCTACCGGAGCAATGTAAAAACTACCAGGAGAACTCCTGTCTGGCACCTTCCCCGGTGGAGTTGTGCATGGGGTGTGTTTGGAACATTTTGTCACCGGCCGACTCCAAAATTCAGCGGTTCCCCATCTCAGCCCAGAAAGCAGGAAGAACAACTTTTGTGGTGTCTTTCAGATGCCTACCGGAGCAATGTAAAAACTACCAGGAGAACTCCTGTCTGGCACCTTCCCCGGTGGAGTTGTGCATGGCGTGTGTTTGGAACATTTTGTCACCGGCCGACTCCAAAATTCAGCGGTTCCCCATCTCAGCCCAGAAAGCAGGTAGAACAACTTTTGTGGTGCCTTTCAGCTGCCTACCAAGGTAGTGTAAAAACTACCAAGAGAACTCCTGCCTGGCACCTTCCCCGGTGGAGTTGTGCATGGGGTGTCTTTGGAACATTTTTTCACCGGCCGAGTCCAAAATTCAGCGGTTCCCCATCTCAGCCCAGAAAGCAGGTAGAACAACTTTTGTGGTGTCCTTTTGATGCCTACCGGAGCAATGTAAAAACTACCAACAGAACTCGTCCCTGGCACCTTCGCTAGTGGAGTTGTGCATGGGGTGTATTTATTAAAATTTTGTCACCGGCCGAGTCCAAAATTCAGCGGTTCCCCATCTCAGCCCAGAAAGCAGGTAGAACAACTTTTGTGGTGTCTTTCAGATGCCTACCGGAGCAATGTAAAAACTACCAGGAGAACTCCTGTCTGGCACCTTCCCCGGTGGAGTTGTGCATGGGGTGTGCTTGGAACATTTTGTCACCAGCCGACTCCAAAATTCAGCGGTTCCCCATCTCAGCCCAGAAAGCAGGTTAGAACAACTTTTGTGGTGCCTTTCAGCTGCCTACCAAGGTAGTGTAAAAACTACCAAGAGAACTCCTGCCTGGCACCTTCCCCGGTGGAGTTGTGCATGGGGTGTCTTTGGAACATTTTGTCACCGGCCGAGTCCAAAATTCAGCGATTCCCCATCTCAGCCCAGGAAGCAGGAAGAACAACTTTTGTGGTGTCCTTTTGATGCCTACAGGAGCAATGTAAAAACTACCAGGAGAACTCCTGTCTGGCACCTTCCCCGGTGGAGTTGTGAATGGGGTGTGTTTGGAACATTTTGTCACCGGCCGACTCCAAAATTCAGCGGTTCCCCATCTCAGCCCAGAAAGCAGGTAGAACAACTTTTGTGGTGTCTTTCAGATGCCTACCGGAGCAATGTAAAAACTACCAGGAGAACTCCTGTCTGGCACCTTCCCCGGTGGAGTTGTGCATGGGGTGTGTTTGGAACATTTTGTCACCGGCCGACTCCAAAATTCAGCGGTTCCCCATCTCAGCCCAGAAAGCAGGTAGAACAACTTTTGTGGTGTCCCTTTTGATGCCTACCGGAGCAATGTAAAAACTACCAACAGAACTTGTCCGTGGCACCTTCGCTAGTGGAGTTGTGCATGGGGTGTATTTATTAAAATTTTGTCACCAGCCGAGTCCAAAATTCAGCTGTTCCCCATCTCAGCCCAGAAAGCAGGTAGAACAACTTTTGTGGTGCCTTTCAGGTGCCTACCAAGGTAGTGTAAAAACTACCAAGAGAACTCCTGTCTGGCACCTTCCCCGGGTGGAGTTGTGCATGGGGTGTGTTTGGAACATTTTGTCACCAGCCGAGTCCAAAATTCAGCGGTTCCCCTCTCAGCCCAGAAAGCAGGTAGAACAACTTTTGTGGTGTCCTTTTGATGCCTACCGGAGCAATGTAAAAACTACTAACAGAACTCGTCCCTGGCACCTTCGCTAGTGGAGTTGTGCATGGGGTGTATTTATTAAAATTTTGTCACCAGCCGAGTCCAAAATTCAGCTGTTCCCCATCTCAGCCCAGAAAGCAGGTAGAACAACTTTTGTGGTGTCTTTCAGATGCCTACCGGAGCAATGTAAAAAACTACCAGGAGAACTCCTGTCTGGCACCTTCCCCGGTGGAGTTGTGCATGGGGTGTGTTTGGAACATTTTGTCACCGGCCGACTCCAAAATTCAGCGGTTCCCCATCTCAGCCCAGAAAGCAGGAAGAACAACTTTTGTGGTGTCTTTCAGGTTCCTACCAAGGTAGTGTAAAAACTACCAAGAGAACTCCTGCCTGGCACCTTCCCCGGTGGAGTTGTGCATGGGGTGTCTTTGGAACATTTTGTCACCGGCCGAGTCCAAAATTCAGCGATTCCCCATCTCAGCCCAGAAAGCAGGAAGAACAACTTTTGTGGTGTCCTTTTGATGCCTACAGGAGCAATGTAAAAACTACCAGGAGAACTCCTGTCTGGCACCTTCCCCGGTGGAGTTGTGCATGGGGTGTGTTTGGAACATTTTGTCACCGGCCGAGTCCAAAATTCAGCGGTTCCCCATCTCAGCCCAGAAAGCAGGTAGAACAACTTTTGTGGTGTCCTTTTGATGCCTACCGGAGCAATGTAAAAACTACCAACAGAACTCGTCCCTGGCACCTTCGCTAGTGGAGTTGTGCATGGGGTGTATTTATTAAAATTTTGTCACCAGCCGAGTCCAAAATTCAGCTGTTCCCCATCTCAGCCCAGAAAGCAGGTAGAACAACTTTTGTGGTGCCTTTCAGCTGCCTACCAAGGTAGTGTAAAAACTATCAAGAGAACTCTTGTCTGGCACCTTCCCAGTGGAGTTGTGCATGGGGTGTGTTTGGAACATTTTGTCACCAGCCGAGTCCAAAATTCAGCGGTTCCCCATCTCAGCCCAGAAAGCAGGAAGAACAACTTTTGTGGTGTCTTTCAGATGCCTACCAAGGTAGTGTAAAAACTATTAAGAGAACTCCTGTCTGGCACCTTCCCCGGTGGAGTTGTGCATGGGGTGTGTTTGGAACATTTTGTCACCGGCCGACTCCAAAATTCAGCGGTTCCCCATCTCAGCCCAGAAAGCAGGTAGAACAACTTTTGTGGTGTCTTTCAGATGCCTACCGGAGCAATGTAAAAACTACCAGGAGAACTCCTGTCTGGCA